>NC_139539.1:6912867-7374018 GCF_965153285.1 Podarcis tiliguerta
TTAATTTCGTGACTGCTGTCACCATCTGCAGTGATCATGGAGCCCAAGAAAGTAAAATCTCTCACTGCCTCCATTTCTTCCCCTTCTATTTGCCAGGGGGTGATGGGACCACTGGCCACGATCTTAATTTTTTTTATGTTGAGCTTCAGACCATATTTTGCGCTCCCCTCTTCCATCCTCATTGAGAAGTTCTTTAATTCCTCCTCACTTTCTGCCGTCAGAGTTGTGTCATCTGCATATCTGAGGTTGTTGATATTTCTTCCAACAATCTTAATTCCGGCTAGGGATTCATCCAGCCCAGCCTTTCGCATGATGAATTTTGCATAAGAGTTAAATAAGCAGGGAGACAATATACAGCCTTGTCATACTCCTTTCCCAATTTTGAACCAATCTGTTGTTCTATATCCAGTTCTAACTGTAGCTTCTTGTCCCACATAGAGATTTCTCAGGAGACGGATGAGGTGATCAGGCACTCCCATTTCTTAAAGAAATGGGAACCCATTCAGATGGGGTGTGGGCATAAATAATAAAAATATTAATAATAATATTTTTGAATAGGATGACCCTATTTTTTGGAGAAATGTTGGAGGGCATGCAGAGGCTCTGTTGGGAAGAACTTTATCTCCATGTTGTGCACAATTTTAAAAACTTCTGTCATGTTGCCTCTTACTTGCCTTTGCTCTAAACTGAAATGTCCCCAATTGTAGAAGTTTCTTTGTAGGGGAGTCATTCCATCGGATATCATCCAGACTGATCCCCAAACTGTGGAAAGGTACCACTTCAAATGTTTTCCAAGATGGAAACAGCTGCAGAAATGAATGGAAAGGTTTCTCATAGGCCAAAAATGCATTGTCTTGTTCTCCTGCAGGTTCTGGTAGAAAATTCTGCAGTTTGGGTTGTTAACCACTACTCCTTTCCGTGTGTTGTTGCTCCATTCTCACCTTCTTGAATAGACGCCAAGGCCTGAGAAGGAGCAGGGAGCTTAATTACCCTCGACAAAAGAAAAATCAATTAACTTGGCTGCTCAGATCCTGTTCGCTATGTGCTATTGGATTGAGCTTGCCGCTTTGTCATCTCAGCGCTGTTCACTTGCAGAAAACATGGCCTTTTTTTTTAAAAAAAAAGTCCTAGAATCAATTACAAAAAGAATAAAATGTACTATGCATGCCACGGCAGAGAAGGAATGTTAGATGACGTTGGAAAAAGAGTGAGACAAAACTCCATTCTGATTCAATATGAGAAAAAGCAACAGCCACTTTTATAGACATAAATCTCGTTCAAGATGTGTGACCGTTGGGTGAGATTTGAGAGTGTAGTGATAATAAGAGTGAATGTAAATACATGTGTGTGTGTGTGTGTGTGTGTGTGTGTGTGTGTGTGTGTATATATATATATAGCCTTTCTAATGGAGAATTTCCCTGTGGCTCTGAGAACCAAGAAGACAATAGAAAGATGAAACTATTAGATTTCCAGCAGAGCTCGAGATACATATTCTTTACTTTCCAAAACTTCAGATCCTGGAGAGGAGGAAATGACAAAGTTTCACACAGCAAGCAACTGTGCTGGGAAGGTACATGACGCATCATGCTCGCTGTTTCATGTTCAAGCTTCATGCGGCTGATATTTCTAAAGTAGCCTCAATGGGAATATGTTTTCATTGATGGGAATATGTAACCATCAACAGAGATAGTCAGTGCTTTTCTTTTGGAGGGGAGTGATACAATGAGGTGCCAGCAGTCATATTTTGATTAAAACGCTATGGGTACCAGCACAAAATGGCTGCCATGGGCAGCAAGAAGAAGAGAATTGGTGGTTCTCTGTACTGGTGAGGACCATCACTCAAACACACACCACAAAACACTGGGGATAATACAGTACACGATTCCCCATCGCAGACGTGAGACCTTGAGTTACAGATGTTACTGGACTAGTGTTAAGCACAGTAATTTAATTCACTGAAATTGTGAATGCTTGTATGCATTACTATGGACTTAAATTTGATGGGTTGGTAACTGAATTTTAGAGAGTAACCTAGTAGTTCTCATGTGATTGGCTAACATTGGTCACACGGGAGGTATCTAGTGAAGGAGAGGCTCCATTTTAGGTGAAGCAAGATGACAATTTTTTAGAATCCACTGTGAACACTGCTAAGTTGAATAGAGTGTGGGAGTGCTTCTTCTCTGCTTGAAAGAGAGCAGAACTGCAGGAGAAGGTAAAAGTGGAAATCTCTTCTAGGAGCTGCAAGACATGGCCTAATTGAGATGCAGAAGGCTAAGTACTGAGCTCTGGAAAGGAAGGAAAATACGGTTGCTTGGAAGTTAGAAGAAGAGACTGTAAGCCCACGCTCAGATAAGAATGTAACTGTAAATGTGATGTTTTAATTCATCTATAAGTTTCCGCAAATAAAGTTTTTGAGTGTTAATGGTTTGGTTTAATTTCCAAAGAAGGATGTCACTCATATATATTATTTGAGCTTACGCCCTGCAATTTTGCTACTGTTACTTCAACATGGGGCACGGGTGGCGCTGTGGGTTAAACCACAGAGCCTAGGACTTGTCGATCAGAAGGTCGGCAGTTCGAATCCCCAAGACGGGGTGAGCTCCCATTGCTCGATCCCTGCTCCTGCCCACCTAGCAGTTCGAAAGCACATCAAAGTGCTAGTAGATAAATAGGTACCACTCCATCAGGAAGGTAAATGGAGTTTCCGTGCGCTGCTCTGGTTCGCCAGAAGCGGCTTAGTCATGCTGGCCACATGACCCGGAAGCTGTACGCCGGCTCCTTCGGCCAATAAAGCGAGATGAGTGCCACAACCCCAGAGTCGGTCATGACTGAACCTAATGGTCAGGGGTCCCTGTACCTTTACCTTTACTTCAACATATAGCTCCCATTATCCCTGACCACTGGCTAGGGCTGAACTCACAAGCCTGACCAGAGGATTTCACCCCACCATTGAAGGCGATAAGGCCTGTGCCCAGAATTGCGATGGGATGTTGCCCAAAACAAAAAGTTCAAAGCAAATGTGGAGGTTCATGTTTGAGGAAGAAGAAGAAGAAGAAGAAGAAGAAGAAGAAGAGGAGTTTGGATTTGATATCCTGCCTTTCACTCCCTTTAAGGAGTCTCAAAGTGGCTAACATTCTCCTTTCCCTTCCTCCCCCACAACAAACACTCTGTGAGGTGAGTGGGGCTGAGAGAGAAGTGTGACTGGCCCAAGGTCACCCAGCAGCTGCATGTGGAGGAGCGGGGAAGCGAACCCGGTTCACCAGATTACGAGTCCACCGCTCTCAACCACCACACCACACCAGAGGGATTTCAGGAGAAGTGGGAGAAGCACATTCTGGCAATGCTAGTGCATTTTCTTGGGGATGGAATGAGATCTGTATCTTCTTTAGGTTGTATGCTACAGCTACAGAAAAGATCATAGTCAGGGATTATTATTTTTTTAGCCAGAACTCAGGGAAACTCAGTTCCGGCACCTCTCACCTGGGTGCTATTGCCATTATAAGAGAACAAGGGAGGCATTCATGGTGAGTTCTGGCAACTCCTTTTCTAGAAAAATAGCAGAAAAAATTGTAGTGCAGACCCAAACTGGATGGGATGCCATTCGCAAAGGCCACATTCGCACCATACATTTAAAACACTATGATACCACTTTAAACCGTCATGGCTTCCCCCAAAGAATTCTGGGAGCTGTAGTTTCTGAGACTTGGCAAGAGGAGACCCCTGTTCCCTTTCCAGAGGCTATAGTTCAGAGTGGTTTAACAACCAGCCCCTCTACACAGGGAGCTACACAGAGTTAGTAATGTTGTTTTGGAATTAAGTAGATTGGGAAAGGTAACTCCAGAATAATCTATCTGCTTCATTATCTGTGTACTTGTTGCACAAATGATATGGGAAAATGGATTTGCACTCTAATTTAAATGACAGGCATGCACTGCCCAGCAGTGATGATCCACTTTCAATAAACTGCCAACAAAACAAATTTAATTTCAATGTACTTTAATCATGGAAAGGATAGAAACTGTGGGGCTGGGAAGAGAGTTCGCTTGATTCTTCCTTTGTTAATATGCTTGGCCCAACTTCTAAAAGGAAAGAAATAATAATGTTCAGGCTCCACAATGGCTTTGTCAGAGATGTCATGGAATCAAATTAAACCGATGTGCTTTCTTCCAGATCTTCATTCTGACTGCCTTTTAAAATTGAGACGATTTTTGGCGTACTGCCCAAGGCGAAGAAATGGTAAGTTACACTAACGCTGCTGCTGAGTTTTGTTTTGCGGGTTTTTTTTTTGCTCATATGGATCCATAATTCCCAGCGATTCTTGCTATTCATGTGTGAGAAGAGCTGCTGCAATTTTCAGGACCAGAATTATCAGATTAAAACAGCGGTTGGTAGCATAATGCAACAGCATGTGACAGAGTCAAAGAAGGTCTTGCCAGATATATAGCTTCGGAGCTACAGCCAAGGAAGACAGAAAACTTTTCCGGCCAATATCAATCAGAAAATGGTACGTTGCCTACGAACCTCCCCCAAACTCCAAAAACAGCAGCCGGTTCGCTGTGATAGCAATCCTGGCTTCCTTTGCCCCTTGCGGCAAACCAGAAGTCTGTTCAGAATCACAACAGCTTCTTAAAAGGAAAGGAAAAGAAGAATGTGGAGTTGTTGTTGTTTCCTCCAAGGAGCAAAAGGTGATTCTCTCCATCTTCATTTTACTAGCCAGTGTTGACAATGCAGAGGCTGGATGGTCTCAGTATAAGACAACTTTTTGTATAGGACTTGAAATTGGTTTTATCTTTGTTTCTGTCATTGATGTTTTAAATTGTTATACTGCTTTTGGATGATTTATGGGAAGAAATTCATAAACAAAATAAAATGCCTAAAGCCCAACAAACAGAAAAGGCAATGACTTTTAACAATCCCAAATTGATTTCCATAGACATTTTGTTATCCACCAGAGACACACAGGGGCTTTTTGACAAAGCAGGTTGAGACAAATATTATGGTGAAGATGCCATGATGGCTGCCGCTCTTTGTGTATATATGCATGTTGCCTGTTTGTGTGAATTTTCTGTCAATTTCCTAAAAGTTTTGAAAAGAGGCTTCCATTTTCCCTACTTCCATTTATTTATTTACATTTGTTTCGTAAAACTTATACACCGGTTGACTGTAAGAGACGTCAGTGCATTTATGAAGTCAATAAAAAAACCATCAGCAAAGTTGGTGAAAACAACTCTTTAAAACATTCAGAAAATAAAATCAGAATTAATTTGACATTAAAACGCTGAAGAATTTTCATGAGGACATCCTCCCCACTCACCGTCAAGTGCAAACAGATGTGGAAATGTGGAGACGTGAACTTCAGATAGGAAAAAAGAAAGAGAAAGAAAAACTAATAGATTCACCTGTAATGGTTCTAGGGATTGCTTGTGCGTAAGTAGCCTTTACTCCTGGCTAGGTTGCATGGTTGAACCCTTTCTGACTAGACAGCCCTCTATTCCGTGGCTGCCTCAGTCGCTGGCAGAATCCGTCAGTGGGCGTTTCTTAAACCGCTTCCAACATAAAAGCTGCTTGACGCCCAGTCTCCTCCCCCGTTGCCTGCGCGAAAGCTTTCTGCGCAAGGTGGGTGTGGGCAAAGGAGCACTAGCCCCCTCCCCACTTGTCTCCTGCGAAGAGTCCTGGAGCCACCTCTCCGCTTCCTCTATCTCCTCCCCTTCTCCACTGGTGTTACGCTGATTTCCTTCCCCAGCGTATGGGCTATCCCTCCTCCTACTGGGACCCTCTCCACCATCGTCCGGGAGCCCTCTCACCTCCTCCTGCTCTGATGGCAGTTCCCTGACATCACCCATCCGTAGTAACAACCCACTCCTTGAATTGCTCTTTCTCTCCCCTCCTGGTCCTCTCTCTTTTGTTATGGATGGGAGAGTCAAAGATGACACACATGGGCAGCCTCCACCATGCATGATAACTTTTGGAACTTCCATGTAAACATCCAGCCAGGACGATTCATGGGGGCGAGTTTCAGTCATGACTGTGCCTCCACAACTCATTATTCCTATGTTCACATAAAGGGTGGAGGAAATCACTGGGAATGCCCTCGTCGTCATCACTGCCATATGCAAGGTGAGAACCATCTCTCAGAACCAGAAAAGCTTTCAGAAGAGGGAGATAAGAAAGGGAAAAGGGAATTCCTGGACGCACCTAAGAGAAATGGGCCTCTGTGAAAAACTAAGAGTTATCAAACTTCCCATTGACACCTAGGCTAAGTTCCCAAGTTAGGTGCAAATCTAAAAACATGTTTTGGAAGGGACTGGGTATCTGGCATTTTTGTTCCTGAACACTATATCACCACTTATTTGTTTTCTATTTCGGTATGTTGCCCAGGCACAGGCAAATTTGGCCCTCCAGGTGTTTTGGGACTACAACTCCCATCATCCCTAGCTAACAGGACCAGTGGTCAGGGATGATGGGTATTGTAGTCCCCAAACATCTGGAGGGCTGAGTTTGCCTATGCCTGCGCTAACCCATCCCTGAAACCCACTGGACTAATTTCCCAGAGTTTGGAACTTGGCCCTGCCTCTTCCGCGCAGTTGTTACTCACCAGGATCTTAGCATATCCTTCTTCCCACAGCCCACCTATGTATACCATAATGAAACATCGGGAGAGAATTCTGTTTGTTGAGCTATTTCCTTTGGGCAATAGCCTGAAGTGCCTCGAGGGCATAACTCCCCATTCAAATTATTTTTCTAAACTCCATGACTGTCGTTCCTTTGTCCCTTACCGCATAGGATCTGGTTGAAAAAGCTGTGCCCATCACTTGCTTCCTCCAACCTTGACGAAGGCTCAGTCTGAATGAGAGCACTTGATGCAATCTGAAAGGTCTGCCTTCAATATTTGCTCAACAATAGCTCATTCATATCACTCGATGCTGGATCATTAAGTCAAGGATATTCATGAACGAACTGGGCCAGAAGCGTGGGCTCACTCTGATGCAGGCAAGTCTGAAAAATGTCAGGATAGAACTGTATGTGCTTCCTGGTGTGAGGTGAGGGATCAAGCTCAGGGTTACAGAGTAGGGGGTGTGCGATTCGGGCGAAGATTCTCACCTTTTCGAGTTGGATTGTACTATTACCAAGGCATCTCGATAAGTGGCTCTGTGACTCCACATTTCAAAAAAGTAAATGGCTGTCTGCCACCTCAAATGAAACCACATGCAGAGCTTGAGAACGGAGAGAGTGGAGAGGTGGGTCTCTTTCAATGAATTATTTCCCTATATTTAAAACTAGCAGATTTCAAACCTCCCCTTTACAGTGGTACCTCGGGTTACAAACACTTTGGGTTACAAACTCCGCTAACCCAGAAGTAGTACCTTGGGTTGAGAACTTTGCCCCAGGATGAGAATGGAAATAGTGCGCTAGCGGCGCGCTGGCAGCGGGAAGCCCCATTAGCGAAAGCGCGCCTCAGGTTAAGAACGGTTTCAGGTTAGCTAGGGTTAGACCGTTGTGAGACAGGTTAGTTTAACCCTACTGATGATGTGTTGTTGTGATCATAATCTTGCTCAGTATGAGAGGAACCATAGTTTCAGACCTCTGGTGTATGCGCTTGGCTGAGGAGCCAATGGGGCGAAGCTGCCATCTGTGGGATCATGACTGAATGCCTCTAAGCCAGAATTTCCCCTAAACGTAACGATACCGCAGCACCACAGCACCACAGAGCCTCGGTTGGCCTTGGATAGCCAGTCTGCCATGCGTACGCGTGCGACGCCCGGTGCGGAGAGCTGTCCGCACTGTACTTTCGTGGGGAACCCGGTGCTAAATTATTCATAGACGACCTGATTCTGGGTGAGGGTTTTGTACGTAGCAGAGCAGCTTCCTCGCTGCAATCTATTGAAAGCCATCCCTCGACACAAGCTTTTGTCTGCCTGGACGGGGAGCCAGCAGGTACGTGGGCGAGCCATTGAGCGAGCGATGGAGTGTGCGGGCAGGTGAGCCGCCGCTCCACTCCACCCACCCACCCAGGGTCGGGTTCTGTGCGTCCCTCCCTCCATCCTCCGGTCCTGTGCGTGTGGGCCCCAGGTGGCCAGCGGAGGTGTCCCTCGCGCAAGGGGTGTCCTGGCTGTCGCAGGTGAAAAGAAAAGAAAAAACAATGGTTTCAGGTTAAGAACAGACCTCCGGAACAAATTAAGTTCGTAACCCGAGGTACCACTGTATTTGCTGTGGTTAAAAGGGAAGGTTAAAACCTGCTTGTTTTAAATACAGTGGTACATATGCTTCAGGTTACATACGCTTCAGGTTACAGACTCCACTAACCCAGAAATAGTGCTTCAGGTTAAGAACTTTGCTTCAGGATGAGAACAGAAATCGTGCTTTGGTGGCATGGCGGCAGCAGGAGGCCCCATTTGCTAAAGTGGTGCTTCAGGTTAAGAACAGTTTCAGTTTAAGAACGGCCCTTTGGAATGAATTAAGTACTTAACCGAGGTACCACTGTATAGCATTGTGCATTCCTGTAGACAAGACCAACACTGTGCCCATAAAAATACATTTGTGGGGCAGTGTCTCATCCTCAGTACTGACCCTTAGGGGAACAGGGTCCTTGCTGGGTGGTGACATTTTCCCCCACCCCAGTGTTTCCTGGAGATTGATACTATTTTCCCACTACATCCCCCTTGTTGTTCTGGCCCCTACTAGGCCTGTACGCTCAGCAGTTATTTTTAAGTATAATTGTTTAATTGCCACTGAAATGAAGAATGCCTGTATGTTTATTGCTGAAGCGTTTAACATTGGAAAATTCCATTCTGGTATACTAAAGTTAAAAGGGAGCTTTCTGAACTTCTAGCTGGGTTAATGATTAACTGTTGGTGTTCTCTGCTCTTTCACAGGAGTGTTTAACCTTAGGTCACATGGTTAATGCACTATCATTTTGCAAATCACCATTTTGAAAGGAGTTGCCTTTGTCTTTTGTTCCCTGGCACAGCGGAGGAAAGATGTGCAGATGAGTCTATCCAGGAGGAAAAACTTCAGGCTGGAATGGAGGCTGTAAGGAGAGAGAGAGAGAGACCTTTGAATCTAGGTCTATTTAAAATTACATTATATTCCTAAAGAAGATGCCGAGCCTATGCTTGGACAAGCATATGTCTTGGGGAACTACTTGGATGTACAGTGGTACCTTGGGTTAAGTACTTAATTCATTCCAGAGGTCCGTTCTTAACCTGAAACTGTTCTTAACCTGAAGCACCCCTTTAGCTAATGGGGCCTCCTGCTGCCACTGCACCACTGGAGCCCGGTTTCTGTTCTTATCCTGAAGTTCTTAACCTGAAGCACTATTTCTGGCTTAGTGGAATGTGTAACCTGAAGCGTATGTAACCTGAGGTACCACTGTATCATTGATTTGGTTTTGTACCTTGGCAGTGTGAAAAGAGTCACAGGAAACGGTTGTAATTAAGCCAAAACAACAGCTAGAGCCTTGTCTGTTCACAGTGCTCTGTGAGGAGAAGTGCGGATGTAGATAGTTTATTTCTGTCCCACACCCAGATAGTTCATGGAGTATGTTTTATGTGGGTCTGACCACATGAGTAATGGAATAAATGGAGAACTGGTGGAAAAATCAAGCCCCCTGGTCCAATTGCTGATCAGAATAAAAGGTGTGTGCAGTTCTTTGGAGACCTGTTACCGTATTTTTCGCTCTATAAGACGCACCAGACCATAAGACGCACCTAGTTTTTGGAGAAGGAAAACAAGAAAAAAAACATTCTGAATCTCAGAAGCCAGAACAGCAAGAGGGATCGCTGCGCAGTGAAAGCAGCGATCCCTCTTGCTGTTCTGGCTTCTGGGATAGCTGCGCAGCCTGCACTCGCTCCATAAGACGCACACACATTTCCCCTTACTTTTTAGGAGGGAAAAAGTGAGTCTTATAGAGCAAAAAATACGGTATTTTTTTTGGGAGGGGGGCGTGCTGGTGACTGCATTGTTTTTGTTTTTCTTTCTTTCTTCCTGCCTGACACCTGCCATGCTTTGCGCAGCTGAAGGCCACAAGGAGTTTATCGATCTAATATGATGAGGAACATAGAACTGTTTTCAAACTAGATGAGCTGGAAGGAGTTAGGAGGAGATTTGGAACCAGATTCAACTAGGAGGAGAGATAGTTTCATCTGGCAATCAGAAATGATGGAGTCACTGCCTTATCTCAGTCCTGAATTCCACCCTTATGCACACTGGCAGCTTTGTCAGTGCTGTTTTATTAGTTCACACCATTAGTAATAACTTGGTTTGTGCAAATTATGTCAATTTGCTTTAAGTTGCTTCAAATGTCATCCCATGTAAGTGGCTTTGGAGCTGTTTTATTTCCAAACCATGCATTTTATGTAATCTGCTCTCTATAAGTGCTGTAAGCTTTCAGAGTAGCATTTCATAATTCCATTAAGGTTTGCTCAATAACAAACTGAGCGATTTGACCCAGCCACAGCCCTGAGTTACTGGCTAAGCTTTACTTCCTGTTCTACTGGGTTGCTGCCGAGAAAATTCGAAACTTGATTGCAGGAATCAGCGAGTGTTAGCGCTTTTTGGCACCCATCTGTCTCGGGAGACAATGGAGGAGTGCGCCTTTGGGGGTGAAGCCAAGCCATTGGAGAATCACAGCATCTGCTGTGGCTGTAGAGACCGATAGGGGAGAGACATGTTTTGTTCCAGCTGGGGCAGAGGTAGGTGTCCAGTTGTACTGATGTAGATGCACCATGCCATTTCTTCTCTCTGCGCTCCTCCCAGTGGTCATTCCTTCTCTAGTCATAGCTGTGGATACATGACCTGTCTGCCTCCAGGCACTGTGGTCATCTGTAGGGATTACTGTTATATTCCCAAATTTTACTTCCAAAAAATAAATCAACTATTTAGATCGTTCCTGTGGGGTACAAAGCCACCAAAAATATCACTACATAAAATGCAACTTCCAACTAAGGAAGGTGGCTTTGGTCTCCCAAATCTGGAACTATATCACCAGGCCTACCTGCTGAGTAAGACTAACGATTGGAGAGCTAGCAGGAATCCCAATTGGGCTACTCTCGAATATAGTTTCTTTGAACCTCTTGTAGGGTGGACTAAACTTGGCTCCAATTTTATGAAACATCCTATTATCCTGGAGACTATTAAAGCAGCTATAAAAATTTGGATGAATATAAATAAAAATAATAAGGATGACCCCTATCAGCATGAGAAATTAACAAAATGGGCCAACCCAAAATTGGAAATTGGAAATCAAGTAATAATTTGGCAAAATTGGATGAAAAAAGGTATTTTGACATTGAATCAATTAATTGATGAAAATTACAAATTTGTGGAACATAAGACCTTGCAAGTAAAATATGGATTAACCAGTGAAACACAATGGCAATACATCCAATTGAAACATATGTTGGAAAGGCAGTTTGGCCCTGACGCTATAGCAGCATCGGAAACACCCTTGCTGCTACAAGATTTAATTTCTGCAACAAAAACAAAAAAAACCTCTACAGTTGCACTATATAGTGTTAGTGCACCAATGAGGATTTTGCATGACGTGTACTGGCCTGATTTGACCAGCCAGATCCTGCTGATAATGACAGCAGCCAGATCCTGCTGATAACAATGACAAGGTTGCAGGTTCAACCCCTGTACAGGATGGCTGCATATTCCTGCATTGCAGGGGGTTGGACTAGATGATCCTCAGGCTCCCTTCTAACTCTATAGATTCTATGGCGGTCGTCTGCCCCCACAAGCAGCTTAGCTGCTGAGTTCTGCACAAGCAACAACCTCAAGGGTAGCCCCACATAAAGCACATTGCAGTAATCCAGCCTTGAGATTAAGGGCTGCAGCTCATGGGTAGAGCACCTGCTTTGCATGCAGAAGGACTGAGGTTCAGTCCCTAGCATCCCAAGGTACAGGTGGGAGAGATTTTTGCCTGGAACTGTAGAAAGCCTCTGCCAGTCTGAGCTGGATGGACAAGTGGTCTGATGTGGTATCAGCAGTTTCCTACACAAGGCATGCAGAACTGTGGTCAAGCATGAGGGGAAAAAATGAAAGGATTTATTAATAAAAGGGTTTTAGTAGCTGAACTAATTTAGTGATTTATGGAAGTGAAAGCTGGACCGTAAAGAAGGCTGATCGCCGAAGAATAGATGCTTTTAAATTATGGTGCTGGAGGAGACTCTTGAGAGTCCCATGGACTGCAAGAAGATCCAACCTCTCCATGCTTAAGGAAATCAGCCCTGAGTGCTCACTGGAAGGACAGATCCTGAAGCTGAGGCTCCAAGACTTTGGCCACCTCATGAGAAGAGAAGACTCCCTGGAAAAGACCCTGATGTTGGGAAAGATGGAGGGCACAAGGAGAAGGGGATGACAGAGAACGAGATGGTTGGACAGTGTTCTTGAAGCTACCAGCATGAGTTTGACCAAATTGCGGGAGGCAGTGGAAGACAGAAGTGCCTGGTGTGCTCTGGTCCATGGGGTCATGAAGAATCGGACACGAGTAACCGACTAAAGAACAACAACAACAAAGTAGCTGAACTTCCCTTCCTACCTTTGACATTCTCAGTGCAGAGGTAGAAAACCTCCAGAGGCGAATGCAGATGGGAAAATCACAGGATGAGATTCCTAACCCTATCTTGACAGGCATATTGCAAGCCAGAATTTATTTTCTTCTGATAGAATCAGGTCATCGTACTAATAAGGCGCTGGTGGGAAAAGGAGGGAGAGAGAAAGCCACATTGCAGCCCTGCACAGTCCGTAATGGTAGCCAGGATGCGAAAAGCAAATTATGAATACATTTGGGGCTCGTGCGAAATGATGTTCCCTAATTGATTTCCTTTGAGATGTCTCAGATGTTAGCAGCTCAAGCCACAGATTAAAGCAGCTTGGTTACAGCTGAGCAGCAACTCTTTATCACCCAGCATCTCACAAATGAAAACAAGAGGACAGTCGTGTACTTGTCTCAGATCTGGCACTGCAATGAATTTTCGTGATGTTTGGGTTTTCAGAGTGAAAGTTGCCCTTTGGTTAGGTCTGTGAGGGAAGTCCCTACCCAGTGCTGATTCCAGGATTTAGAGGCCCCCAGGCATCTTGAGTAGGCTGGCTTCTCTGTATTTCCCAATTTGGGCTGCTTAATCGGTATGTTCTAATCATAGGAACAGGAAACTGTCGAATTCCGATCTAGGCCATTGGTTGTCAGAGACCAGGCTGAGGAATACTGCTCTGATGAGGAATGGTGGGAGCCTCCCATCCCCATCCCCCTGCTCCTGACCAGGATCCTGAAGCTGCCCAGGAGCAATGGAGCAGTATAGATTTGGAACGGTGGTTTGCTGAGGGGCACAGTTCTGAAGACAAAAGTTGGGACAAACTGGGAGGGTGAACAGCAAAGTGAAGAAAAGCACAACAGAAGAGGCTGAGGCTGTGTGGATACATACTAAAACTACGGATTTATTATACATAAATCAGGACAAAGAAACATGTCGTCTCTCCTTGCTATACACAGAGCGGAAGTTCTGCTGACGGGACCCAGCAGTCTGTGCTGGAATGGAAACAGACATGCGACACGCAACAATCCCACGTCTGCAACAAAACGTGGAATGGAATCTCCCAACATGACATAGCCATTGTCTATCTCACAAGCTGATGGTCATGGTGCAATTAATGCATCACAATGGCTGGTGTCTACTTCCTGGTGTCAGAACTGAGGGTGCACTGCTAGTAGCTATGAGTTGATGTTCAATGGCTTTAAAACACATTAAGGGGGCTTTATTATAGAGCTGGTATAGTGAAATCTGTAGGGATGTTTCTACGAAGCTGATAGGAAAGGACATGTTTATTAGATATTATCCTTCCTTCCTTACGTTTTTGAGCGCAGCAGAGTGCATCCCTTTGCAGCTTAAAAGGACGTTTAGACTGGCCAATCTTAGCCTTTTAGTTTAAATAATCCAGGATGCTTTAAGGCAGACTGGAATTTCCTGATGTCTTCCCCTTAAAACAATAATAACAGAAACAGTCTTGTAAAAGGTAAAAAAATAAAATAAAATGTTTACTCCTCAGAATACTTGTTGAAGAGTAACAGATGAAACATTTTTGTTCAGGCAGGCTAAAAATGGCAATTCAGTTACAAAGCCTAGTTTAAGATGGAGTCTGAGCTGTGGCTCAGACATGACATATATATTCTACATTGCTGGAATGAAGTGAAAGAGCAAAGAGAAAGTGCTCAGCCAAGTGAGGAGATTTTATATGACTGCACCTTCCCCCTGTCAAGGCACAGCGGGAATGGCGCTCTGAGTTTTCTCTACAAACCTTACAGGGAAACTCTTTGAGCTCCAGCTCCTATCATGTGCCTGTCTGGCAAACATGCATTGCTGTTTCGACTGCATTGTAAATATCCCACAAAAAACCAACCTTTTAAGGCCTGAGGACACAAATGGGTTTTTGAGTGGGTGCTGTGGGTGTCATTCTTCCCTGGTCACTTTTCACCCCTTCCCACTGTCAGAAAGAGAGTAAGGCCACACACACACACACTGCGCTTTCTGAAGGCATCTGTGCAAAAACCAAATCCTGTAGTATTAATATGAGTTGTGGAAAAGCTCATAATGCTGAATAGGGAGCCCCACCCTTCCAAATCTCTCCCTCAGCTCCATGTATATTTTAATGGAGAAGGAGAACCACCTTGCCTAATTGACTGGAGAGCCAGTGTGGTGTAGTGGTTAAGACTCGTAATCTGGTGAACCGGGTTCGCGTCTCCGCTCCTCCACATGCAGCTGCTGGGTGACCTTGGGCCAGTCACACTTCTCTGAAGTCTCTCAGCCCCACTCACCTCACAGAGTGTTTGTGGGGTGGAAGGGAAAGGAGAATGTTAGCCGCTTTGAGACTCCTTCGGCTAGTGATAAAGCGGGATATCAAATCCAAACTCTTCTCTTCTCTTCTTAATTAATTAATTAATTAATAATAATATACTATTTATACCCTGCCCATCTGGCTGGGCCTCCCCAGCCACCCTGGGCAGCCCCCAATAGAATAGCAACCCCCAACAAAAAAACCCCAACAAACACACACAATAAAACATCAGACATTAAAAACTTCCCCAAACAAGGCTGCCTTCAGATGTCTTCTAAAAGCCAGATAGTTGTTTATCTCATTGACATCTGATGGGAGGGCATTTCACAGGGTGGGCGCCACTACCAAGAAGGCCCTCTGCCTGGTTCCCTGGCTGTAACCTCACTTCTCATAGTGAGGGAACTGCCAGAAGGCCCTCGGAGCTGGATCTCAGCGTCCGGGCAGAATGATGGGGGTGGAGACGCTCCTTCAGGTATACAGGACCGAGGCTGTTTAGGGCTTTAAAGGTCAGCACCAAAACTTTGAGTTGTGCTTCGAAACATACTGGGAGCCAATGTAGGTCTTTCAGGACCGGTGTTATATGGTCTTGGCGGCCAAGAGGGCAGACAACTGCAAGGTTCCCTCACACAGTGAGCACCCTTCCCAAACCCCATGGGATTCTGCAGCGCCCTCACTTTGATAATAAGCACAGCACTTCCAATTTCTTCTTCAGTACTCCAAGAAGCACAGAGATAAATATATATATATTTCCCTCCACCAGAGCATCTCTGACATCTTGCGAGCATGAAAGAGCTACAGTGCAGCTTCCAGGGGCTCCATAAATCTCAACAAGCAGGCTGTCAGCTTCTATGACAAAAAGAACGGTGATAAATAAGGCCCAGGCTGAACTTCGCTTAACACACCGGCAGATATCCTTTCTTGTAAAAATCAGGCAATATATTTCAGCTGAGATGTCACATCTGAGACTGCGGCTGAGGGAAGAAAACTCGCCTCTGAACTCTCAGGGCTGCCTGAACACTCCCCCTTCACCCAAGAGACGCCAAGCTCATAATATTGTCTGCAAGGAGGAGGGAATGTGAGGCTCAACCCACGGTGGAATTTGCAAGGTGGAATTTGCAAGGGGAGAACTAGATGCAACACTAAGAACAGGTTTGCTGCTGGGGGAAAAAAACCCCGGCCATTTTGGGTCTAGTTTTCTCTCTGTAATATTTATTTCTTGAAACGCACCACACTGGGCACTCATTTTCCTTTCTTCTCCCAGTGGATCATGGCATGCTAAGATTTATGGCAGCAAGCAGAACTGCCCTCTCTTTTATCTCCTGTCCTAGCTCTGAGAGAAGACAGCAAATTTTCTTAGCCTCCGTAGAGGCTGACAATCTGGTTGCAAGATCGTAAATCCATCCCCTCTGCCCTCCCCAACCCTTTATATGCCAAGCAATTAAAGAGATCCTCTGTTTTCCTTTCATCCACAAAACACAAAGGTTCCCACTCTGCGGCACATTTCTCTGTTTGCCAGCTAAGAGTATCTAGTGCGTAGCCTGTAACTGTACTGTACTTACCTTTTGCAAGCAGCAGTCGACATTTGTAACTCTTACAAGACAGATTGCAGCCAGTAATGTATTTGGTTGAGAAAACGTTTCACCAAGTTGTGTTTCCAAATGATGCTCTCAGAATTCTTAGAGGGCATCTGAGGAGTGAACCGAGGAAGCTGTTCAGGGAGGGACAGGCATCTTCAATTAAAGAGGAAGGCTTTCAAGCTAGCTGCCAGAAGCAGAGTGAGCTCCTGGGTCTAATCCTGCCTTTCATGTGTTCTCAGTTCCCTCTGCAAACATGATGGAATGTGCTTGCAGTGAAGACAAGCTCTTGCCGCAGGAATATGGAGCGTGAGCGGTGACAGTCTGGGATGGAGGATAAATACAATTCTGTGTGCATTTCACCCTGAAAATGTCAGATCCATACATTCCAAAACAACTTGCGAACCAAACCACAGATATTCTTCAAAATTCATACAGGAGGGGAGAATGTTCTTGTGCTTGGGGTCTTGCTTGCAAATTTCCCATGGGCATCTGGGTGATCATTGTGAGTGTTACCAGAAAAATCCGAGGGCTCCCTTGGACAAAAAGTAAAGACACCAACCAGAGTAAATTGGAGCAAATCAGCAGCCTGTAGGCTTGGCCTTTATTGAACTGTTGCAGCAGGGTGTTCCCCTCACTCGCAGGAGAGAGGAAAGACACAGAAAATGGTGTGCAAGACCTTATAGAAACTTTTGAAATTCCCCTCCTCTAGGTCAAGCCCACCCCCAGAAACATCATGCATATATTACAGAAAGGAGGGGTTGAGGGAGGAGTTGTGGTGGTAACCTGAGTGTCCTGTCACCTGGCTGGTTCCCTTCTCCCCCTCCCCATGAGTCATTTTCTGAAGACAAAAGGTAGTCGCAGTTTCCTGCCCCCTGAGGGAAATCTGATCATGCTGAATCCACTCCCATATGCAAGTTCTTTGTGATCTTGATTGTCTTCTGTCTGGGATCATCAGGGTTGGCATAGCAACTGGGCAGGGCTCCTGTGGATGTGCTGGGATGGTGAAGGGATTATGGCGCCCTGTATCAAACCTTCCCCATTCTGTAGTCTTTCCCTCATGGAGTAAAATAAAAGTGGAACAGTGCAAATCTGATGTATGGTTGATTTTTTATGAATTTATAACAGAAGTGTAGCGTATGTAGTGTGTGAGTGTGATTGTGTGTGAAGTTTGTACAAACTGAATGATGGGGGGGGGGGGTTTCCTGCTACATGAGAAGAGGATACTGGACTCGATGGGCCATTGGTCTGATCCAGGAGATGCTCTTATGTTGCAGTTCTGCGCCCGAAGAATGCTTACCAAAAATGGACGTATTAGGGGAAAGCGTGCATAAAAACAAAGATGTTAGTGAAAACAACATACAAATGTGCATCGTAGTAGGGGGAAACGCTTGCAAAAATGTCAAAACTGCCCTGAAATCTGCACTGCAATGCTGATAAATTTTCATGTTGTTGTTGTTTTTTAAATTTAATTACAATTTGCTGCAAAATGCGGAGAACTGAATTTAAGATGGGGGTGGGGACAAATGGGGAGCTGAGGGAGCTAAAATGGATGGACTCCATCCATAGCTGAGTGGCTGGCAGCTCAGACTGAGAGGCTAGCTGTCCAGTTCCCCAGCCATGCAATCTGCTTTCATGGTAATGAACGCAGCATTGCAAAAAAAAAACAGCATTTCCCATTTTTGCCAGCAAAATTCAAAGACCTCAAATTTTATGACCGACATTTTTGGGCCGATTTAGCATAAGTGCAATGAATTCTCAAGAGTGCATATTAAGTGCGCCTTTAGGCCAGGGGAAGCCATATCTGTGTCTTTAGCTTCATCCTAACAGATGAAAGGAGGGCTACCCAAGGGAACAATTCAAAGGTCTCTAGTTAAAGACTTTGCAAATTCCAGGAGCTTGAGCTCATCTGCATCACATGGCCCAGGGAACACAGCATCCAGCTCTCATCTATTATTGATTTCCTGAGGCTGCAGCGACTGTTCTGTGGCTCTTTTGATCATGCCAAAGTTTCCTGGAGCTCAGATTGCTCCTTACCCAGTGTTTTTTTATTTTTTTGTTCTCTGCAGAAAGTGCCTTGTGTGCAAGAATTATGTGCAAAATTAATGACTAGGTGTAGAAAAGCCAGGATTGAATTGCAAGAACATTGTCCTAGATTCTGATACGGTTTCTTGGTTTAATGCCCTTGAAGCACTATGAGTGTTAAGGTCTTTTCAGGAGGAAGGAATCCAAATGAAACATAAATTACTAGCTTCCGTGAACGTCCTGCATGCAAACCATCCTTTTCCAGTCCTGTAAGCAAAAGGCAGTGTTATGGTAAGGGAGTTAAGCGTGCAGGTGATTATTCCAGAGCCCCTGGAACATAAATGCATGTGACCCGATAAGTTGAAAGCGATTACAAATGCAAACCTATAATGTCTACTCACCAGTAAACGTATATAGGTGTCAGGAGCTGGAGTCTGGAGCAAGTCACAATAAAACACCTAGTGTCAGTGAAGTTAAATCTTTAGTCAAAGACAGTGGCGTAGCGTGGGGGGTGCAGGGGGGGCCGGCCGCACCGGGGGCAACATCTGGGGGGGGGGGCGTGCTCGCACTCGCAGCTCTCTGCCCCTACCTGGCTCACTCACTCTCTCTCACTGCAGTGCTGGCTGTGCGAATCCGATTCGAGCCGCCGGGTCGCCGCCCACTGTGGAGGGGGGGTGCCAGGCGTGCGGTGCGGTGCAGAGAGAGAGCGAGGGACTATCTGGGGGAGGGACAGTGCAGCGAGGGGGGGGGGGCGCAAATTACTTGCCTTGCCCCGGGTTAGGGGGCGCAAATTACTTGCTTTGCCCCGGGTGCTGACAACCCATGCTACGCCACTGGTCTGGAGCAAGTCACATTAAAACACCTGGTGTCAGTGAAGTTAAATCTTTAGTCAAAGAAGCAAAGCAGCTCAGATCTAGTGATCACAGCAACTCTTCCCAGTAGGTCTTGTCCCGATGAGGCAGTTGCAAAGGTCTTCCCACTGCTCTCTGGGTCCTTCCCAGGGCCAGATTTAGGTTTGATGAGGCCCTAAGCTACTGAAGGTCATGGGGCCCTTTATATGTCCAGCTGCCCTTTGTCAACAACAAATTGTCGCTGTTTTTTGTGTTGAATATAAGCTATAAGGTAATTTATGGATCTAATAGGTATCTAAAGCCATTTGCATGTGTTGCCATGCAACCAGTCCATGCCGAATGTAGGCACCCTATACAGTGGTACCTCGGGTTACATACACTTCAGGTTACATACGTTTCAGGTTACAGACTCCGCTAACTCAGAAATAGTACCTTGGGTTAAGAACTTTGTTTCAGGATGAGAACAGAAATTGTGCTCTCGCAGTGCAGCGGCAGCAGGAGGCCCCATTAGCTAAAGTGGTGCTTCAGGTTAAGAACAGTTTCAGGTTAAGAACGGACCTCCGGAATGAATTAAGTACTTAACCCGAGGTACTGCTGTATATAGAAATTAGCAAACCAGTGATATCTTAGGGAGCAGGCTAGCAGACGGGGCCCATTACTTACATGCATAGAGGCCTACGCAACACAAGACACTGTTGTTGTATGTAGGTTTTATTTTATTTGTTTTTTATCTTATATTTTGGAAATGTACATCCAGTTTTTCCCCCTTTAATTTTTTTGGGGCCCCCCAAGAGTGTGGGGCCCTAAGCTATAGCTTGTTTAGCTTATATGTAAATCCGGCACTGGTCCTTCCCCAGCAATCTTGGATTTCTTCGCCTTGTCTCTCTTCTCTCCATGCTCTTCATTCCATGTTCTGGAGACCAGGGGGGAGAGGAGCTAGTCATTGCAGGAGGGAGAGACTCCCTGGCATCTTCAGCTGCCTGCTCTCCCTCCTCTTCAGCCTCTGCTTCTGCCTCTGATTCTCGACTGCTCTCTGTCACAGCCTCTTCCTGCTCACTAAACTCTGTTGCCTCCTCAGCTTCTGCCACCTCCTCCTCCCAGTCCTCTCCCTCCTCTCTCTCTGACCACGCATAGGCATCCTACCACCAGTCTCCTGGCTCTGAGCCTTCTCCCCCTGGGGGTTCCCTTAGGGCAGTGATGGCCAAACTTGGCCCTCCAGCTGTTTTGGGACTACAACTCCCATCATCCCTAGCTAACAGAACCAGTGGTCAGGGATGATGGGAATTGTAGTCCCAAAACAGTTGGAGGGCCAAGTTTGGCCATCACTGCCTTAGGGGGTTCCCCAGCTGGTTCCGTCCACTACTCTTCTGCATCCAGCCAGTCCATGACAGTAGCATTTTGGTTTAGGCTGTGATGCTTTACACTTACCTCTGGATTGGTCCCATTGAACTCAGTGGGGCCTACTTCTGAGTAGACATGCATAGGATTTTACTACTAATTGCATTAGTTGGTGAACAAATGGGTAGAATGTTGTCTGTATTCTCCTCATTTTTATCTTCGCAAGTAAAAGGAAAAGAGACTTAGTTTTTAAAACTAAAAGTTCATGAAGGAGTTTTTGAATAGGGGGTCAGCCCTCCCCCAAAGCTTCCTGTTGCTACAGCCCTGATCCGGAAGGAGAAATTGTGTTTCTGGGAGAAAGAAAAGAGACAGAAGTATGGATGGATGACCCTTTCCATTTTGGTTTCTCTCACTTTCTCATTTTCCCAATTTTAAATTCAGTTCTCTATGTTTCCGTGACATTTTTCTTAAAGGCCTTCATAAAAATTCATTAACATTTTAGCACAAATTTCACTTCATACATACATTTTTGTAAGCAATTTGGACAAATGTACAAAAACATGCCATTTCAAAGGTCAGTTGTGTTCTACTTTGCATATCGATTCACGAAAAGTGTATGCAGTCTCTCATTAAAATGCAGACAAAATCAAAAACTCTCCCCCATCTCTAAACAGAAGCAGCAAGAGGAAAAAAGTAGAGAAAATAGCATTTGAAAAAAAAAAGTATCATTCAGAAGGAATGATCTGTCTGAAAACCAGCAGGAGGACTGTAGACAAGGTCAAAAAGAGAGAAACTTAATTTGACATCCAAATGGTTGCACATAAAGGAGTCTTATACATCTAGAACAACTCATTCTCCTCCATATACAAAAATATAATAATATAAATGTAGAGTTCGAAGGGATCCCAAGGGTTAATTAGTCCAACCCCCTGCAATGCAGGAATAATTATTTTATTTTATTCAGTCTACAAATACATTCTTGCCTCTTTCGGACAGGGTGCTGGCCAAAACAGCTCTTCAACGACGTTGCTCCCGGAACCTGGGACTGGGCTGACTCGTCTTTATTTTCTCTGAGGCCAGGGGCGGCCCCGGCCCCCAGGAGACCCGCCTCTCCTGGCTTTAAGGCGAGCACTCCTCCTGGGAGAAACCAGTTCCCTCCGCCTCTCTGCCCTGAGCCTCTGCAGCTCAGGAGAGCCTGGAGGGTTAATGGACCCAGGGGGAGACTCACCTTCCCCTGACAGGGCTGGGAGAGGCGCACCTGTAGGCACTGTGTCTTCAATCACCTCCGGAGCCAGAGAAGATTCACCTGGTGCCTGCTCCTGAGGATCCGGCACAGGTGCAGGTGCTTCAGATCCAAGGCCCTGCCCCAGTTCAGCCGGCCCTGGAGGCGGGGACTCCTGTGCAGCCTGGGGTTCCTCCGGTTCAGCCTCTGAATCGGATTCCCAGGCCATCACACCAGGGCTTTTTCTAAGCAATCAGAGACTGCGCCTGCATGCAGCTAAAAGTCTCCTCCACCCTTTTCATGCCTCTTTTCATGGGGAGCCAGTGTGGTGTAGTGGTTAAGAGCGGTAGTCTCGTAATCTGGGGAACCAGGTTTGCATCTCCGCTCCTCCACATGCAGCTGCTGGGTGACCTTGGGCCAGTCACACTTCTCTGAAGTCTCTCAGCCCCACTCACCTCACAGAGTGTTTGTTGTGGGGGAGGAAGGGAAAGGAGATGGTTAGCTGCTTTGGGACTCCTGAAGGGGAGTGAAAGGCAGGATATCAAATCCAAACTCCTCCTCCTCCTCCTCCTCCTCCTCCTCCTCCTCCTCCTCCTCCTCTTCTTCTTCTTCTTCTTCTTCTTCTTCTTCTTCTTCTTCTTCTTCTTCTCTTCTGGTTCTGGGAGACAAGAGGAAAGGGGAGCTTGTCACAGCAGAAGCAGGAGACACCCAGGACTCTTCATCAGCCTGACTCATCTCTGCCTTTTGGCCTCCCTCACCCCAGTCTCTTGCTTCAGGAGACTTTGCCACAGACTCTCCGAGCTCACTAAGTCCTGTTCCTGCTTTATCTTCCAACACCTCCTCTTCCCCATCTTCTCTCTCACCACTCATCACTGTTCCACCACCCGATTTCTCTGAGCCTTCTTCCCTTAGTGGTTCCCTAGCTGGTTCCTCCCGCCATTCCTCTGCATCCAGCCAGTCCGTGACAGGTGGACTGTGCTCAGCTTGGCGGCTCACAAATTGCACAGAGCCGACTATTATAGGTTTCCGCCATTCAGTCAATACCAGTCCTTACAGGTTGTGATTGACCCCTCGGCCCTGCTTTCAATAGTGCAACTCTGCGTTGTCATAAATTGGTCACTCTCCTTCCTCACTTAATTTATCTCTCTGCCTAATCTCTCTGGCTGCCGAGCAAATCTTTTCCGAGTTTCTACATTGGTTAAAAATAACTTGCCCCTGGCTTTCGAGCAACATAGGAAAGATTCCAGTTGGTATTTGAGATGAGGTGTGTGCTGAGTTCAAAGGTAGGATCAAAGCTTTCTCGGAACAGAAAGGAGCTTGCTGAATCTCATGCTGTTCGCCGGCTGCAGATTGGAAGACTGGAGCAATGATTAATTGGAGGACTTGGTGCTTGCCGAAAATGAGAATGCAGATTCACCTGGGGGTGCCCTTCCTCCCTGCTAGACCTTGCACCATCTTTCTAAAAAGGTAAAAGGCAAAGGACCCCTGGACAGTTAAAGTCCAGTCAAAGGCGACTATGGGGTTGCGGCGCTCATCTAATTTCCAGGCTGAGGGAGCCAGTGTTTGTCCACAGACAGGTCATAACTAAACCGCTTCTGGTGCAACAGAACACTGTGACGGAAGCCAGAGCGCACGGAAATGCCATTTACCTTCCTGCCACAGCAGTACCTATCTATCTACTTGCACTGGTGTGCTTTCGAACTGCAAAGGTTGGTAGGAGCTGGGACAGAGCAACGGGAGCTCCCCCCATCACAGGGGTTTGAACAGCTGACCTTCTGATTGGCAAGCCCAAGAGGCTCAGTGGTTTAGACCACAGCGCCACCCACGTCCCTCTACCATCTTTCTTGCATCAGCTAGCCTATAGGAGCCAATCCCTGCAATGGGGATTCTCCCATATTTATACACATGAGACCCCAAAAGGGGAAAATCTCAGATTCAAATGGCAAAATTTGAAAATTTCCCATGCAAAATATGAATGGGCGAGGTCAGAGAGTCTGCTAGGTTTTGAACATCTGTGCATGAATTCTGTTCTAGAAAAAAGAAAAAATGGAGCTAGCCAACCCATATGATGCACGTGATGTTGGAGATTCATTCCCCGTGTCTGCAGTCATGGGATTGTTGACTATCACATGACGATGTATGTTTACATTCCACAGTGTGGGAAGTGACGGAGACAGGATGTTTATGTTACTGTGTTCCGTGAAGTGGGACTATTGTCCTTTGTTCTTTCTCTCTCTGCTGTCTGATGAGAAAGAGCTAAAGCAGAATGCTCAGAGTGTGTTATATGTAAATAAAAGTAGAGTAGCCAAAATGCTGAGCTACTGAGGTCTGTTACGTAAACTGCGACTACTCTGTGGATCCCTAAGTGTCCTGATGTCTCCAAGGCATCAATTGCTGTGATGTTCGGGTTGGAGAAAGCTTTTGAAGCTCCCGAACGATCGACCAGGAGGGAGAGAACATGCCAGTCAGGCATGTGTCTCTGGCAGGGTCCTACACGAGAGTAGGACGCTCCTAATACCTACGCCATCTCAAGGGTCCTCCATGAATCAGGACTGCCCATTATTTCCTTGGCAAGAAGTGGAGCAGTCTGTTGCTGTTGAGGTTGGAGAGGGTGGGAAAAAGAAATGGAGTAGGCAGGTGGGAAACAGCTCAGCTTCTGGGACTGCAATGTAATTAATGCCCATTCACTTTTAAAGCTCGCTCCCTTTTCTGCACAGGCTCCTGTAATGGCTTTATAGATTGACCTATTCAGGAGAGAGGCTGAGCAATTGGATGTATGGCTGTGCATTTAAAGGAGAACCTATTTGGCGGCGTCTGGTAATCCAAATATGATTTAGCCTCACTACTTTTCTGTCTCCCTGTTGAATTTTCTCCTGCTTCTTGCCTGTTTCATTTCCCATTTCGCCGAATGGATGCTTTTGAATTCTGGTGCTGGAGGAGACTCTTGAGAGTCCCATGGAGTGCAAGAAGATCAAACGCATCCATTCTGAAGGAAATCAGCCCTGAGTGCTCACTGGAAGGACAGATCCTGAAGCTGAGGCTCCAATACTTTGGCCACCTCATGAGAAGAGAAGACTCCTTGGAAAAGACCCTGATGTTGGGAAAGATGGAGGGCACAAGGAGAAGGGGACGACAGAGGACGAGATGGTTGGACAGTGATCTTGAAGCTACAAACATGAGTTTGACCAAACTGCGGGAGGCAGTGGAAGACAGAAGTGCCTGACCTGCTCTGGTCCATGGGGTCATGAAGAGTCGGACACGACTAAACGACTAAACAACAACAACCTTTTAAAATGACTGTGTTGTGGGCATTAGCATCTTACTTCTGCCCCCGCCCCACAATCCTGCTTTCATTTGGCTAGTTCCTGCTACCAGACTGTGTGCCTGATGCTACACTGTACAGTGTAGGAGACTGACAAACTGGAACGTGTCCAGAGGAGGGCAACCAAAATGGTCAAAGGCCTGGAAACGATGCCTTATGAGGAACGGCTAAGGGAAATGGGCATGTTTAGCCTGGAGAAGAGGAGGTTAAGGGGTGATATGATAGCCATGTTCAAATATATAAAAGGATGTCACATAGAAGAGGGAGAAAGGTTGTTTTCTGCTGCTCCAGAGAAGCGGACACGGAGCAATGGATCCAAACTACAAGAAAGAAGATTCCACCTAAACATTAGGAAGAACTTCCTGACAGTAAGAGCTGTTCGACAGTGGAATTTGCTGCCAAGGAGTGTGGTGGAGTCTCCTTCTTTGGAGGTCTTTAAGCAGAGGCTTGACAACCATATGTCAGGAGTGCTCTGATGGTGTTTCCTGCTTGGCAGGGGGTTGGACTCGATGGCCCTTGTGGTCTCTTCCAACTCTATGATTCTATGATTCTATGGTACCTTGGTTCTCAAACTCAATCCATTCTGGAAGTCCGTCTGACTTCCAAAACGTTTGCAAACCAAGGTTGGCTGATTGGCCCTGGAAACAATGCCAACAGCCGAAACAGACATTCGGCTTCCAAAAAAAGGTTCACAAACTGGAACACTTATTTCCGTGTTTGCGGCATCCAGGAGCCAATTTGTTCGGGAGCCAAGCCATTTGGGAACCAAGGTACCACTGTACTGTGAGGAATGACACTTCCACTGTGAGAGATGGCAGGCTGGCTCAGGTGAGCTGTCAGGTGTGGGGGAAGAGTGGTTGACAAAGTGGGAGAGAGGGCTGGCGAGTGGAGCAAGCAGGGGTGGCAGCCCCTAGTATTTACGTAATATTCACCCTACCCTTCAACAAGAAAAAGAGATCCCAGAGTGTCTTATGCATTGTTATGAAAACAACAGTCCTTGCTCTCAGAGTTACAGAAAGCACAACACAAAAGGAACCCGGAGGGAGTAGGAAATAAGCAAACTCAAGTTCAAGTTTTTAAGTTCTTCTAATGATCAGCTAGGGTAGAAAAGTTGAAGGAAAAGCAAATTGCCGGTCTCTCAGGGGCACTGATGCAATGACCCCACACCCCTTACCTTCCCTCTTCTGTTGCATCCTGCTGTGATGGCTGCTGCCAGGTGACGGCAGGGTGGAGCCTGGGCTGTTATGTGCACCCCATTCTGCTGAGGAATTAGGTTTCAGGGGGTCAGGTCCTCTTGGAAGGAGATTATAGGAAATGGACCGCTGTTTTTGCAATGTGAGGTTTTTTTTCGGGTTACGGACCTGCTGAAACCTGGAAGTACTGGAACGGGTTACTTCCAGGTTTCAGGGCTTGCGCATGTGCAGAAGCACTAAATCGCACTTTGCACATGTGCAGAAGTGCTGAATCACAACCCATGTGTGCACAAACGCACCACTGCAGGTTGCGAACACTGCGGGTTGCGAACGTGCATCCCGCACGGATCACGTTCGCAACCCAAGCGTCCACTGTACAGAGAAGCCAGCCCACTTGAGATGCCCTATAATAAAGCCCACTTAATGTGGTTTAAAGCCATTGAACATCAACTCATAGCTACTAGCATTGCACCCTCAGTTCTCACACCAGGAAGTAGACACCAGCCATTGTGATGCATTAATTGCACCATGACCATCAGCTTGTGAGATAGACAATGGCTATGTCATGTTGGGAGATTCCATTCCACCTTTTGTTGCAGACGTGGGATTGTTGCGTGTCACATGTCTGTTTCCATTCCAGCACAGACTGCTGGGTCCCGTCAGCAGAACTTCCGCTCTGTGTATAGCAAGGAGAGACGACATGTTTCTTTGTCCTGATTTATGTATAATAAATCCGTAGTATTAGTATGTATCCACACAGCCTCAGCCTCTTCTGTTGTGCTCTTCTTCACTTTGCTGTCCACCCTCCCAGTTCGTCCCAACTTTTGTCTTCAGAACTGTGCCCCTCAGCAAACCACCGTTCCAAATATATACTGCTCCACTGCTCCTGGGCAGCTTCAGGATCCTGGTCAGGTGCAGGGGGGTGGGAGGCTCCCACCATTCCTCATCAGAGCAGTATTCCTTAGCCCGGTCTCTGACAACCAATGGCCTAGATCGGAATTCGACAGTTTCCTCTATTCCTATGATTAGAACATACCGATTAAGCAGCCCAAATTGGGAAATACAGAGAAGCCAGCCTACTCAAGAAGCCTGGGGGCCTCTAAATCCTGGAACCAGCACTGGGTAGGGACTTCCCTCACAGACCTAACCAAAGGGCAACTTTCACTCTGAAACCCAAACATCACGAAAATGCATTGCAGCGCCAGATCTGAGACAAGTACACGACTGTCCTCTTGTTTTCATTTGTGAGATCCTGGGTGATAAAGAGTTGCTGTAACCAAGCTGCTTTAATCTGTGGCTTGAGCTGCTAACATCTGAGACATCTCAAAGGAAATCAATTAGGGAACATCATTTCGCACGAGCCCCAAATGTATTCATAATTTGCTTTTCGCATCCTGGCTACCATTACGGACTGAGCATGGCTGCAATGTGGCTTTTTCTTTCCCTCCTTTTCCCACCAGCGCCTTATAAGTACGATGACCTGATTCTATCAGAAGAAAATAAATTCTGGCTTGCAATATCCCTGTCAAGATAGGGTTAGGAATCTCATCCTGTGATTTTCCCATCTGCATTCGCTTCTGGGGTTCTTCTACCTCTGCACTGAGAATGTCAAAGGTAGGAAGGGAAGTTCAGCTACTAAAACCCTTTTATTAATAAAGCCTTTCATTTTTTCCCCTCATGCTTGACCACAGTTCTGCATGCCTTGTGTAGGAAACTGCTGATACCACATCAGACCATTTGTCCATCCAGCTCAGACTGGCAGGGGCTCTCTATGGTTCCAGGCAAAAATATCTCCCACACGTACCATGAGATGCTAGGGACTGAACCTCAGTCCTTCTGCATGCAAAGCAGGTGCTCTACCCATGAGCTGCAGCCCTTAATCGCAAGGCTGGATTACTGCAATGTGCTTTATGTGGGGCTACCCTTGAGGTTGTTGCTTGTGCAGAACTCAGCAGCTAAGCTGCTTGTGGGGGCAGACGACCGCCATAGAATCCATAGAGTTGGAAGGGAGCCTGAGGATCATTTAGTCCAATCCCCTGCAATGCAGGAATCTGCAGCCGTCCCGTACAGGGGTTGAACCTGCAACCTTGTCATTATTATCAGCAGGATCTGGCCACTGTCGTTATCAGCAGGATCTGGCTGTTCAAATCAGGCCAGTACACGTCATGCAAAATCCTCTTTGGTGCACTAACACTATATAGTGCAAGTGTAGAGTTTTTTGTTTTTGTTGCAGAAATTAAATCTTGTAACATCAAGGGTGTTTCCAATGCTGCTATAGCGTCAGGGCCAAACTGCCTTTCCAACATATGTTTCAATTGGATGTATTGCCATTGTGTTTCACTGGTTAATCCATACTTTACTTGCAAAGTCTTATGTCCCACAAATTTGTAATTTTCATCAATTAATTGATTCAATGTCAAAATACCTTTTTTCATCCAATTTTGCCAAATTATTACTTGATTTCCAATTTTTAATGTTGGGTTGGCCCATATTGTTAATTTCTCATGCTGATAGGGGTCATCCTTCTTATTTTTATTTATATTCATCCAAACACGACTAAATGACTAAACAACAGCAAAGGTAGCTTGGATATAGGCATGTAAGACAGCATCATTTTTCATTGCACGCAGCTCTGTTTCTATTCCACTCAGTTCATCTTCTGGCAAAAGCTATGTTATTCGTCTTGCTGTCTGCTGTGGTGAAATGACATGAATGACACTTATGTTCTCATTACGTTATGCCATCCCATTCATTTTCAAAGCAAAGAGAATGCAATGCAAATTGGGGGTGGAGGAGTTGCCAATTGTGTATGGTTTGCAAACTGAAAGCAACAAAAGCAGCATTGCTGGGAGTTGGCTGCCGTTTAAAATGAAATCTCCTGCCCGGCAGAAATTTCGGCAACCGTTTAAAATGCAGCCGGGGGTGGAGCCTCTTGTCTCCATTTTGTCTGGATTAAGTTCCCACCGGCTCTTTCTTCTTCTGCGAACTGGGTTGCCTGTCGCCCAAAGGAAGTCTTACAATGTTCAGTAATAGGCAAGCAGCGTTGACAGGCCAGTGTGAACAGGTGTCTGGGACGCGTGATGTGTCCCAATTGCGTTTGTGACTCATCAGGAGCAAAGTGCCAAGTAATTTCGACTTCCCCCAAAGAACACTTACCAGTTCAGTTCCATTTATTTTGATGGACTGCCTTTCAGAGCAACTTACAGTAAAGTAACGCTATGAGGCTCAATGGTGAAGCATATCAGCTTTTACCGAAGGGTGTTTTTGCCTTCTGGGAGGAAAATGATCTTGCTGGCTACTTTTTTTCCTAATGAAAATGTAGTTCATAAATGTACAAGGCACATGTCTCGCTGTACTTTCTCAGTTCACAAATGTACAGTGCTTTGATGAGCCAGTTTGATTATTCATTCCATTCTCTACCAGGGATGGGCTAGAAATTTATTTGGTTCACATTTTAATGAAAGTCTACCTTACATGTATTTCCTGAAATGCAGGTGTCATTAGAAATTTTTACCTCTTCGGGTTTTGCAGTGCTGTTATCCAAGCTGAAAAAACACCCCAAAAATTACAAAGGAATACAAGATACAAAAACGAATTACATTAGCAAAAACTGCACGGAAACACATATTAGAAGAAATCCAGGCAGAATTTTCTACAGTTTTTTGTGCAGTCATTTTTTAAAAAATGCTAAGTGATGAAAAAATGTGTGTACTGAAGTGGGGTGTGTGTGTGTGTGTGTGTGTGTGTGTGTGTGTGTGTTTATGAATGGATTCATCCTTCCCTGCTCCTTGAAATCTAAGAGTGTAAATGTTTAAGGTGAGGATATTGGAATAAAAGTTTGGCTGGGGTAGGTGTCTAGCAGTGTTTTTGAAGAAGTTGCAATGAAAGATTGCTTTAAATTCATCAAATCATGTGAATCCTTCCTTTAACTCCCCATTTCAACCCTTGTGCTTGCTATCAATGACCCCACTCTCTCTTGAGCAATGAAATATCAGAAGGTACCGTATTTTTCGCTCTATTAGACGCACCAGACCATAAGGCACACCTAGTTTTTAGGGGAGGAAAACAAGAAATAAGAAAGCAACACAAAGCCTCCTTAGCGAAGAGGGAGCGCTCCTCCCTCTTCGCTCAGGAGGCTTTGCGGGGCTATCCCTGAAGCCAGGAGAGCAAGCGGGATTGGTGCGCACCGATCCCTCTTGCCCTCCTGGCTTCAGCGAAAGCAAGCCTCCTGGTCCCCCCCCATCTCCCCCAAGAGCCGTGCGCTCTTTAAAGGGAGCGCGGCTCTTGGGGGCTTTTCTGGGAGGTGGGGGAAGGGACAGAGCTGCACGCCACCGCAAAAACCAGGGATAGCCGCACGAAGCCGCCGCAGGGCAGCGGGATGAAGGCTCCCCGCTGCCCTGTGGAGGCTTCGTGCGGCTATCCCTGGTTTTCTGCCCTGTGGAGGCTTCGTGCGGCTATCCCTGCACAGCGTTCCCTCTCGCTGTTCTGGCTTCTGGGGTAGCCTCATAGCCTGCATTCACTCATAAGACGCACACACATTTCCCCTTACATTTTAGGAGGGGGAAAGTGCGTCTTATAGAGCGAAAAATATGGTAATTTAGTTTCCATGTTCAGGGCATAATTCCTTATTTCAGATTTGAAAACCAGCCTGGTTCTATTACAGGCAGTATAAAACTTGATGTGCCTATCCAAGATGCATCTCAGTATTACAAGTCTGCAAGTCAACCAACTCTGGGGTTGCCATATTTTGAAGAGCAAAACAGAGGACACATTTGCCGACTTCTGCTTTTACCCATGGATCGCTATGACGACTCTCATTTTACACACCCATGAAAAAGAGGACATGACCTGGAAAAAGAGGACATATGGCAACCCAGGAGGGATGGGGTAGCATAGGGAGCAAGTAAAAATCTCTGTAAAGCAATTCTCCCAGACTGTGAATTTTGAGATATCTCAATAAACTGGTAGGCACATTTGTGACAGAATCCTTTATCTGAAGACTAGCTTGACCTGTGAAATATATGCAAAATATATTTAAATGCGATATTGGAAGTGAGTCATCTCAACCATTGTCCGATGTCCTTTCAGTGAAGGGTTGAAGAAATAATTATACACTTTGATGAATGGGCTCTTAAGTGATCGGTTGTGAGCAGGCCTAATTTGCCTTGTCAAATTTCCTAAATTTCTCCAGCAGCAAATGAAATGGATTGGCTGGCTACACCAAGCACAGGAGGTGCCAGACAACAAGACGGGAATACTCTTATCTTTTCCCTTTTTGTTGCTGTGAAATGAGAAATCACTTGTGGATTTAAGAGACTATTCAGCCAGTGTGGTGTAGTGGTTAAGAGCGGTAGTCACGTAATCTGGGGAACCGGGTTTGCGTCTCCGCTCCTCCACATGCAGCTGCTGTGTGACCTTGGGCCAGTTACACTTCTGTGAAATCTCTCAGCCCCACTCATCTCACAGAGTGTTTGTTGTGGGGGAGGAAGGGAAAGGAGAATGTTAGCCGCTTTGAGACTCCTGAAGGGGAGTGAAAGGCGGGATATCAAATCCAAACTCTTCCTCTTCTTCTTCATGTGACTGCAGACAATATGGTGGCGTACAGAGCAGGGAGCACTCGTGGCATGTCCACCCGCAAGTCCTACAGTGCCTTCAAAAAGGTCTTAACAAATAAAAAGGTAAAGGCTAAAGGGACCCCTGACCATTCGGTCCAGTCGTGACAGACTCTGGGGTTGCGGCCCTCATCTCGCTTTATTGGCCGAAGGAGCCGGCGTACAGCTTCTGGGTCATGTGGCCAGCATGACTAAGCCGCTTCTGGCAAACCAGAGCAGCGCACGGAAACACTGTTTACCTTCCCACTGGAGTGGTACCTATTTATCTACTTGCACTTTGACGTGCTTTCAAACTGCTAGGTTGGCAGGAGCAGGGACCGAGCAACGGGAGCTCACCCCGTCGCGGGGATTCGAACCGCCGACCTTCCGATCGGCAAGTACTAGGCTCTGTGGTTTAACCCACAGTGCCACCACCTCATAAACCCACAGTGCATGGGTAAGATTTTGCCCTCCTTCCAGCTTAGTTACCTGCACTTCTCCTGCACTCTTTAACATTGAACATGATGCCCCCTTAAACATGTAAGTTGTTTATTTTAAAGTTATTGTGACTTTTCCATTGGAGCAGATTGTTACTATTAATGTTTGGTGTTTTATTATGTTTCTATTTTTGGACTAAACCTCTGAGGTTAGGGCTTGCCGACCGGAAGGTTGGCGGTTCGAATCCCCGCGACGGAGTGAGCTCCCGTTGCTCGGTCCCAGCTCCTGCCAACCTAGCAGTTCGAAAGCACATTAAAGTCCAAGTAGATAAATAGGTACTGCTCTGGCGGGAAGGTAAACGGCGTTTCCGTGCGCTGCTCTGGTTTCGCTAGAAGCAGCTTAGTCATGCTGGCCACATGACCTGGAAGCTGTATCCCAGCTCCCTTGGCCAATAAAGCGAGATGAGCGCCGCAACCCCAGAGTCAGCCACGACTGGACCTAACAGTCAGGGGTCCCTTTACCTTTAATGAAAAATACCATGAAATATTTACCTGTGCAAGAGGGGAGAGTAGCTTTGTTAAAGGGTGCCTGGTTAGTTGGTTGTTGCTGGTGGAAAAGGAGGCTCTGGAACTGACACATCATCCATGCCCTCCAACATTTCTCTGATGAAAATAGGGACGTCCTAAGGAAAAGCAAGGAGGGACACGGGTGGCTCTGTGGTCTAAACCACAGAGCCTAGGGCTTGCCGATCAGAAGGTCTGCAGTTTGAATCCCCACGATGGGGTGGGCTCCCGTCGCTCCATCCCAGCTCCTGCCAACCTAGCAGTTAGAAAGCACGTCAAAGTCCAAGTAGATAAATAGGTACCACTCTGGTGGGAAGGTAAATGGTGTTTCCGTGCACTGCCCTGGTTTGACAGAAGCGGCTTAGTCATGCTGGCCACATGACCCGGAAAAACTGTCTGCGGGCAAACGCTGGCTCTGTCGGCCTGTAAAGCGAGATGAGCACCGCAACCCCAGAGTCGTTCGCGACGGGACTTAACTGTCAGAGGTCCTTTACCTTTACCTTTATGTCTTGGAAGCCACCCAGAGTGCCTTGGGCAACCTAGCCAGATGGGCAAGGTATATTTTCATTTGAGGAATGTCGGAGGGTATGCAAACGCTCTCCACTCGCATTGAGCTTCAAACAAACAGGACATCTTAGACTTGTTTTGGAAGGTCTGGGTAGTTTCCCCTCCTATATATATATGTGTGTGTGAATATTTGATGCGCATTCTATTATGTGGTTTTAGAAGGCTTCTAACTTCGGAAGCCATCATTGGAAACTGCCCCAGCCGCAGAGCTAATGGCATCCCTTGCTGAGCTCTTTCTAATCCTAGCAGCTGAAAGCTATGCAACGAATCACACAGAGCATATCAGGTTTCTAAAAAGAACAACCCCCCCCCAAAAAAATGATGTTTTTGAGGTTCGTCAGCAGAGAGAAAATGACACAACTAGGCCAAGTTCTCACCTGTGTCTGGGCTATTATTTATTTTTATTTATCTAGAAAAAATATTTATATACTGCTGGCTCATTAAAAAAAAAAAAAAGATCAGAGCAGTTTACTGCAATTTGCGGCTAAAACACTGCAATGCAAGCCACGTTTTAAAAGTTACCAGCAGACATCAATTAACCATTGTGGAAAGGAGTATTCTTAATTGCCGGCATAGGCATGGTGAGATAGAAAAGTTTTTGGCAGGTGTTTAAATGTTGGCACAGAAGTTGCCTGCTGAATCTCTAGTGGCAGAGAGTTCCACAGGACTAGGCGGATGGCACTAAAGGCTTGGTTCCTTGTTGTTGTCAAGTGAGCCTCACCAATGATGCTCCTGCAAATGATCTCAGTGATCAAGCTGGGATATAATGGTTCAGGAGTCCCCCAGGTATCCAGGAACAAAATTGTTCAGGACTTTGTAAATTAACACAAGATGCTTTAACAATGGTGTCACATTGCCATCAGAAATCTGGCTGTCACATTCTGTCCCAGGTGCAATAAAAGCATGTCTCTCTCGTATCAGTTTCCACGGCCACAGCAGGCGCTGTAACTCTCCAAAGTATGACTTCACCTCTGAATGTACATTCCTCCATTGTTTCCCAAGACAGACAGATGCCAACAATTTTGCACCAAGGAGTACTGAGGGTAAGGATGGATGTGACAAGCCATGATTCTGAAGCCAATGCAACCCGCCATTCTACTTCTGGGGTCGGGGATGAGGCCATTCCAGAACCCTTTGCAAAATGTTGTGTCTGAGCTCAAGTCTTGCCTATGGACTCATTGTTAAAACCTTGTTTATGGAAGACAATCTTACTCAGCTACGAGAGATCGCCAAAGAAGAAAGAAGAAGATGATTCACACTTGCTAGTTGTTACCTGTTGGACCTGAGAAGGCTGCAGGTGCAAGACTGGCAGATCTGTCAAGATCAGAGTGAGCAATGGGATGGATAGTACGGAACCACAGATGTAGGCAGGGGTCAAGGGAGGTTCACTGGGTTTAGGGTTTTTTTAATGAAGTGTTGGAAGAACCAAGCTGACAGAGCAACCGTACTGGGAACAGCAGCTTCCTCCCCTTCCCTGCTTTGGTATAGTTTCAAATTGGATGGGCAACCATGTGCTGAGATTCCTGCATTGAAGGGGGTCAGACTAGATGACCTGTGGTGTCCCAAGTCTACAATTCTATGATGCTATGATTCTATGAGGAGGGAGAAATGCAAGCAGGGAGAGTCAGGGACAGGTCATCCTTATGGGCTTCCCTGAGGCATCTGGTCAGCCACTGTGAGAACAGAATACGGTGGAACCTTGGTTTTCAAATGTAATCCTTACCAGTAGTCTATTCGACTTCCAAAACATTCGAAAACCAAGGATCAAAGGGCTGTCAGCAAGATCAATGGGGAAAATTGAGAAACGCGTCTCAAAAGCCATTTGATTTCTGAGACGCGTTTGAAAACAGAAGCATTTACTTCCAGGTTTTTGGCATTCAGCTTCTGAAACGTTCAGCAGCCGAGATGTTCAAAAACCAAGGTTTGACTGTACAGTGGTACCTTGGGTTACAGATGCTTCAGGTTACAGACTCCGCTAACCCAGAAATAGTACCTCAGGTTAAGAACTTTGCTTCAGGATGAGAGCAGAAATCTTGCTGCGGTGGCAGGGGGAGACCCCATTAGCTAAAGTGGTGCTTCAGGTTAAGAACAGTTTCAGGTTAAGAACGGACCTCCAGAACGAATTAAGTTCTTAACCAGAGGTACCACTGTACTGGGCTAGTTCCTGGGCTAGCAGAGCTGTCTTTCTTTGCTTCCCCCCAAACATTCACACTTTCATTAATTTGGCAACCCAGTTCTCTAGCCGTGTATTGTGCGCAAATTACTACTACTACAGTGGTGCCCTGCAAGACGAATGCCTCGCAAGACGGAAAACCCGCTAGACGAAAGGGTTTTCTGTTTTGGAGGTGCTTCGCAGGACGAATTTCTCTATGGGCTTGCTTCGCAAGACGAAAATGTCTTGCGATTCCTGGGTTTTTCCCCCCGCTCTCCACCCCCTTTTTCTAAGGCACTAAGCTGCTAATAGCCTTTTAGCAGCTAATCCACTAATCCCTTAAGCCTTTAATAGCCGCTAATAGCTGCTAAACTGCTAATAGCGCTAATCCGCTAATCCGCTAATGGACTTGCTTCGCAAGACGAAAAAACCGCTAGACGAAGAGACTCACGGAATGGATTCTTTTCGTCTTGCGAGGCACCACTGTACTACTAATTTATTACTTATACCCCACCTAGCTGACCAGGCCTCCCTAGCCACTGTGGGCAGCTTCCAACAGGATATTAAAAGCACAATAAAATATCAAACACTAAAAACTTCCCTAAACAGAATATATTGTGGTAAATGTGCCCAAGAAAACATACAAATGGAAATGGCACCAAAATGCATTATGCCAGGGCAATTTGCTTCCCCAAAACATGCCTGTTAGTTAAAATTGCATGCAAAGTGTATACTAGGAAGAATTCACACTAAAACGCTGGTGGATCTTCATGAAGGCTTTAAAAAATGACAATTGCAAACTGATCTGGAAAGGTAGTGAACGGATGACTGTATAAAAGGAGAAGCTGAAACCAAAATTGACGAATTTGCCCTATGATTTCATTTCTCCAGTGTGGGTGCGGGTCATTCTACGACAAGGAAGCTGGTTAAGTGTTACGGAGCTGGCCTTTTCAGACCGTCTCCTGCAGGGATTTAATTGGATGGACACCGTCTGCCCATTAGCGGGCAGAGCCGTCAGAATCCAGCACACTGAAAAGGTGGGGTGAAACACCTGGAGAGAAAAAGTCCATTTAAAGCTCAGCTCACAGTAGCAGACCGGCCTCTGGGCAGAACATAACAGGTGTGAAATGGTGTTTGCTTGGTTATGTTTACCACCACCACAGCCACCCAGAGATCATATGGCTTCCTCTTCCCACCTCAGGTCTTACCTTGGCGGGAGACCGATTTGCTACACCAGGAGGTGGGCTGGATTTGTTTTTTCATTTGGCAATTGCTCCCTTGATGGCAGAGCTGCCTGTTGGCATCAGTTGGAATATAAGTTCAGATATGGATTTTCGTTTGGATTCCAAGGCGCACCTTCTTGCTGGAGACTCGGGGCCAGGAACTGTATTGAGAAACAAGTAAACACACCACCCCATGTGTGTTTACTCATGTAATAAACGTAAATCTGCCCTTATGGGGGACACAAGAGCCCTTATAGAGCCCTTTGCAGGTTCTCCATCAGTCGGAAAAATAACAGAGGCCAACCAGAGAATATTGAGAAGCAAAGCAGCTCGTAAGCCTGATCTTTATTGAACTGTTGCAACAGGGTGCTCCCCTCACACGCAGGAAAGGAGGAACTCAGAACAAAGGTGTGTCCTCCCTTACATAGACATTTTAAATTGCCTGCCCTGGAGTTCAAAACCAACCCCAGAAACATCATACCTACACCACAGCAGGGGTGTAGCCCAAGACCAACCCCCAGACACATCATACCTATATCAGAAGGGGCGGTCTACGACAGAAATCTGAGTGTGTTGTTTATCTCCTGTCTGGCAGGTTACCTGTTAATGCTTACTTGATTGGATACCCTGGGGAGCCTGGCCAGTCTTTCGTAGTGACAAATACTTAGTTCCTGAGCCAGGTCACAGGCTCACCCTATTCATACACAGACATACCCTTAAGACAGGATTTGTGAATTAAAAAACAATGGGGAGGCTCCCGCACCTCCTTGCAGAGAAAACATTTGGTCAGTTTGGAAGTGAAAATAGTTTCAGGGTGGCTCTAGACATGTGGTCCACATATCTATGTATGCGCTTAGTTGGTACATTTATATATATATATATATATATATATATATATATAAAACACCTTACATTTTTTATTTCATTCAGAAGCAGGGATGTGTATTTTGAGGATGTAGTTAGTGCAAAAGTACCCCTGGTGCCTTTCCCCCAACCATATGCTACCCAGAATTCTGCCGCCCTTCGAAATTTCCACGTTTCTGAAACTTGCAGTTCCGTAGCTGAAATATGTGTACAGAAATGCATGTATTAGTAAAAGATAACAGATGAAAAATTGCATTAGTTTTGGGGGGAAATTGCAGTGGAGGTAGAACATAGCCACTGCGGCTAGCAGTCATGTATAGTTTTGTCCTCCACAAATTTTTCTAATCCTCTTTCAAAGCCATCCGTGTTTTGTAGGCAACACTGCCTCCTTTGCCATGACATCATCAGTAAATAAACTGAAAGATAAGAAGCGTCTTGCTGGATCAAGGCAATGGCCCATCTTCCTCTTACAGTGGTCAAGCCCACAAAGGTTCCTGGTATAGCTCAGTTGGTAGAGCATGAGATCCTTAATCTCAAGGTCGTGGGTTCGAACCCCACCTTGAGCAAAAGATTCCGGCATCACCTGATGTTTCTGTGGACTAGATGGGCCTAGTGGCACCCGCCCTGTGGAACGCCCTCCCACCAGATGTCAAAGAGAAAAACAACTACCAGACTTTTAGAAGACATCTGAAGGCAGCCCTGTCTAGGGAAGCTTTTAATGTTTAACAGACTATTGTATTGTAATATTTTGTTGGAAGCCACCCAGAGTGGCTGGGGAAACCCAGCCAGATGGGGGGGGGGCAGAAATAAATAATAATAATAATAATAATAATAATAATAATAATAATAATAATAATTATTATTATTATTATTATTATTATCCCTTCCGACTCTACCTTTCTAGAATCATAGAATCATAGAGTTGGAATAGACCACAAGGGCCATCGAGTCCAACCCCCTGCCAAGCAGGAAACACCATCAGAGCACTCCTGATATATGGTTGTCAAGCCTCTGCTTAAAGACCTCCAAAGAAGGAGACTCCACCACACTCCTTGGTAGCAAATTCCACTGTCGAACAGCTCTTACTGTCAGGAAGTTCTTCGTAATGTTTAGGTGGAATCTTCTTTCTTGTAGTTTGGATCCATTGCTCCGTGTCCGCTTCTCTGGAGCAGCAGAAAACAACCTTTCTCCCTCCTCTATGACATCCTTTTATATATTTGAACATGGCTATCATATCACCCCTTAACCTCCTCTTCTCCAGGCTAAACATGCCCAGCTCCCTTAGCCGTTCCTCATAAGGCATCGTTTCCAGGCCTTTGACCATTTTGATTGCCCTCCTCTGGACACGTTCCAGTTTGTCAGTGTCCTTCTTGAACTGTGGTGCCCAGAACTGGACGCAGTACTCCAGGTGAGGTCTGACCAGAGCAGAATACAGTGGCACTATTACTTCCCTTGATCTAGATGCTATACTCCTATTGATGCAGCCCAGAATTGCATTGTCTTTTTTAGCTGCCGCGTCACACTGTTGGCTCATGTCAAGTTTGTGGTCAACCAAGACTCCTAGATCCTTTCTATGATTCTATTATTCTCAGCAGGACCTGAGCGTAACAGCACTCTCCCTGCTTTTGATTCTTCAAATTGGTACTCAGCAAATTGGTGCTCTGAAAGTGGAACATATTTGGTTATATCAGTTGGCAAAGGAAGTCGACTGAGAATAAGGGCAACTGAGACCATTTTAAAGGCATAATTCCACTTCTTCTGAAAACTCACTCATTAAGGGATATATTTTTCAGTGCTGCCAAAGGAAGATTCATAGCTTCCAGTCAGTCTCAGTATGACTCATAGCCATGACCTGATATGTAAAAATAGTATTATTATTTTTATTTAAAAAAAGCTGATTGGTGTTTTGCTGTGTCCCCATTGTTTCAACTATTTGCTCAGCTATTGTTCCCCTCTCTCTGCCTTCTTCTGTATGAATAGGCAGTACATGCCAGGAGATAATTTTGCTTCTCCTAACAATCAAAGCCGATGGAGATCGTGAGGGTTTGGAGGGATCTGTAGGTAATTTTGCCAGCAGCCAGAGATTGCCAGGAAAATTTCCCTCTCTCTCAAGCAAACTCTGGAGTACCGGAACAATGAGGAAGGAACAAAGGGATGATTGGTAGATAATTGTTGTGGCCGGGATTAATGATATGCAAATGAAGCCAGCTATTCCTCCTCTGGTTATGATGTACCCAAGCTTTGCACCTGTGGAAGAGCTACAAGGTGGCATGGAATTTCACTAGCAGCAAGGCCAGTGTTATGTATCTGACCTGACCACAAAACTGTTACAGTGGTACCTTGGGTTAAGAACTTAATTCATTCTGGAGGCCCATTCTTAACCTGAAACTGTTCTTAACCTGAGGTACCACTTTAGCTAATGGGGCCTCCCGCTGCCACTTTTCTCATTTCTGTTCTCATCCTGAAGCAAAGTTCTTAACCTGAGGTACTATTTCTGGGTTAGCAGAGTCTGTAACCTGAAGCGTCTGTAACCCGAGGTACCACTGTATCTGGTGCTGTTATAGGGGAATCAAACAGGTGAATGTTAAAGTGAAAAACAGCTCCATATAAGGTAGAAGGAGGGCTCTAACACACAGAGTAAAGCTAGGTTGGATGAGAGATTATGGGATAGCAGAAGGTGATTGGGTGAGATAATGTATATTTTAGGGTTACCAGACATCCCCGGTTTCCGGGGACAGTCCCCAGATTTGCAAATCTGTCCCCGGACAAATTCCGTCCCTGGAATGTCCCCAGATTTGCAAATCTGTCTCCGGGAAACCTGACAGTGGCAGCCTCAGTAGCCCTTGGCACCTGCCATTTTTCCTCGCTGGAAGTCCCCATATGATGTGTCTTGTGCAATCTCCTGCCCCCTTCCCCCTTTGTTTTGACTGATCAGGGGAGGCTCTTGAGTGGTGGGTGGGCGGCCGTTGCCCAGTTTTTAAAAAACCTCTGTGCATTTATGTTTCACAGGGTGCAAAAGAAGGGCTTTGCACCTTTATCCAATATGCATGTGTGCTTGGCCCCAGGGTCTGTTGCCTCACCATCTCCACTACTGACTCCCTGTTGCTACTCAGCTCCAAAAAATAAAATAAAAGTGTTCCCGGATTCATTGAAAAAATCTGGTAACCATAGTATATTTGCCTATATAATGTGACAGATGGCCATCCAACCTCTGATTAAAAAACTCTAAGGAAAGAGTCTACAACCTCTCGAGGGAGACAACAAGCAACTCTCCACTCGTGTGAGTTTGAGTTGGGCGCAATTGCCCATACGTGGGCCATTTTCAGGGCGCTGCAGGAACAAAGGAATCTCTAAGCAGTTTACAACCTGCTTTGAATAACTGAGGCGGGCTTACTGTCAGGCCCATTATTATTGTGGCCTGTGTTATGTATGCAAGAATGTGACTTTACCGCAAGGCTGGTAAGTACCAGTTAAAGAAGAAATCAATGGCTGACTCCATATAAGGTACAAGGAGGGTTCTGACACATACAGTAAAAAGGGTTTTAACTGGACCATAAAGAAGGCTGATTGCCAAAGAATTGATGCTTTTGAATTATGGTGCTGGAGGGGACTCTTGAGAGTCGCATGGACTGCAAGAAGATCAAACCTATCCATTCTGAAGGAAATCAGCCCTGAGTGCTCACTGGAAGGACAGATCCTGAAGCTGAGGCTCCAATACTTTGGCCACCTCATGAGAAGAGAAGATGCCCTGGAAAAGACCCTGATGTTATGGAAGATGGAGGGCACAAAGAGAAGGGGACAACAGAAGATGAGATGGGCATCCTGATCAAATTTGCAGGGGTGGCTAACACCCCAGAAGACAGGATCACACTTCAAAACGACCTTGACAGATTAGAGAACTGGGCCAAAACAAACAAGATGAATTTTAACAGGGAGAAATGTAAAGTATTGCACTTGGGCAAAAAAAATGAGAGGCACAAATACAAGATGGGTGACACCTGGCTTGAGAGCAGTACATGTGAAAAGGATCTAGGAGTCTTGGTTGACCACAAACTTGACATGAGCCAACAGTGTGACGCGGCAGCTAAAAAAGCCAATGCAATTCTGGGCTGCATCAATAGGAGTATAGCATCTAGATCAAGGGAAGTTATAGTGCCACTGTATTCTGCTCTGGTCAGACCTCACCTGGAGTACTGTGTCCAGTTCTGGGCACCACAGTTCAAGAAGGACACTGACAAACTAGAACGTGTACAGAGGAGGGCAACCAAAATGGTCAAAGGCCTGGAAACAATGCCTTATGAGGATCGGCTAAGGGAGCTGGGCATGTTTAGCCTGGAGAAGAGGAGGTTAAGGGGTGATATGATAGCCATGTTCAAATATATAAAAGGATGTCACATAGAGGAGGGAGAAAGGTTGTTTTCTGCTGCTCCAGAGAAGCGGACACGGAGCAATGGATACAAACTACAAGAAAGAAGATTCCACCTAAACATTAGGAAGAACTTCCTGACAGTAAGAGCTGTTCGACAGTGGAATTTGCTGCCAAGGAGTGTGGTGGAGTCTCCTTCTTTGGAGGTCTTTAAGCAGAGGCTTGACAACCATATGTCAGGAGTGCTCTGATGGTGTTTCCTGCTTGGCAGGGGGTTGGACTCGATGGCCCTTGTGGTCTCTTCCAACTCTATGATTCTATGATTCTATGGTGGGACAGTGTTCGTGAAGCTACCAGCATGAGTTTGACCAAACTGCGGGAGGCAGTGGAAGACAGGAGTGCCTGGCGTGCTCTGGTCCGTGGGGTCACAAAGAGTCGGACACGACTAAACGACTAAACAACAACAACAAAAGGGTTTTAGAGGACTGTGGTTGGATGAGATATGATGAAGCACTGATTGCGGCAGCAGGCGGATGGAGAGAGGATGATGTATATTTGCCTATGTAAGTGTGTGTCCTAATGGAAATGAACTTCGCAGGAAACGGTGTTCTCTCTGCCACAATGAGGTCTCGAACCTTGTTCTTTGGATCTTGCAAAGTGAACCTCTTTCCAGGTCTGCACCACTTTTGCATGAAGCAGAAACAAAGTCATTACATATTTTAAGCTTAGCATACAGAGACAGGCTAGGCTAGATCACGTTTTGATAGTATTCAGTCACCCCAATTTTACCACCTCACCTGATGTTTCTGTGTACCTGGAGCAGAGGGAATGGCCAGAGGTTGTTGGAGCAGAGGGAACGACCAGAGGTACAGAGTCAGACCAGAGGTCCATGTAACTCAGCAATGTCTACACTGGGATTTCAGATGTGGGGACAATCCCAGCTCTACCTGGAGAGGCCAGGCATTCAACCTGGAGCCTTCTGCATTCAAAGCAGATGTTCCTCAGCTGAGCTTCCACCTTTCTCATCATGGGACAGGGATTCACAGGCTCTCAGATCCCTCCCTGTACCTTTGCAGCCCAGCAAAGGCCCTAAAGTGCTAGCGAAACCAGTTCTGCATAGTATCGCATCCCCTTTCTTTCCTGGCGCTCATCACACCCAAAAGCAGACATCCCACTCAAGCTTGTAATTGATTTCAGTTTATAGGGCTGTTAAATGGAATGCTGTGTCTGCAGAAAACCATCTCTTTCTGGCCCAGGGAGACAGAGAGAGAAAGAAAGAAGTCAAATGATTTGATCAACGAGAGGGCTTGAATAATGCATTTAGACAAGCAAGGAAGTGTCAAATCATACCACCAAGTGGCCAGGGAGCCTGGTTACAGAACCACAGAATTGTCAAGTTGGAAGGGACCCCATGAGTCATCTAGTCCAACCCTCTGCAATGCAGAAATCACAGCTAAGAAATCCCTGTCAGAAGTGCTTTGAAGACAAGGAGTGGAATGCAAAAGCACACTAATATGATCACTCTCTCACTGCGAGGAATGGGGCTTGGTCCCTCTCCTCACCCCACACTCTGTTCCGGGGGTGCTCTTGTCCCACCCCCCACCCCAAGCTGATTGGCTCTCCTTAAAGAAACTTGCCCGGTGCCTTCATTGAAGCAGTGTCGAAGCAATGATTCGTCAACATCAACTTTGTTGGACTGGTCATGTTGTGCAGATGCCTGATGATCATCTTCCAAAGCAACTACTCTATTCTGAACTTAAAAATGGAAAGCGTAATGCTGGTGGTCAATGAAAGAGGTTTAAAGACTCTCTCAAGGCAAATCTTAAAAAATGTAGTATAAACGCCAACAATTGGGAAACACTTGCCTGCGAGTGCTCCAATTGGAGAACAGCCTTTACCAAAGGTGTCATGAGCTTTGAATAATAATAATAATAATAATAATAATAATAATAATAATAATAATTTATTATTTATACCCCACCCGTCTGGCTGGGTTTCCCCAGTCACTCTGGGTGGCTTCCAACAGAATATTAAAATACAATAATCTATTAAATGTTAAAAGCTTCCCGAAACAGGGCTGCCTTCAGACGTCTTCTAAAAGTCTGGTAGTTGTTTTTCTCTTTGACATCTTGTGGGAGGGCGTTCCACAGGGTGTGTGCCACTACTGAGAAAGCACTCAAACTCAGGATGCAAGGGAGAAAGGTGCTAAGAGGAAGGCATGCTTGGCAAATCCACACCGTGTTCAACTCCTGCTCGGAAACCTATGTCCCCACTGTGGAAGGACGTGTGGATCCAGAACTGGCCTCCACAGTCACTTACGGACTCACTATTAAAACCATGTTTATGGAAGACAATCTTACTCGGCTACGAGGAATCGCCAAAGAGAAGAGATCTTAGGTGCCAGATGAAAACTTTTCACTTCAACCAGGCATTGGGGTGACTGGCATTCTGTGTTTAACTGCAGAAAAGAAACACAGAACATGCTGGTTTATTTACTGCATTCATTTCCATTGCATCTTTCCATTTTGGCACAGAGATGGGGAAGCCACAGTCCTGCAGTTGTTCTCAGACTACAACACCCATCAACTCAACATCAGCCATGCTGGCAGGGGCTGAGGGGAGTTGGAGGCCAACAATGTCTGGGTGGCCACCTGGGCTCCCTATCCCTGTTTTAGGATTTCAGGGCAGAACAGAGCCAGAAACATCAAAAACACAAAAACAAAAACAGGAGCAGAAACATCAGATAAAAAACCTCCAACTCACAGCTATTTAGAATTCCTGGGTAAGTTAGCATGGCTAGGCCTGCCACCAGATTTATTGCAATGTTGGCAACAGGCAGGTCTCTTTGGGGAGGGTCTTCACAACCGCTACTCCCTGCGATGTTAAGTACTCTGTGGAAGCTCATTTACTAGGGGAAATTGCTCACTGCCCTGCCAAGGAGAACTGCAAGTGAAAAAATTAAAAGTTTTCACAAAAATCTCATAGCCAGAGCTAGTGGCTAACACTTTATTATGGATTGCAACTTTATTGCATTTTGGGGACTGGGGTGGTATACTGCCTCATTACCATTTATGAAAGGTGGTATGGAAATATTTTAATCAATAAAACAGCGCTTGATAATTTTGGAGCCTTAATTTTTTTTGGGAGGGACAGATGATGAAATGCTAGTACAGTTGTACCTTGGTTTTCGAACAGCTTAGTTCACAAGCAACTCGGAGCTTGAATGTTGCAAACCCGGAAGTAGGTGTTCCAGTTTGCGAACTTTGCCTCAGAAGCTGAACGTTTCGGAAGTCGCACGGACTTCGGAACGCATTCTATTTGAAAACCAAGGTACAACTGTATTTTGAATTCTTGATGGGCAGGCAAATGGTTGAATTCTGCCATTTATACATTCTAAGAAATGACAAAGCCACTCCTGACATAAGGGGGGGGGGTTGCGGGCTCACGCCCCCATCAACACTCTCGCGGGGCTGGCTGCAGCCCCGCGGGACTCAGGGATTCCCGGGCTCATTACTATGCACCACACACTGCGCCAGCCAATCGGCTGGTGGTGGGGGCGGGGTTACTAGGGGGCATTTAAGGTCGGGGCAGCCCTGGCTCGCCCCTTTTCTTCCCTTTCAGCAGCTGCGGTTTCCCACCCACCCACCCTCTAGGTTTGCAATTGGACTTTGCTATGGGCTTCGGCTGGTCGCTGCAAGGGGCCTGGTAGGAATTTTTCCATTTGGCTAATTGGCTATAATTTTGGAAGCCACTTGGTTTTTTCGCCTACCTCGTAGCAAAACGTCACAACGCATTTGGTTTGGTGATTAGGCATTGGCAGGGGTACTGCTATGCAAATGAGTTGGGGGGAGGGAATGCCAGGACTCTGGGGGGCATCACCTTGTCCGAAACTTATGGAGGCTAGGGCCTAAAGTGTGCTCCCGAACGGTAACCCCTCGGGGAGCGCCCAGGGATGTGCATCTCAGGGGCTCCCCCTGTTGGTGCTTAACCCTTCCCGGTTATACCGGATAGTCGGATAGGGCCAATGCCTAAAGCCAATACCGCTCTTATTTGTAATCAATAAAGTTGTGGCCATTTTCGCCCATTAACCTAAATTCTGTTGTCCGTTGTCTTTATTTATTCCATCTGTGGGAGGGGGCGGGAATTGCCCCGCAAACAAACCCTGGAGTGGAACTGGCAAGTTTTACTGATGGACTGAAAAACATTTCACTCTTCCTTCGATTCCAGGTGAAAAATCGCCAGTTTGCAAAATTCGAAATGACAACTAGTCCCATTTAAAAAAAGATGAAAAAGAAAATGCGATTGATATTTTGTTTCCTTACAGTTATTGGGAGCTTGATTTATAGATGAAAACTAATAGCACCAATGAACAGAGGCATGTTGGTCATTAAAACTGAGCAAGATGCCAGCATTTAAATATAATTGGCTCTGGTGTCATACGCAGCAGACACATTTTATCCATTACCCAATCCTCTCTGGATATTGTTAAGGGCCCAGACATCATAATTAATGTATATTACAAGCTTCCTAAGAAATAAAATCCAAATGATTTCTTACTGAATTATTTTGTTCCCATTTAGGAGGTACGACAAGCAAGGATTTCTGTCTAGCTTCCGTAGTTCAGATCATTTCAATTAAAACCGAAAACAAACAATCCATAAACAGAATGCTTTCCTTTCCCATAGCAACGTGAGCACAGTCTGAGGAGCCAAATTTCCGCAGTCAACAAAAACCCAGATGTGAAGCTACCATTTTCATCAGCTGCAGTCAGCATGGCCAACCATCAAGGTGTTGTAGCAACATAAGAAGCTGCCTTCTACTGAGCTGAAACTGGGATCTTCTGCATGGAAAGTGAATGTTCTGCCACAGAGCTACAGCCCTTTCCCATAGTTATAATAATAATATAATAATAATTTATTATTTATAGCCCGCCCATCTGGCTGAGTTTCCCCAGCCACTCTGGGCAGCTTCCAATTGAGTGTTAAAAACAATACAGAATTAAATATTAAAAACTTCCCTAAACAGGGCTGACTTCAGATGTCTTTTAAAGAGAAGATAACTGCTTATTTCCTTCACATCTGAAGGGAAGGTGTTCCACAGGGCGGGCGCCACTACCTAGAAGGCTCTTTGTCTTTGTCTCACTTCTCGCAATGAGGGAACTGCCAGAAGGCCCTCAGTGCTGGATCTCAGTGTCCGGGCTGAACAATAGGGGTGGAGATGCTTCTTCAGGTATATAGGACCAAGGCCATTTAGGGCTTTCAAGGTCAGCACCAACACTTTGAATTGTGCTTGGAAATGTACTGGGGGCCAGTGCAGAACTCTCAGGACCGGTGTTATGTGGTCCCGGCGGCCACTCCCAGTCACCAGTCTAGCTGCTGCATTGTGGATTAATTGCAGTTTCCTGGTCACCTTCAAAGGTAGATCCACGTAGAGGGCATTGCAGTAGTCCAAGCGGGAGCACAAGGATGGAAGAACGAAGAAACCTTGACGAAAGAACTGTTGCAAGAAAAACTGATGGACTATGCGGAACTGGCAAAACTGACACACCAACTACATGACAAGGATAACTGTGACTTTAAATATGAATGGGAATCTTTTTTAAAATATTTGAAGAAACAACAAAACGAACTGGACTCTTTGGCAGGTTTTGAAGAAACATTCACAAAATCTTTATTGGTAATATACAGACAGATAAATTGAGGATCTTTACAAATTCTCCCATATAAAATAAATAAAAGTAAAGTCTGGTTTAGATGAATGTGGGGTGATTTGGATGGGGCCATGATTTAGGGGACAATTTAAACTCCTACCCCCTGCCAGTAGGGCCTTGCAAAGCAATGCAGCCATTGCTGGGGGTACAGGATGATCAGGTCCGGATTCAGCCTGACACAACCACACAATGACTGTGAGAAGAGCTTGGGTGCAAGCAGATCTCAGGCCAGCTCAGCCTCGCTCCCTCTCTGCCCTCTGAACACCCTATTTTGGGTCTTGTGTAAGGGGAGGTTCAGATTGCTTATATTTTATTTACTGATTGCCTTATCAGCTTACCTGTCCTCCAAGGGGCTTTGAGGTGGCATGTGGGGTTCTCCCTTCTCTTTCATCCCCACACTAACCCTGTGAGGTAGGTTAGGCTGAGAGCTTCATAGCTAAGCAGGAATTTGAGCCTGGTCTCCCAGGTCCAAATCCAACTCTCTAACCATTGCACCACACTGCCTTAGCCTTGGCTCAGTGTGCGCTTTGCAAAATCAACACCCAGCTTCCCTAGTTATAGGATTTCAGGCAGTAGGGTGGTCTCAGCTGGGCTGCCATTGACAGCGGTGGATCCCAAACTATGCACCAGCTCATTTAGCAGGAGAGAGTATTGGAAGTTCTCATTGAATTCCTTGCGTCTCTCGCTCTGCTGGTCTAGACATGTTTTTTTTCTAACCTGCAGCTGCAGATTTATTTATTTTTTTCCTCAAAGGAGAAGGGGGGAAAAAGTAAAGACAAAATTGTAGGCAAGACATGTGCAAATGGCCAGCTTGATTTACTGCCCTGCAAAGGGGGCAGAACCAAGAATCAATTGAGGTTGAGCGCTGCTGTCAAGTCCTGCCTTGCTACCAGCTGGGTCTCTGTAATAAATTGTTTGATTGTCTAATAACCGCGGCTGCTTCTGCAAACCGGCAAGATGTTTGCACGAGGGGAGCAAGGAAGCAGGGCGGGTGGAGATGGGCACCCATCTGGCAGGGACATCTGAACATCCATCAGATTATTGGGTTCTCAACCTCAGGAGAGCAGGTGTGAGAAAAAGCTTATGAAGGTGTTGGAAAGGCAGTGGGTTGGAGGGGGAGTGTGGATAATTAATTTAGCCTCTCTCCTTTTTTCCAGGCTCCTTTTCTTATACTCTTCCCTGTTCCTTCTGAGCAAGTAGCAAGAGCCTCACATCCCATTTCCAGCCCCAAAAGGCTCTCTTTGCCCATAGATTCATTCCCATTCAAGAGAATAATAATAATAAAAATAAATTTTATTTATACCCCACCCTCCCCAGCCAGGGCGGCTAACACCAAATATAAAAACAATTGGTTGAAATACAGCTTAAAAAACAAGATTAAAATACAACATTAAAATGCAGCTTCATTTCAGTAGAAACTCAAATCAAAAACTTTTTGGGGGGTGAAAACGTCAAGGCCAACTATCCAGACTGGTCCTACGTGGGCCAGAAAAAAGCCAGGGAAGTCCCCAAATAGGAGTTCCATCACAGAAGGAGAAAGGAAAAAAGAAAGAGGGGAAGGGAATCAAATTGATTCCAAGCCAAAGGCCAGGTGGAACAACTCTGTCTTACAGGCCCTGCGGAAAGAAATCAGATCCTGCAGGGCCCTGGTCTCATGAGACAGAGCGTTCCATCTCTATAGGGTTATTTTAGTCAGGGTAAGACTAATGAAATTAGTGGACCTAGCGTCATGGCCATTAATGGGTCTACAGAAGTAATGTTTTGGGGGGACAAAGAGGGCAGGTGTGGGGGACCCCCTGGTCCTGAATGGAGTAACTGTGTCCCTAAAGGACCAGGTGAGCAGCCTGGGAGTCATCTTGGACTCATCAATAGGCTGGGCTGCATCAATAGGAGTATAGCATCTAGATCAAGGGAAGTAATAGTGCCACTGTATTCTGCTCTGGTCAGACCTCACCTGGAGGACTGTGTCCAGTTCTGGGCACCACAGTTCAAGAAGGACACTGACAAACTGGAACGTGTCCAGAGGAGGGCAACCAAAATGGTCAAAGGCCTGGAAACGATGCCTTATGAGGAACGGCTAAGGGAGCTGGGCATGTTTAGCCTGGAGAAGAGGAGGTTAAGGGGTGATATGATAGCCATGTTCAAATATATAAAAGGATGTCATATAGAGGAGGGAGAAAGGTTGTTTTCTGCTGCTCCAGAGAAGCGGACACGGAGCAATGGATCCAAACTACAAGAAAGAAGATTCCACCTAAACATTAGGAAGAACTTCCTGACAGTAAGAGCTGTTTGACAGTGGAATTTGCTGCCAAGGAGTGTGGTGGAGTCTCCTTCTTTGGAGGTCTTTAAGCAGAGGCTTGACAACCATATGTCAGGAGTGCTCTGATGGTGTTTCCTGCTTGGCAGGGGGTTGGACTCGATGGCCCTTGTGGTCTCTTCCAACTCTAGGATTCTATGATTCACAGCTGTCCATGGAGGCGCAGGTCAATTCTGTGTCCAGGGCAGCTGTCTACCAGCTCCACCTGGTACGCGGGATGAGACCCTACGTGCCTGCTGTCTCACCAGAGTAAAAAAGAAGAAGCTCACATTGCTACTGGAGGAAATGGAGTGTGTTGCTGCAAATATTTCTCACCTGCAAAAGCTCTGAATGGGTGATAATAATAATGATGATTAATAACACCCTTTATCAAGAGGCTATTACAGGAGTGCAGGATTCTTTAATTGCATGCCTGAAAAGGGATTGCGGCTGGCTGTCATCATGCAAGAGCTGCCTTTACGCCCTGACCTTTTCCTTGAAATGACTCCGGTGGCTGAGGAGCTGATTGGATTGCTCTTCTGCAAGACCAGCTGGGGGGGGGAGAGAAAATGACCTATTGGAGATTAATTCTCCCCCTCATGATCCCCTTGATTAAACATCTCAGCAAAGGATGCTAAATATGACGAGAAAGGCTGTGCTCTGGTGACATCTTTGCCTCTGTGGAAGAAAAACCAGACGCAAGCCCGTAAAAAATGTTCGTCAGCTCAAAACGCAAATGCGCAATGTGCCCAATTATTAGCCGCGTTCGTCCCACAGGGCAAGAAATGCCTTTCATCTGGAATGAAATATTTATTCCTTATAGGGCGCAAGCAATATCCAGCTGCTAATATGGCTTATTACTTATACCGTGCCATCAAAAGAGAAGAAACCCCACCAGCAAAAAATTCAGCCCTGAAGCTTGATGGTGGAGAACAGAGAGAGATGCAATGGGGGGGGGGCGCGTGAGGATAAAAAGAGATAAATGTCAATATGAAGCCACATTGAGTTAGGCTGTCCATTTTTGTTCTCCTTATTTATTAGACACAAGATCTACCCACCCGGGAAGAATGGCAGATGAAGCTGATGGACTACATGGAATTGGCGGAAATGACTGGCAGAATCCGAGACCAGGGAGAAGAGTCGGTGGAAGAAGATTGGAAAAAATTCAAAGTATATTTACAGAAATATTGCAAAATTAATGAATGTTAGAAGAATGCTGGAATGAAGTTATATGGTTTTAGCAGAAATGTTACAAAGAATTAAGCAAAAACTGATTGTTAATGGGCCAAAGTGGAAAATTTAAGGTTAGATTGTGTTAAGGTAAATTATAGAACAAAAAATTGAGAAAGATGGAAAGGATTTGCTGAAATAGCTAATTGAACTAGAATACAAAAAAGGGAGGTGTGAGGAGGTTGATGAAACAAGTAAATGAAAGGAAAGATTGGATGTGTTTTTAAATGTTTTTGTTTTTCTTGTTGTTTTGCTGTATTGTTTTTTGTTTTTCTTTTTATTTTTGATGTATTGTAAGGTATTGTTTTGTTCTCTTAAACTTTTTATTGTTTCTTTCTTCTTTTTTCTGTAACTATTAAACCTCTAATAAATATTATTTTTTTTAAAAAATAAAATATTCTCCTTATTTATTTCTCATCATTTGTAGACCGCTTTCCACACCAGCTGTCTCCAACGCGATAGACGAAATATGTAGCTCAGCAGTAGAGCACCTGCTTTCATAGAATTATAGATTCGTAGAGTTGGAAGGGACCATCAAAGCTCATCTAGTCCAACCCCCTGCAATGCAGGAATCTCAGCGAAAGAATCTGTGACTGATGGCCATCCAAGGAGGGATAGTCTACCACCTCCCTAGGGAGACCGTTCCACTGTTGAACAGCTCTTACTGTCAGAAAGTTCTTCTTGTTGCTCCATGCAAAAGGTAATGGGCTCTGCTTCTCTTTCAAATCAGAACCAGTGAAGGTGGTGAAGGTTCTGTGTGAGTGTCTGGAGGCGGTTGGAGGTTGGATGGTGGCTAACAGATTGAGGTTGAATCCTGACAAGACAGAAGTACTGTTTTGGGGGGACAGGAGGCGGGCTGGTGTGGAGGACTCCCTGGTCCTGAATGGGGCAACTGTGCCCCTGAAGGACCAGGTGCGCAGCCTGGGAGTCATTCTGGACTCACAGCTGTCCATGGAGGTCAATTCTGTGTCCAGGGCAGCTGTTTATCAGCTCCATCTGGTATGCAGGCTGAGACCTTACCTGTGTCTTGCCATAGTGGTGCATGCTCTAGTTATCTCTTGCTTGGACTACTGCAATGCGCTCTACGTGGGGCTACCTTTGAAGGTGACCCAGAAACTACAACTAATCCTGAATGCGGCAGCCAGACTGGTGACTGGGGGCGGCTGCCGAGACCACATAACACCAGTCTTGAAAGACCTACACTGGCTCCCAGTACGTTTCTGAGAACAATTCAAAGTGTTGGTGCTGACCTTTAAAGCCCTAAACGGCTTCGGTCCAGTATACCTGAAGGAGCGTCTCCACCCCCACCGTTCTGCCCGCACACTGAGGTCCAGCGCCGAGGGCCTTCTGGTGGTTCCCTGGCTGCGAGAAGCCAAGTTACAGGGAACCAGGCAGAGAGCCTTCTTAGTCGTGGCACTCGCCCTGTGGAACGCCCTCCCACCAGATGTCAAAGAGAAAAACAACTACCAGACTTTTAGAAGACATCTGAAGGCAGCCCTGTTCAGGGAAGCTTTAAATGTTTAATAGACTATTGTATTTTAATATTCTGTTGAAAGCCGCCCAGAGTGGCTGAGGAAGCCCAGCCAGATGGGCGGGGTATAAGTAATAAATAATAATAATAATAATAATAATAATAATAATAATAATAATAAGTATCTGCAGGCAGGCCAGGAAGGATTTCTTCCCAGGCCCCTGGAGCTCTGCTGCCAGTCAGTGTAGGCTTTGCTGGGGTTTGGGCCCTCAGCAGATACCCAGTGGTACTTGGCAGGTCACCACTGACTCTGGACCTGCTCTGAATTAACCTTGAACTTGAGCTGCAGCAATTCTAGTTAAAAGTAGATTTTATGTTGGCTTTCTCGGCATGAGAAAGAGAAATCACCTACTGCAATCTAAGCTGGTTGGACTCCGCAGCAGGCAACGATTCCGCTTCTGCAATCATTGTCCTTGCAGGCAGCTGTTCCTTATGCCTTCATTCTTTCCCAAAGCACCTTGGAAATAGGCAGATCATTAGAAGTGCACTGTTGCGAACAATCCTGTTCTGTTACACAAGTGCTCTCTTTGAGGCTTTTGGCTGTTGGTTGCGGGCAGAGCTATTCATCTAGATTAAAAGAGGAGCCCGAACTCACCACAAATGCCTCCCTCGTTCTCTTAGAATGGCAATGGCGCCAACCTGAGAGCAGCTGGAAATGACCGCTGGCAGGTTCCCACTGGAAAAAAAGCCCTGATTGTGGGGATGGCAGGAATTTGGGACTTTCTGCTGTTCTGAGCACCTGGAGTGTGAAACAAAGGCCCCAGAAATGCTCTTCGCAGTAGCTCAGAGCAGGGCTTTTATTGTGGCTGCCTCTGTTCTGTGGAATAGCCGTTGGGTCGAGATATGACAGGTGCCCAGGAACAATTGAAGACATTTAAAAGTGAAAAAACAATGCACAGTATCATTCAATATTGTCAGAATTAATCCACGTCCAACTAGCAATATTGTACAGTGGTACCTCGGGTTTAGAACTTAATTTGTTCTGGAGGTCCATTCTTAACCTGAAACTGTTCTTAACCTGAAGCACCACTTTAGCTAATGGGGCCACCATGCCACCACTGCAAGATTTCTGTTCTCATCCTGAAGCAAGGTTCTTAACCCGAGGTACTATTTGTGGGTTAACAGAGTCTGTAACCTGAAGTGTCTGTAACCTGAAGCATCTGTAACCCGATGTACCACTGTATAATGCATTCATTCATCCATCCATATATTTAATAACTACAAAGCATAATGCAATTTGCTCCAGCTGACCCAAGAGCTTTATTGCAGGAATGAAAAATATATCTAAACAATTCATATTGTTAGCTGCTTTGATTTCTTTCCTACCTCTTCTGCATCCAGTAAATCAGTCTGACGGATTGACAGCACAATCTGCTGAGAAAAGGGAGCTCACATACTCTGATTTTTCCCAGCACGTTCCCGGAATTGCAGAAGCCATCTCGAATTCTGGAATGTCCGGTTCCTCGCTCCAGTCCTGCAAAGCTCAGGGAGGAAAATGAGCTGGCTCTTGCAGTGCTGCCATGCTCTCTTGTGAGTCAGCTAACTCAAGCAACAACACAGCACTAAAATACACATGTCCAGATTTTCATCAGAGGAATGTTGGAGGGTATGAGTGTGGAACAGGTGGATCTTTAGCTGTTCCAAGTGGAATTTAAGCTGGCAGAATTTATGCTGTCCTAATCCCACCCCCCGGGATGCAGGTGGCGCTGTGGGTTAAACCACAGAGCCTAGGACTTGCCAATCAGAAGGTCGGCGGTTCGAATCCCCGTGAGCTCCCCTTGCTTGGTCCCTGCTCCTGCCAACCTAGCAGTTCGAAAGTGCAAGTAGATAAATAAGTACCACTCCGGCAGGAAGGTAAACGGCATTTCCGTGCACTGCTCTGGTTCGCCAGAAGCGGCTTAGTCCTGCTGGCCACATGACCCAGAAGCTGTACACCGGCTCCCTCGGCCAATAAAGCAAGATGAGTGCCGCAACCCCAGAGGCGATCACAGCTGGACCTAATGGTCAGGGGTCCCCTTTACCCTTTAACCCCCCCCCAAAAAAATATGTTGTTTCAGGGGCGGGCCAGGGACAGGACGGGACAAGGAGTGCTGTACACCTATTCCAAACCTCTTTCTGCTCAGTGATGTGACCTGGCAGAATTTACGCCGACCAAAATGCCTGTGCAAGTCAAACTCCACTTTAAAGGTTTTGTTTGCTTCAAGTTTGTGTCTTCCTTTGGGAAAGGTGCATTAGGTTTGTTGTCGTTGTTGTTTAGTCGTTTAGTCGTGTCCGACTCTTCGTGACCGCATGGACCAGAGTCCCTTCTGTAAAATTCTATAGTTCTATAGAAAAAGCTTACTGAGCCAAGCAGGTAATGTCACTGAAGACAGTGGAGGTTGCCCTCTTGCATCATGGGTTTGAGCCCTGGGAAAAGCCATAGCTCACTGACAGAGCATCTCCAGGTATGGCTGGGAAAGATACCCCAGAGAGCCTAGCAGTGTACAGGCCACACTGAGCTTGCCAGATCCATGGCATGACTCAGTAGGAGGCAGCTACCTATGCGCATAGACATCTCTCCTTCGTATGTGCATTTCCACCTGGCGGACTGAGGCATGCGCATACACGCAGAAGACACCCACGCGTAATGATCAGTGTGCGGCTGGTGCATAGCCTCCCGCACACAGAGTTTTGTTATGCTTAGAGTGACCCTTGTGATAGGGGATGGGAGAGAGCTCAGTGGGAAGGTGCGTGAAGAACATTCCCAGATTCTCCAGGTAGACCTGAGAAAGATGGACAGCTCCCCCCCCCCCCACCCAAAAAAAATGAAGCAAATTTTCATCTGTCGTCCCTCTCCTTTGGGCCTGGACGTTCTTCGAATCTGGGGGAACCTCTTGCAGATCCCAGCTAGTTGCACCCAGCCCCTTCTTTTCCACGACCCATTTGCAATCTCGTGTATCAGCGCAAGTCAGAACAGACAAGTGCCACAAAACAAATAGCCTCTGCAGCAGTGACTCTGCTGCATAAATTTGCATGCAATGAATATCCAAAAAGCTGGTGGTGTATGTCAGATCAGGAAGTGGCCAAGAAGTACAGAAATAACTATCAGTTAGCATTTTTTATCTTCTCCACTCAGCCTGTCACCATTATTGGTTCCCCCACCCTGCAATGCTCCTTTCTCTGCCCTGCCAATTCCTGTCCTCATCCTTCTTGGAGATGCAGCCTGCCGATAAAGAAAGTCTTAGCCGGCCTGCTTGTTACTTGACACATTGGCTTACACAGAGCTTTGTGAGACAACTCCAAGCTGAGTGCATTCAAAATAGGGCAAAATTTAGCATCATGAAACATTTCTTGGCTTTGCATGGTTATTATGGGGGGGGGGGCAATTTCAAGACTGCTTGCTGCAAACTGCAGGTTGGCACTGGGATGTGTGTGTGTAGACATACTAAAAGGGTCCCCTCTGCTGATCTTAACACCTGACAGAGGGCTCATCCAGACTTGATTTTGTGCTGTGTTTCTAGGCCCAGGAATGCACTTTAAAGCTCCATTTCCAAGAACTGTTTCCCTTGCCCCAGTGCTTTCCCCATGAAAACCTGCTCTTTAGTGCCAAATCGGAGCAGACAGCAATCCACAGAAAACCCGAAGTGCCATTTGTTCCGAGTCAGCATGAAAGAGCGAGTTTTCCAAGGGAAAGCAATGGAGCAAAAGGTAAGTGTGGATGAGCCCAGAATCTATCTCTCTCTGTGTATTCTTCAAGTGTTTGCTCCTTTCTTGCAGGGAGCTTCTCCTGAAGTATGATGTCATTCATGCATCATGGGTGATGGAGGCAATTCACCCCCGAAGCACATTCTTCAATTATCTCCCAAAAGCGAGGGATGCCAACCAGATAAGAAAGGAAAAGGAACTTGAGATAGTAGCAGTCTCTCCCCACCCTAAATATAGGGTGTCTACCCCTTATGGGTGCATCTAAGGTCTAGGGAAAAAGCAGAGACATCACCTTGCCAACAAAGGTCCATATAGTTAAAGCCATGGTTTTCCCAGTAGTGATGTATGGAAGTGAGAGCTGGACCATAAAGAAGGCTGATCGCCAAAGAATTGATGCTTTTGAATTCTGGTGCTGGAGGAGACTCTTGAGAGTCCCATGGACTGCAAGGAGATCAAACCTATCCATTCTGAAGGAAATCAGCCCTGAGTGCTCACTGGAAGGACAGATCCTGAAGCTGAGGCTCCAGTACTTTGGCCACCTCATGAGAAGAGAAGACTCCCTGGAAAAGACCCTGATGTTGGGAAAGATTGAGGGCACAAGGAGAAGGGGACAACAGAGGACGAGATGGTTGGACAGTGTTCTCGAAGCTACGAACATGAGTTTGACCAAATTGTGGGAGGCAGTGGAAGACAGGAGGGCCTGGCGTGCTCTGGTCCAGGGGGTCACGAAGAGTCGGACACGACTAAACGACTAAACAACAACAACAAGGTCTAGGGTCAAAGTGTGTGGGGTCGCCCCATACTTTCGACATCAAAGACAGTGCTTCATTTGTCTTGAAGGCCACAGAAGGTTTATCAGGCCTTGGAAGCTGCTGTACAGGTGCAGAGCACCTATATGAGCTGAGAATCATGGGAATCTGATTTCGCTTAACTCGATCCCACTACTCCTGATTATTTCCATAGCAGATTTCTGTTATATATGTAGGAAGCACACCTGGTCATCCCTGATTGAAATAACATACACTTAGCCTAGTTAATGAGTTGTAGGGATGCCAACCGACCAGAAAAACCTATTTCATCTGCTCTTGTCCTTTAATGCCAGTTGATGTACAGCCAAAATCTAGTAGGCATTATCTGCTAATGTCTTTGTCTGAAGGCACTGGAGCAGGGACCAGTAAAAGGGAGAGGAGAGCTCTGGCATTATAAAAAGTGAGTCCATTTCCACTGGATATCAGGGGCAGGCCAGGGCATTCTGATGTTCCAGCTGGGGAAGGGGAAGAGTGTAAACAAGCAGCCCACCAGCAAACGTATCAGGTGGGATACAGAATAATAATGTATAATACTAATTTATTATTTATACCCCACCCATCTGGCTGGGTTTCCCCAGCCACTCCGGGTGGCGTCCAACAGAATATTAAAAACACGATAAAACATCAAACATTAAAAACTTCCCTAAACAGGGCTGCCTTCAGATATCTTCTAAAAGTCAAATAGTTGGTTATTTCCTGGACATCTAATGGGAGGGTGTTCCACAGTGCGGGTGCCACTACTGAGAAGGCCCTCTGCCTGGTTCACTGTAACCTCACTTCTTGTGCAGTGAGGGAACCACCAGAAGACCCTCGGACCTGGACCTCAGTGTCTGGGCTGAACGATGGGGGTGGAGACCCTCCTTCAGGTATACTGAAGAGGCATGGAATCAAGAAGGCACTTTTAGAAGCGGCTGGTGGGATGAGTTGAAGATGGAGCGCTAGCCCCTCAACAGGTGGTAAAGGTAAAGGTACTCCTGACCATTAAAGTCTAGTCGCGGATGATTCTGGGGTTGCATGCTCATCTCGCTCTATCAGCTGAGGGAGCCGGCTTTTGTCTGCAGACAGCTTCCAGGTCATGTGGCCACCATGACTAAGCCGCTTCTGGCAAACCAGAGCAGCACACGGAAATGCCGTTTACCTTCCTGCTGGAGTGGTACCTATTTATCTACTTGCACTTTGACGTGCCTTTGAACTGCTAGGTGGGCATGAGCTGGGACCGAACAACGGGAGCTCACCCCATCGCAGGGATTCGAACCACCGACCTTCTGATCGGCAAGCCCTAGGCTCTGTGGTTTAGACCACAGCACCACCAGGGAGGGGAGGAGCAAGATGGCAGGGAAGTTGGTACAGTACAAACACATGGGTGGAGCCAGGGTAGGATTATCCAATAGGCAGACCACGGGTGCCAACTTGAATGAAATATGGTGGGGGTCCAGGTAAGCCCTGCCCCTATAAATCAATCACATGGCACAGTGCATGCAAACCATTTGAATGGCAATGCCCGTCAACTTTGAGGGGACATGGCCCCCTCAAATATTTTATTGCAGGGGCTGGAGCTTCCCTGGCCCCAAGGTAACTGTTAGGTGGATTTGTAGCTGTTTGACTAACCAAGCCTAAAGAGTGCTCACTAATGGTTTCTCATCATCCTGGAGAAATGTAGGGGTGCTGCAGAGTTCTGTCCTGGTTGCTCAATGCCTTTATAAACAACTTGGATGAAGGTACTGAGGGGATGCTCATCATAATTTGCAGATGGCACCAAGTTGGGAGAGGCAGCCAAGGCCATGTAAGACACAACTGGGATTCGGGTTGATCTTAACAGATTGGAAAACTGGGCCCAAACTAACAGGGTGAATTTCATGGGGAACAAATGTACGGTTCTTCACCCCTGGGGTCCCTTCTGTAAAATTCTATGGTTCTATAGAAAGAGCTTACTGAGCCAAGCAGGTAATGTCACTGAAGACAGTGGAGGTTGCCCTCTTGCATCATGGGTCTGAGCCCTGGGAAAAGCCATAGCTCACTAACAGAGCATCTCCAGGTATGGCTGGGAAAGATACCGCAGAGAGCCTAGCAGTGTACAGGCCACACTGAGCTTGACAGATCCATGGCATGACTCAGTAGGAGGCAGCTACCTTTGCGCATAGACATCTCTCCTTCGTATGTGCATTTCCACCTGGTGGACTGAGGCATGCGCATACACACAGAAGACACCCACACGTAATGATCAGTGTGTAGCTGGTGCATAGCCTTCCGCACGCAGAGTTTTGTTCTGCTTAGAGTGACCCTTGTGATAGGGGATGGGAGAGAGCTCAGTGGGAAGAAGAGCATGAAGAACATTCCCAGGTTCTCCAGGTAGACCTGAGAAAGATGGACAGCACCCCCCCAAAAAAAATCTGCTTACAGTCATTCTGTGCTAAATTGGGCAGTGCGGCACCAGGCAGCTGCCTCTTTTATTGCCGGACTGCACTCAGAAGGCTCAAATTCTGCTGTAGTTCTTCCAAAGCAGTGACTTTACTCTGTCTGGTCCAGACAACTGTAGCTTGGAGATCTGTGCCTTCCTGGGACACTCAGCTGAATACTGGATTACACAATGGACAGACATGCTTAAGGCTCCAGAAAAGCAGGGGCACCACCAAAAGAGAGAGGGATTTGGGGTTTTTTGGGGGGGGAAAGAATTTGACATTTGATATTTCAGGGAAAGCATCAAAGTAGTAATCATGGGGGAAATCAGGACTTCGTTAGGCTTCTTATACCCCAGTACATACTCTTCCCTGATTCTCCAGGTAATGTGGAGCAGTGGTTAGAGTGTTGGACTACAACCTGGGAGACCAGGATTCAAATCCTCACTCAGCCATGATGCTCCTTGGGAGACATTGGACCAATCACTGCCTCTCAACCTAACCTACCTCACAGGGGGAGAACAATGCGAACCAACCTGAGCTCCTGGGATAGAAATGTAATAAAATGGCATATTTCTGTTCTCTTTTTATTACTTAACCCCACCTAAACCAGGGGCTCATCCTGCTGACGCAGATCAAAATAATGCAAGGGAATCAGATCTTGACGTGTGTTGCAATCTATCAATTTTATATTTCTTATTTTAAGAAACAGTTTGTGGTTTAGTATTGTTCTTTTTTAAAAAATAAATCACATCTTTTTTGGGTGTATGTGTGTGTGCTTAGGGCCTCTAAAGGTCTCCATTATCCAGCCCTGCCCTGAGGCACTGCCAAGCAGGTGTGCAGCAGGTTACCTGCACGACTTGGCAAAAGGAGATCATGTCCTCTGCCTCCACCATCGCTGCTCCCCCAACTTTGCTGGGCGAGACTGATCCAGAGATACGACGGGTGATGCCACAGCAGCCGGGAGAGAAGAGGGGAAGGAGAAATGCCCCCCCCCGCGCCCCTTCCCACCCACCCCCCACAGGTGTTCCACGCTTTGATCGAAGCCTCTCTCCTCCGATTCTCCTCTCCCCAACAGCAAGCCAGACAGGTCTGCGTTGGAACGAGTATCTTGCCCGCCCCAGTGGCTGGACCAGCCTTCCCATCTGATGACTAGCAAAAGCAAGTCTGCTCTCTCTCCCCCCCCCCCCCCCCCGCCAGCTCCCTTCCTCCACTCCCACTTAGGTTAGAAACCTCTGAGTGTGTGTGTGTGTTGCGCTTCTTGGCATAACCCGCTCCCCTTCCCCACCCCCTCTCCAAGTTGGATTTTTCTTCCGCATCACATCCAGATCGCTGCTGAAGCCTCAGCTCCTCAGAGGAAGGAGAGAGAGAGAGAGGGAGTTCTCTCTTTTAGGTCGGCTTTGTCTCGCTCAACTCCTTTCTAGGGGACGTCATGCCTGGGCCACGGCGCTGCTGAAAAGCAAAGACCACCCACCCCCGAAGACCCGCGTTCCAGGAAAGAGGACGTGTTCCCCAAGGTAAGCGGGAAGGTGTCCTTTGAAGTTAACCTGGTGTTGGGTTCTTTTTTCTTGGGGTTCGGGGGACCGGACCTGATGCAGCTTTCGCAACAAAATCGTGCATGATGCTTTCTCCCAGATAATTGCTTTTAAGAAAAGTCTCCCTCCCCCTTTCCAGCCCTACAGCCTTGCATTCTGCGATCATTCACCTGCCAACGTTGCGAGGGAAGGTCTCTCTGCAGCAGAAAGCAAGTGCAGGCGATGGATTATTCCCTGCATGCACGGAAAAGGGGGGGGGGAGGGTGTCTTGCCGATCTGCAGCCTCTTTCTTTGTGCAAAGGGGCGTGCGGCGGCGGCGGCGGCTGTCTTAAATCCAGCTGCAAGTGCCTTTCAAAGTCTCCCTGGCAGACCTCCTTCTCCAAGCGGGTTAGAAAGGCGTGATGTGATTAGCACGCATGCAGCGCCTTTGCAGGGATGCTGCATTCCCTCCTCAGGCCAAAATAATCTTGCCCCCTGTGCCAGAAATCTGGGTTATCGCGATTAACCCCGTGTCGTCTCCTCCCTACCCTCTCTGCACCTCCAGAGCTTCGCTGCTCCCACCTTGCCGCATCCAGCATGGACCCCCTCCTCCACATCCAAGCGGAGGATGTCTACTATATGAGGAAGCTGGTCAACGACTCGTCCCTCTGGAACCTCAGCTTGGGCGAGTGGTTCCACAATGGGACAGCAGATGGCTTCCTGCCCATGGGCATCAAGGTCACAATTGTCATCGTCTACTCCATCGTCTGCATCGTGGGGCTGGTGGGGAACTGCTCCGTCATGTATGTGATCATCAGGTAAGCCAAGCATGCAGGTGGGTTAAGCCAGGAATGCGCAGAGAAAGGCTCTCTTTGACAGAGAGATCATCGCCACTTACCTTTGAGGATCTCTTCTCTGGCCTTCGAGAAACGGCAATAAAGGCAAGGGTTTCTCTGAGCATGTGCTAGATTCCTTTCTCTCGCTGTCTCCTAGCAGAGAATGGAGGTTTTTCTAGGCCATCAACTTGAAGCAGTCGCTTTTATGAGGTGTGTGCAGACTCTCCAGAACCCACCCAGTAGCATCGCCTTGTTCTAATCCTTGCAGCAAGCCTGCAAAGTAGGCCAGCGTTATTAAATCCATATTGCGAATGGAGACTGACTGCATGAGAGAAGGGTGGCTTGCTGAAGCAAAGCCTCATAAGCAAATGGGTTCTTCATTTATTAGGGTGCTTGCCATGGTGTTGGGTTGAAATAAACGACAGACGAGTGACAAGTGTCATACGGGAGGCATCTCTCGAGCATGTCTCAGAGAGTCCCTTTTATTGAATATTACAGCATTGCCACGTATGTGCTTGTTGCTGATTGGTTAACACAAAGACAAAGCAAGGGTTGCATATAGGCTGCATGTAGGCATTAATCATCAATAGATTAAAGGTTGGGAAAGGAACACAGAGTTAGACAGGTATGAAAACCTCCTTGTTAAACTGTTACTATTGATTGATATTCGCATTCATAGATGTGGTCAACCATGCATTAAGAACAGGTAACCGAACATTCTAGGGTGGGTGAGCACGGAATGCTTCAGCTCAGCATGTGCAGAAGCAAAACTTCCCATCACCATGGATTTGAACTGAGGACTAAGTCACAAGTGGCTTAGATCTGCAAAACAGGGCAGAAGGTCGAGGCAGGTTGGAGTAACTTTCTGGAAGGCCAATTTGTCTGCATTGGAATGGCTTGGAATGATCCAATGTGGGGTCCCCAATGGTGTGATCATTGTGAGGAGATGGGGTGCTTTGTTTGAACATGGGAAACTCGGGTACGAATCCCTGCTTGGGCATGTGCGTCATAGGCTGGCCCTGGATATGATAGTGTTGTCTCAGGGCTCAACCACACTTCCGCTTGCTCCAGAACCTGCCCCCCCAGGAAAACTCCCTGTTTACTGCTGGATCAGAGCAAACACCCACCAGGTTTTCTCTGGATTGATGCTTGCTCTCATTTAATACTAAAGAGTGGGATTTCTAGGGGGTGGGTGGGGGACACAGTGGGGCAAAGGCAAAACCACTTGGACTCATGCCTAGAAAACCCAAGACAAGTGGAAAACTGCTTGGACCCATGTTTTCACATTGCCATCACTGCTACAATCATATACAAGAGAATGAACTTGGATTTGCTTTCTTATTCCATGCGCGCGGCTGCATTTTCAAATACTCTTGTTGCTGTTTTCAATTATGTATGTTTAAGTACTATCAACATATGGTCACCCTCATGTAACAGGTTAGTTTTCTTCCCCCTAGTAATGATATGTTGCCACAATAGTGCACAGCCCATTACAAAAACCTTTAGGAAGAAAATTCTTAAATTAATTCCAGAACTGGAGTTTGCTGCAGGTGCCCATTCCATCATTTCAATTGCATCAAATTTTCATTACTGATGCAGTCATAAAACACTGCAAAAAAGAAAAGAAAAGGAACTCTTGATGCAACTATTCACACCGTTGCCTCAAAATTCTTGCTGTGGGGTGTTTGATATATATACAATGATGTCCTGTGCATGGGTAAAACACAGAGTGCAAAATGGAACATGATGCAAAGATATATACACAGTCAGTTCAAGACTGGGTTTTCTGTGGGGTGTTGGTGGTTGACAGTGGGTTTTTTTCCCATGTTGGGGACAGGGGAAGCATAAATGTACCGAAGGAACTGAAAATGCATTCTTTATTTGGGTTTTTTAATCACTGTTTATATGCCACCAGATTAAAAAATGGTCTCTGGGCAGCTTGCAAACCATAAAACATTACAATTCTAGATAACCCCAATACAATAAAATAGTACGCAAATCCAGGGGAAACATTAAACGTAAACATTTTATAGCAAGGCGTAAGACGGTATAAAGAAATACACAGCATCTTCGAAAGCAGGCACCAGATCTAAACGTCTGTGGATTTACAGGTTCACAATCCAAAAAGGCCACAAAGAAGGTGGCAGGAGAGACTCTTTGGGGAGGGCATCCTATAACCGAGGGGCCACCACTTAGGAGCCCTTTCTCCTGTAGACACCTGTTGTACCTCACTTGGTGGGGAGCCAGGAAAAGGGACTTTGAAGTTAATCTCAGGATCCAGACAGCTACTTGTGGGAGGAGATGATCCTTCAGGTCACCTGGTCCCAAGTCATTTAGGGCTTTCCTTTGAATTAGGCCCAGAAGTGTGCTGGACATCAGTGTGTATGTAAGTCATAGAATCAAAGAACTGAAGAGTTGGAAGGGACCATGAAGGTCTTCGAGTTTGACCTCCTGCAATGCAGGGATCTTTTGCCCAACATGGGGCTCAACCCCATGACCACATGACCCCACGACCCTGAGATTAAGAGTCTCATGGTCTGCTGACTGAGCTTTCTCAACAGAGTTATGAAGACAAGTTCAACGTGTTACTGTTAGCAAAGAAAGTGCATAACCACTTCAGACCAGCTTGTTTGAAGGATCTCAACCACTTTTATCTGTGGAAGTGGCACTGTTTCAGAACTCCCTGCTTATTGAATCAGGTGTGTGTACTCATTATACACTTTTCAGCACCTGCTGAAAAGGTTTTTGTTTAGGTAAGCCCATGGGTAGGCAAATTAAGGCCCGGGGGCCGGATCTGGCCCAATCACCTTCTAAATCCGCCCCACGGATGGTCCAGGAATCAGCGTGTTTTTACATGAGTAGAATGTGTGCTTTTATTTTAAATGCATCTCTGGGTTATTTGTGGGGCATAGGAATTTGTTCATTCCCCCCCCCCAAAAAAAATATAGTCTGGCCCCCCACAAGGTCTGAGGGACAGTGGAGTGGCCCCCTGCTGAAAAAGTTTGATGACCCCTGGGTAAGCCTATACAACTTCTATACATGTAGAAGTTGAGATTAAAACACTTAAAAAATAAGAATACCTGTTGTTGACTTTAATTATCTTTTGGATGATTTAAAGATACCTAATAAAACAAATTCCTTCCAGTAGCACCTTAGAGACCAACAAAGTTTGTTACTGGTATGAGCTTTCATGTGCACACGAAACTCATACCAATAACAAACTTAGTTGGTCTCTAAGGTGCTACTGGAAGGAATTTGTTTTATTTTGTTTCGACTACAGCAGACCAACACGGCTACCTACCTGTATTTAAAATACCTGTTTTTAAACTGTGTTTTATTGATCATTTCATTTTTTTATTTTGGTAACCTGCTTATGAGTTTCATTACAATCCAGTAGTACATAAATTCTGTAAAATAATAATACGATTATGTCATCCATACCTTATTTACAGTTTTCCCCATTCTATTTTAGGCTAACTGGATTTTCCAATTCAGTATTCAGTTTTTCTACACCTTGTGGAATTAGAATTTCATGAGTAGGAAAGGAAGCCTCATCTACCCAACTGCTGCCCATCTGACAGAGAAGAAGTAGCAAATAGCACAGTCTTTGAGGGGTAGGGCTGCCATATGTCTAGATTTTTTTGGTGTTTTTTCCAGGTATTCCTGGGGGGGGGGAAAGCTCAACAATTTTTTGAAATATATATGGCAACTCTACTCAGAGGTCCTAGGTCACCTGCAAATGGACTCAACCCTAACATAAATTCAGTCCACTAGGGCCACAACCATTGGGCAGTTAAGTTAGATGATTAAAATCATAGAATCATAGAATTGTAGAGTCGGAAGAGAACTCAAATGTCATCTTGAAAGACCTACATTGGCTCCCAGTACGTTTCCGAGCACAATTCAAAGTGTTGGTGCTGACCTTTAAAGCCCTAAACGGCCTCGGCCCAGTATACCTGAAGGAGCGTCTCCAACCCCATCGTTCTGCCCAGACCCTGAGGTCCAGCGCCGAGGGCCTTCTGGCGGTTCCCTCATTGCGAGAAGCAAAGCTACAGGGAACCAGGCAGAGGGCCTTCTTGGTAGTGGCACCCACCCTGTGGAACGCCCTCCCTTCAGATGTCAAAGCGATAAACAACTACATGACATTCAGAAGACATCTGAAGGCAGCCCTGTTCAGGGAAGTTTTTAATGTGTGACTTTTTAGTGTATTTTTGGTCTCTGTGGAAGCCGCCCAGAGTGGCTGGGGAAATCCAGCCAGATGGGCGGGGTACAAATAATAAATTATTATTATTATTATTATTATTATTATTATTATTATCTGGTCTAACCCCCTGCAATGCGAGAATCAAAGCTGAAGAATCCTTAACAGAAGGCCAGCCAACCTTCAGTGAAGGAGAGTCCACCAAGGGAGTCTATTCCATTGGTTCTTACCAGAAAAAAAGTTCTTCCTAATATTTAGTTGGAATCTCCTTTCTTGCAATTTGAATCCATTAGTTTGGGCCCCGCCCTCTGGAGCAGCAGAAAACATACTTGTTCCATCTTCTTCATGGTTTGGAACCAGGTGCAATCAACATGCATGGACTCTCCTAAGCTAGAGCAGATCTTCTCCTCAGTTGTGTGGATGCTGGTGGGGCTGGGGAACAGGAACGTATCAGAGGGGGGCGTGAGCTGACCAGGTCATCCTAGGGACGTGTATGTCTGTCAACACTGGTTTCCTCTCCGGGATGCGGGTGGCGCTGTGGTCTAAACCACTGAGCCTCTTGGGCCTGCTGATCAGAAGGTCGGCGGTTCGAATCCCCATGACAGGGTGAGCTCCCATTGCTCTGTCCCAGCTCCTGCTAACCTAGCAGTTCGAAAGCATGTCAAAGTACAAGTAGATAAATAGGTACTGCTGTGGTGGGAAGGTAAAAGGTGTTTCCGTGCGCTCTGGCACTCGTCACGGTCCTCCGTGCACCAGTAGTGGTTTAGTCCTCCTGGCCACATGACCCGGAAAACTGTCTGTGGACAAACGCCGGCTCCTTTGGCCTGAAAGTGAGATGAGCGCCGCAACCCCAGAGTCGCCTTTGACTGGACTTAACCATCCAGGGTCTTTTACCTTTACCTCTCTGTTTCTCCTTTTTCCAATTAAATTAGTTTCTCCACATTTCTGCATCAGTTTGTGATCATTATTTTTCAAACGCTTTTCTTGCAAAGCGGCTGATTAGGTTATTGATAATTTATCATGTATTTACAGTGGTACCTCGGGTTAAGTACTTAATTTGTTCCGGAGGGCCGTTCTTAACCTGAAACTGTTCTTAACCCGAAGCACCACTTTAGCTAATGGGGCCTCCTGCTGCCACCGTGCCGCTGCTGCATGATTTCTGTTCTCATCCTGAAGCAAAGTTCTTAACCCAAGGTATTATTTCTGGGTTAACCTGAAGCGTATGTAACTCGAGGTACCACTGTATTTACTTGTTGAAATTCTCATTGCTGTTTTATGACGGCCAACGAATGGCAGAGTTGTCCTCTGAAGACCCTTTGCTGGAGAGTGCTGCTGGAGAGAAAGCTGTTGTGTTCAGGTCTTTGTTGTGCATTTCCCACAGATACCTGGTTGGCCACTGTGAGAACAGGGTGCCCGGCCAGGTGGCCCATTGGCCTGATGTAGCTGGAATTGTCTTCTAAGGCGGGGGAGGGGGCTGGTTCTATAGGCATTGGAGAGGACAGTTGAGAAGTGATTTATAGAAAGAGGGTTAGCACTTAAGACAGTGTTCCACTGTCAAACGTCTCTTACCGTCAGAAAGTTCCTCCAGATGTTTAGTCGGAAACACTAAACAGCCAGTGTGGTGTAGTGGTTAAGAGCGGTAGTCTCGTAATCTGGTGAACCGGGTTCGCTTCCCTGCTCCTCCACATGCAGCTGCTGGGTGACCTTGGGCCAGTCACACTTCTTTGAAGTCTCTCAGCCCCACTCACCTCACAGAGTGTTTGTTGTGGGGGAGGAAGGGAAAGGAGAATGTTAGCCGCTTTGAGACTCCTTCGGGTAGTGATAAAGCGGGATATCAAATCCAAACTCTTCTTCTTCTTCTTCTTCTTCTTCTCCTCCTCCTCCTCCTCCTTCTTCTTTCTTGTAACTTGAAACCATTGGTTTGGGTTCTAATCTTTGGAGCAGGAGGAACGAGCTTGCTCCATCTTCCATGTGACAGCCTTCTACATATTGGAAGATGGCTGTCATAGCTCTTCTCCATCTCGTCTTTTCGAATGCTATTTTTTAAAAAATTAAAGCTTTAAAAAAATGTAACAAAAAGTGATATATATACAAGAGTTAACATAAAAACTGAAGAAAAGAAAAGAAAGAAAAAGAAAGGAAAGAAAAAGAAAATACTTCCAATTGTCTGTCTATCAGCTTTCTGGACTTATGCAAACTCCTTGCTCCTTTTTTCAGTCTTCAAACCCAGATATCACAAGCACATTATCCTTTTTTTGCACAAAAAGTCCATAAGCGGATTCCAATCATTAATAAAAGTCAACAGTGATTTTTTCTCTAATTAAACACACCAATTTTGCTATCTCAGCCAAATCCATAAATTTCAAGAACCATTCTTCCACAGTAGTTATCAGATCTCCTCTCAGTCTCCTCTTTTCCAGCCTAAACATAACCAGCTCCTTCAACCATTCCTCCTAAGTCTTGGTTTCCAGACCTTTGATCATCTTGGTTGCCCCCCTCTGCACACGTTCCAGCTTTTCAACATCCTTCTTAAATTGTGGTCCCCAGAACTGGACACAGTATTCCAGGTGTGATCTGACCAAGACAGAATAGAGTGGTACTGTTGTTTCCCTTGATCTTGAATACTAAATAAATAAATAAATTAATAATAATAATAATAATAATAATTTATTATTTGTACCCCAGCCACTCTGGGCAGCTTCCATAGAAACCAAAAATACACTAAAATATTACACATTAAAAACTTCCCTGTTGATGCAGCCTAGAATAGCATTACAGTGGTACCTCGGGTTACATACGCTTCAGGTTACATATGCTTCAGGTTACAGACTCCGCTAACCCAGAAATAGTGCTTCAGGTTAAGAACTCTGCTTCAGGATGAGAACAGAAATTGTGCTCCGGCGGTGCAGCAACAGCAGGAGGCCCCATTAGCTAAAGTGGTGCTTCAGGTTAAGAACAGTTTCAGGTTAAGTACAGACCTCCGGAACGAATTAAGTACTTAACCCGAGGTACCACTGTAGCTTCTTTTTGCTCCTGCATCACATTGTTGACTCATGTTCAGCTTGTGGTCCACCAAGACCCCATGATCCTTTTCACATGTACTGCTAGTAAGCCGGGTGTCTTATATTTGTGAAGAACCTTACACTTGTCCCTAATGAAATTAATTTTGTTAGCTTGGGCCCAGTTCTCCAATCTGTTAAACTCATCTTAAATCCCAATTCTATCTTCTGTGGCATTAGCTACTACTCCCAGTTTGGTGTCCTGAGGTCACCCAAATCGGCTTTTGAACTCTGATCTCCCATGTTGTCGTCCGACTCTCTAACCCCTATCTAAGCTAAACCAGTTCACTGCAGCGTTGGGTTCCATCAGTTCATTTGTGTCTTTCCTCCTCTCTTATCTTACCACCGTGCTTGCGTGCACTGACAAAACACTGCAAGAAAGGCAGCCTTTGGTGCAATCAGTTGAATGAGTGATTACTAGGTCTGTGCACAGCTCCTTTCCATCCATCCATCCCATAGCCTCAATCTGGTGCTCCTGAATCAGGCTAACTTTCTCTGGGCCCACCCAGGGACCCCCTGACCCACCCCAGATTCAGCCCCAAAGCAATTTGGGAGGGGGGTTATTTTAGAGTTTTTAAAAAATAAAATAAAATAAAATAAAATAAAATAAAATAAAATAAAATAAAATAAAGTAAAGTAAAGTAAAGTAAAGTAAAATAAAATAAAATAAAATAAAATAAAATAAAATAAAATAAAATAAAATAAAATAAAATCCATGCGGAATCCAAATCCTGCAGAAAGCCATATAATTAGATTTTAATTTGATCCTGACTTGTTTTTAGGAGGTTAGTTAATGATTGTTTCATTTTATACCAATGTTATATATTTGATGTTAGTCACCCCGAACCCAGTTTTGGTCGGGGTGGGTGGGATACAAATAAAAGTTTATTACTATTATTGTTATTATTAAAATAAAATAAACATACAATCAGGACGAGTGAAGGAGACATTGCAAAATGTATTTGAAGGCAAATTTATTACTATTATTGTTATTATTAAAATAAACATACAATCAGGACGAGTGAAGAAGACATTGCAAAATGTATTTGAAGGCAAATTGGCTGCAAGAGAAAAGTGCATTCAAATGCCGGCATATTTTTGAGAGGATTTTTTCACCTTTCCAATCTCAAACTGATGCAGAGATGTGGGTAACTGAATTTAAGATGGAGAAAATGTGAAATTGAAAGTGACAGTTCTGCCCATTCCTTCATATTAGTTCCTCTTCTTCTTCTTCTTTGGCTAAGAAGATGTCTATTTTTAATAGCCCAGTCAATCATCCGCACAATTCATACTTCTGAGAAGTAATTAAATGGAAGCACTCAGGGAGTCTTGATCCCTGCTCACTACCTGTTAATCTTCCTTTGGTAGCAGGTAGAAGGCAGTTCTTCCAGTATTCTGTTTTTCCTTCTTCTCATCATTTAGCCTCCGGGGGGGGGGGGGTTCTTAAAAATAAAAAAAATATCCTGAGACTTGTCTGTAGTTATGCACTGTGGGGGGTTACATTCTCCAGGAACCTTACATGCTTTCTTAAACCGAGAGGGTAAATTTCAGATGTGTGTATGTGTGTGTGTGCATTTTATCTCCAGATCAACCCGTCCACCCATTCTTCTGCATTTCCAAATCTGTTGGCTTCGTTCTCCTCTCCCTGCCTTCCATTTATAATATCCTTATTTGAGAGCAGCAATAAAAGCAGCTCGCCGGCTGATGAATGCTCCTGCTGAGAGGCATTGCTCAAAATTATTCTGCAATGACGTGCTGGGTAGCTGTGTGATTGTTTGCCTCTCTCTCGCCACTCGCCTTTCTCAGCCCTGCGTGCGTTTGGAATGAAACGGAACACATTTGTGAAAGGTTTTCTCGCTTCGCCCTCCGTGGAGATAACTTAGGCTCATGTACGCCTGGTCCAACTTGAAGCACACCAGACTGAAAAACAATAAGGTAAAGGTAAAGGTACCCCTGCCCGTACGGGCCAGTCTTGACAGACTCTAGGGTTGTGCGCCCATCTCACTTAAGAGGCCGGGGGCCAGCGCTGTCCGGAGACACTTCCGGGTCACGTGGCCAGCGTGACATCGCTGCTCTGGCGAGCCAGAGCCGCACACGGAACGCCGTTTACCTTCCCGCTAGTAAGCGGTCCCTATTTATCTACTTGCACCCGAGAGTGCTTTCGAACTGCTAGGTTGGAAGGCGCTGGGACCGAACAACGGGAGCGCACCCCACCGCGGGGATTCGAACCGCCGACCTTTCGATCGGCAAGCCCTAGGCGCTGGGGCTTTTACCCACAGCGCCACCCGGGTATCTTTAAATATCCAATGAGGGTCTCTCTAAGGTTTCTTCAGAGAACGGCAGTACCGCCAAGGCTTCTTGGACCTCTGTGCTAACCCTCCACACTAATTTCCCTGAATTTGCCAGGGCAAAGAAGAGGGACTGCAGCAGGGAGGATTGAAAAAGAGAGCAATGAGCCCCATCTTTAGAGCCTGGGTGCAATGGGAAGTGTGAGAAATGGAGTTTCCCATGCCTCCCAACCATAACTGTCAACTGTTTCCTTTTTTTAAGGGAAACTCCCTTATTCCAAATAGGATTCCTCGCAAGAAAAGGGAAAAGTTGACAGCTATGCTCCCAACAGAGGTGGATTTAGGGCAGCATGTCTGGATCCGTCGCACTGGGCATCAATTCTTTGGGGGCGCTGCAGGGTGTCGTAACTATGACATAGTGAATTGAATTGAAGGCGACTGCCGGGGTGACTGTGATCAGATTCTGGCCAGGGTGCCATTGAAATTTGAAAGGCCTTGGTGCTCAAACAACTTGGAACCCAAACACTGCAAAACCGGAAGTTAGTGTTCCGGTTTGCGAACTTTTTTCAGAAGCTGAACATGCTCCGTTTTGAGTGTTACGCTTCCGATTTGAGTGCCCCACTTCTGTTTTGAGTGTTACGCCGAGGTCTGTCAGTTTTTGCTATTTACTTTGCTTTTCTTGCGGCTTTTTTGTTTTGTTTTTGTGACTCTGTAGAACCCAGTATAGCTACTGATTGATTGATTGTGTGACTGCAGTACGTTGTTTATTGCTTTCATTTTATGGATCAATGTTCTCGTTAGATAGTAAAATTCATGTTAAATTGCTGGAATGGATTAATCCCCTTTGCATTACTTTCTATGGGAAAGCGCACCTTGGTTTTTTTTGGAATGGACTTCTGGAACAGATGAAGTTTGAGAACCAAGGCACCACTGTATTGAAACAGTTGAAAACAACCTAACAATCACAAAAGCAGGGTGGGTCCTATAAATATGTATCTACCCCACTGGGGTATCTCACTGAAATCTCACCAGAACCACTGTCTCCACTGCTTCATGGGCCCCACCACATGACACAGGCAAGGGAAGCATCCAATGGGATGAGGGTAAAGGTAAAGGTAAAGGGACCCCTGACCATTAGGTCCACTTGTGGCCAACTCTGGGGTTGTGGCGCTCATCTCGCTTTATTGGCTGAGGGAGCCGGCGTACAGCTTCCGGGTCCTGTAGCCAGCATGACTAAGCCGCTTCTGGCAAACTAGAGCAGCGCATGGTAATGCCATTTACCTTCCCGCCGGAGTGGTACCTATTTATCTACTTGCTCTTTGACGTGCTTTTGAACTGCTAGGCTGGCAGGAGCAGGGACCGAGCAACGGGAGCTCACCCCGTCACAGGGATTCGAACCACCGACCTTCTGATCGGCAAGTCCTGGGCTCTGTGGTTTAACCCACCTTTCTATTTCATCTCAGGTGGCAAACTAGGACCTACTGCCCCTGGTGTGGGGTTTCTGGTCTACAAAGTATTTAGTGTAATCATGATTGTGTTCATGCCCCACCAAGGCAGCAGAGAACACTGGGCCATGGCCTCGTTTCTCTTTAGGAAGAATGGTTTTCTTGCCTCCATATTAACTGACCTCCAAGGAAAACAGGCAGCAGATGTGGGAAGTGGGCAGCAGGAAAACAGAGACAAATGAAGTTAATATTCTTCCAATAATCTGATCTCTAATGATGACCAAAAAGAAATTCGCTGCACATAGGAGGGATAAAATTAAATTAAATTTGAGTGCAAGGCAAGGCAAATACATTATCAGAAGCCCATCAAAGTGCTCCCATGCCTTTCGTTTTTCTTTGGATCTCACTCTTTATGCACAGACACATAGTTGCAACAGGCAACTGGAGCAAGTCAAATGCAAATGTAATTAGCACTGAGTCGATGTCTTTGTGCAGAGTAATCAAAAGCCATGCTATATATAGGAGTATCGACAGGGCAGTGAAGCACACATCCACAAGTCAGGGAAGAGGCAAACTCCTTCTGCAAAAGATGTCCAACTGTGGATTCAGGTGGGAACGCCAGATTTAGGGTGGTACGGGCAGTTCCCCCACTCAGGGTGCCGAGCCAAGGGGGTGCAAAATTGAGCAGATCTATTCTCAAACGCACAACATGTGTTGGAACATTCTTAATGCAGCCTAAGCAGATTCTTCTAACCAGTGCTTTTTTCCCCCCTAAAAAAAATGTTTAGGGGTACTCTCATTTTGACTCAAGAAAATCACCATTTTATAGTTCGAATCGGGAAAAATAAATACAGTAACTGGACAAAAGTACAAAGATTCACAAAATGTTTGAGGGTATGTGTCCCCCTGTATCCCCCCCAGAAAAAGCACGGCTTCTAACAATATCCTTCCACATTTATATTCAGTTTTTACATCTCTTCGCATTTCTAGCTATCAAAGCATATACTAAAATTTCTACTGCATGAGCCACTTTTTGTTGTTGTTGGTGTTATGTATTTTTTGTTTCTATACTGTAAACCACCCTGTGATGAGGGGCTGTACATACATTTAATAAAAAATAATGAAACTACTCAGCAATTGTCCTAAAACTTCATAATCTCCTTCACCACCAGGAAAGGAAAAATCCCTTCCATCCCGCTTTGCAATTTAGAGAGAGCTGCCTTATGACACCCAAACCGATGTTGAGACATGGTCAAACCATTTAGCTCTGTGAGCCATTACAGGTCAGCCTATCCAGCTTTCAAATATGTGTTGACGGCTGGTGATAAAGCGAGAGAATCCTAGATTAGCTTGCCCATATCTGGACGGACTGGTGCAAAAAGCCTCGCTTGTTTATTTAGATCAAGCACAGACAACATGTTCTGCAATGAACGGCGCATCTAAAGAATATCAGAAGCAAGAGAGACTGTGCTAATTGGCATGTTTTAGTTGCATGTAGTTGGTTGGATGGTGTTCTCGAAGCTACCAGCATGAGTTTGACCAAACTGCGGGAGGCAGTGGAAGACAGGAGGGCCTGGCGTGCTCTGGTTCATGGGGTCACGAAGAGTCAGACACGACTAAACGACTAAACAACAACAACAAGTTGCATGTAATCAACACAATTTGTATATCGGTTACATGGATAGGGTGACAGATGCTGGATAAAGTTGGACTTCTCAGTTCTTGGCCTCTGGGATTTTGCTGCAACAAGATTCAGTGCTGGTGCAATGATTCTCATTTTTTTTTATTTTGCTGTCTGGTCACAGGGCTTACATGCAAAAGATGATGCAGAAGATGGCATTTCAGCAGGTGCAGGTTGTTATGAAACAACACTTGCTGAAATCCTTTTCTTCCACACAATGCTGACTTTTTCACACATACTCTGACTTCGTCTCACACTGATACAGAGGCTATGCAAATGTCAGGATAATCAAGGATAATTATGCATCCTCATCATTAAGAGAGCAGTGGTGGGGAGTTCAGGTGCAAGGCCTGGATCCCCAGTGAGCCATGCCATCAATGGGTCACCCCACTGAGCTGCTTTCTGCTGTGGGCAGGCAGTCTGTGTGCCTGCTCACCTGGCAGCGGTGATGTGGTAGTTTGGCAATACCAATGATTCCAGCCCCAGGCAGCGTGCCTGACCTTACTGGCCCAGCTGCTTCAAATATGCCGGACCTGATATACACAGGGCTGGAGTAATTAGGAACCTAGGAGTCCATTAGGAACATGGGGTACACCTAGCTCAGTCGTCAAGGAGCTGTCAGGCAAGCACAGGCCATCCACAGGGCAGGAAAGAACATGAGGCACAAAAAGCTTCTATTCACAGAAAGTAACGACACAGCAGAGTTCCTCTGGCTCATCTTATTCAGCTGGAGACATTGCTGAGACTGACCACTGGGCCTGTCTTCCCCTTCTAGGCTCTCACTCTGGATCCATCCCAAGCAGAAAATGCTGCCTCGAGGGGGGGGGGCTCCTCCTCTGGGCCTGTCTGGCCCATTGCTCAGCAACGTGCAGGACTCTCCTTGAGCAAAGTGTCAAAGGGCAAGGAAAACCAGCAGGACTGGGACTCTGAGAGCCAGCGTGGTGTAGTGATTAAGAGCGGTAGTCTCGTAATCTGGTGAACTGGGTTCGCTTCCCCACTCCTCCACATGCAGCTGCTTGGTGACCTTGGGCTGGTCACACTTCTCTGAAGTCTCTCAGCCTCACTCACCTCACAGAGGGGGAGGAAGGGAAAGGAGAATGTTAGCCGCTTTGAGACTCCTTTGGGTAGTGATAAAGCGGCATATCAAATCCAAACTTCTCCTCCTCCTCCTCCTCCTCTTCTGCTGGGTAGCAATGGCAACCTCTGACTCCTCTCTGAGTCTGCACTCACACTGTGACTCTTTGCCTCTACACCTGTCCTGGAAGGGCCTCCTTCACCTGACCCACCTTGATCGCTCAACCCCCCAGCTTCTATTACCTCCCTGCTCATCGTTTCCCCAGACTGCTCCCCAGTGTTCCACTGTCAGGAATGAGCCAGTTCTAAGCGAAGGTTTGAAGCCAACTGCAGAAAGCAGCCAGGAACAGAGAGGCTTAGATGTTATAGTCAGGCAAGGGATAGCCAGCAGCTGCAGACTTCGGCTCTTTCTAACCTTGACGGGCAGACTGATAAGGCAGGAGCTGAGAGCAGGCTAGAACACAGAAGAAGCTCACAGGAAGCACAAAAAGGCACAAATAGACTCAGCCTCTCAGAGGAGTTGGAGGTTGGAGTTGACCCACTAAGTCCGAAGAGTCAGTGAATGGGAGGGCTGCTAGACAGGAAGCAAAACAAGAGATGTAAGAGTCGTAAGTTCAATATCTTCTGTGGACACCGGAAGGAGTCTTCAGAAGGGTCATCTTGAGTAATGATGCTGGAGGCTTTGTCAGAGCCATCTGGAGCTATCTGTTTGTTTTTGCAATAAACCCGCCTTCTAATTACCTATGCTTACTGTTTTATGAAGCTGGGAACCTGGACCCCTGACACCCACCACCACGACTCGGGGTCTAAGCCATTGTCTTCTGTTTCATCCGTGGGGGGCTCTTGGGAAGGCGTTACCCAGTACTCTTCCTCATCCAGCCAGTCCCTTACATCAGTATTGCCTACCCTGATTGGCAGAAGCTCTCCAGGGTTTCTGGCAGAGCTTGTTCCTCACTTGACCTGGGGGTGCTGGGGATGGAACCCGGGACCTGCTGCATGCAAAGCAGATGCTGCGCCACTGAGGTATGGCTTTCCCCTGAATTAAAATGGCAAAGCCAGCTAGTTTAGGCATGGAACCGGCAGCTCCAGTCCCTGTTGGCTGTTTCTTTAGCAGCAGCAATGGGACCCAATGGGGGAGGATTTGGTTCTGGCAGCAGGGGGGCACTTCCCGCAGTCTTCGTACGTCATGCGGTGGCGGCAGACCTGCCATGGTGACTCAGCCCAGTTGGCTCAACCCTGCCACACGAAATCTTCTTAATTGGAGTTGCTGGGGATTGGATTTGGAACTTTCTACGTGCAAAACATGTCCTCTGTCACTGAACTATATACATGCTCTTTTCTCTGGACCAACACATCCACTGAGCGAGTTTTTTTGCCTGATGACTCATGCAGTCCTCTGTGCTTAAATATATGGATGCAGTGATCGGCCCTTATTCTGGAGTCAATGAGCCCTTTCCCTTCACACACGCACTCACACCTGGAAATATTTTTAGCTGTTTTCCCCAACAATGGTAAAGATTAACTTAATAGTAAATAACTGGCTGTGTGCTTGTATTATTTTAGCAACATGCACGCCTAGATTCATCTGGTAGCTGCACGCCTAAACCGCCATCAGGAAGCTGAAGAGGAACGAGAGCATTTGCGATCGTAGTGTAATCCTGAAATCGCTGCATCTTAAAATAAATAAATGAATCTTTAAATACTGAAGCTTGAAAGACTTTTTCAGGTATCGCCGAACAATGGCAAATTAGCACAGTTGTGGAGAATACCTAAAAGGAAAGTATAATACTTTAAAATCAGGACATGGTTAAGTATAATTATTTAATTGTACATTGAAATGGAAAATGGCTCTGCGTGTGTGAAAGGAACATGGAAATTTCCACTGGAGCTAAGTAAGATCTCTCTGGATGTCTAATAGGTTGATAATGAACTGAGAATGTGTCTCTGCTGCTCTCCCAACCCATCCTAGTTGGAATCTGTTTGCAACAATCTGAAACGGATTTTGCTTCCAACATTCCTAATTGTGGAGGCTGTTGGATTTTGAAAGGCGGGAGCTTAGCAAATTACTCTCCAGGTGGTGCAGTGGGTCAGTGTATCTGGCTGTTAACCAGAAGGTCAGTGGTTCAAAGCCTGGGGCCAGGATTCCTGCATTGCAGGGGGTTGGACTAGATGACTCTTGGGGTCCCTTCCAACTCTACAATTCCATGATTCTATGTATTGAACTTGGCCAATACATAATGCAATGGTTTTGCAATTCCTTGAAACAAGATTTTTTTTTAAAAAAAAAGAAAGTAGAGTTTTAAAATGTCGCACTGAAAATCAGACCCGTTCAGCTGTTTTTTTTTGCGTCTTCCTTGCACTAGGTTCACCAAGATGAAGACGGCGACCAACATCTACATCTTTAACCTGGCCCTGGCTGATACCTTGTGCCTGATAACTTTGCCTTTCCAAGGCACCGATACCTTCTTAGGTTCCTGGCCATTTGGAAACGCTCTCTGCAAGATTGCCATCTCCATCGACTACTATAACATGTTCACCAGTACCTTCACGCTGACGATGATGAGCGTGGACCGATATATTGCCATCTGCCACCCCATCAAGGCCCTGGATATCCGCACACCCCACAAGGCAAAAGTTGTCAACGTCTGTATTTGGGCTTTGGCCTCTGTCTTTGGTATTCCTGTGATGGTGATGGGATCGACCGAGAACGAAAACGACGGTGAGTGAAATGAAATATGTTAAGCATGCAAGATGGGCTGTCTGTTTCAAAAGGTAATTATTAAAATCTGTGGGGTGGTGGGTGGCACTGTGGTCTAAACCGCTGAGCCTCTTGGGCTTGCCGATCGGAAGGTCGGCGGTTCGAATCCCTGCGATGGGGTGAGTTCCCATTGCTTGGTCCCAGTTCCTGCCAACCTAGCAGTTTGAAAGCACACCAAAAAGTGCAAGTAGATAAATAGGTACCGCTCTGGCAGGAAGGTAAACGGCACTTCCATGTGCTGCTCCGGTTTCGGTGTTCCGTTGCATCAGAAGCGGCTTAGTCATGCTGGCCGCATGACCCGGAAACCTGTCTGCAGACAAACGCCGGCTCCCTTGGCCTGTAAAGCAAGATGAGCACCGCAACCCCAGAGTCGTCTGCGACTGGACTTAACTGTCAGGGGTCCTTTACCTTTTTATTAAAATGTATAAACTTGCTTCTTCATTCATGCTGCAACCTAAACACCACTTTTCCCAGGAGTAAGCCTCGTTGGATTCAAGGGGACTTATGCATGAGTAGACATGGCTAGGATTGCACTGGTAGCAAACGAGTTGGATTCAATCCAGCTTTGGTTCATCAGTTTCAACAGCTCTACTCTGAGTAAAATGAATGCTCCCCAATATTTTCTTAAAATGCATAACTGCCACATGGACCTTTAACTTATGCCAGCCTTTGCCAACCTGGTAAAAATATAGACCCAGCGTGCAGCAGGTTTGAAAAAGGTACGTTTTCATGTTGGGGTCATTAGGAAATGCAAGGTGGTTCAAACCACTCGATATTGGGCTGGGGAAAAAGACTAGAACATCATTTCCAGATGATCTGGACTACAATACCCATCATCCTTGACCATTGGCCATGTTGGCTAGGCTGATGGGAATTAAAATCCAGAACATCCAGAAGGCACCAAATAGCCAAAAACTGTTGGCAGCAAGGCCTTCAGCTGTGGTTCAAAGACTAATTCTCATTGCCTGGATATTTCTTAATTTATTGGTGATTGAGCTAAATGAGTGACTTCCTACCCAAGGAATGAGAAATCTACCAGAAATAATAAAAGATGATGCACTCGTAGGGATATAGGTACTTTCTGGAGATAAGAAAGTCACAAGAAAGGGCATTCCTTTCTTTCATTGTTTCCTCCACCTTCTGTGACTTTCAGCTTTGCTTTTCAGACTATACAAACACTTCAAATTCATCTATCTGTAGATAAATAGTACTTTGTTGTAAAATGGCTCTGATGGGGTTGGCTGGTAAACTTAGGTGCAGCAATATATTTTTGTAGTGATTCACTATGTAGAATCAGCTGCCGGCAATATATAGACCACTCACTATAGACACACACACACACACACACACACACCAAAATGCCCCCATCCAATTTTGCAATGCATATCACTCAGAAGGTGTGTGTATGTGTGCATTTGGATCAAAATGCCCCCTCCCCCATTTTGCAATCTTCAAAGGTGTGTGTGATGGTAGTGGGGCGTTTGGGCAATTTTTTGAGGCTCCTCCCTCCCTCCTGCCATACATAAATATCATGGCCTCGATCTAAGGCGCATTTGGAGAACATAAAAATCTCAGCTGCCAGCCTTTGGTAAGAGTCCTGGCACAACTGCAAATCACATTGGACTTACAGAGAGCGACTTAGTTGGGACTGAACCCTTGAATACCACAAACCAAATCCAACAAATTTATGTAAACTTTTCCCTCTACTAGACTGCCCTCACTGATTCACAAGCTGAAATTCAGATTGTCAAGCAGAGGAGTTTTTCCAATGTTATGGCAAAATCTGGGTGCGAGGCTGCTCTGCCACCCAGCTCGTCGGACTAAGTCCGCGGGTCCCTGCGGAGGAAAATGAGTTCAGTCAGAGAGGAGCAAACTGCAGAAGATCCATGTTTATTGTGCAACAAGGTTCAAGGCGAGATTGAACAGCGAGAAAGGGGTGACATGAACTTTTGAAACTTCCCTCCATGTCCCAGAATACAGTGCAAAATACATCCCAGTTACATCATGAATACATTAAGAAGAGGTTGGGTTACACAGATTACATCATGAATATATTAAGAAGAGGTTGGGTTACACAGAATTAACATATGGAGGAGGGAGGGGGGAATATGCAGAGCTGGAGATATGCGTAGATAAGCACATCCTGAGTACCGGTGATGAGAAGACAATGGTCCATGTATGCATAGTCTGCCACCTGGCATTGCCCAGAGGAAATGCCAGGCAGAGTGATTTGACAGGATTAGGGTCTTAACACCTTGCTTGAGGGATTATGGAGGACAGGGAAGGTGTCATGGAGTTCTAGAGAAATTGAGCAAATTGGCACGTTGATTTTCTATGAATTTTATAGATTTTTGTCCCTTTTGTCATTGACAATTGGAAATAAATGGATATATTGTAGCAAAGAAGGAGGTGAAGAAGACATGCCCCCCCCCTTCCGTATCACCAACCTGGGTATTTTACAATTCTATTGTTGCACCCTTATGTAACATGAGGACTGGTGCTTCAGAGGGGCCCACAAAACCAAAGCCTGGAACCCCAATGGAAGTAATGACATCACCAAAAAAAAAGTTGACAGGTGGGGAGGAAACAGACATGCCTGAGTTGAATTCGCAGGATCATGCCCAGCATCAAAATAACCAAGTGAGGCAAAAGGAACAGCCGATTCCTCTAGACAACCATCTTCAGGAATCTGAGCACTCTGTAAATCCTTTGGAAGAGGATTTTCTCAGCTCCTTTAGGAATCTCCCTCCGGAAGACCACCAAACAGTCATCAAGAGGCTCCATCTTATGAGCCAGACGTTGAAAGAGATTAAAGAATCGGAGGCAGAGACTGACAATAGACCCAATGGCCACAACAGAATGCTAACGATAGAACTGCAAATCAGGGAATGAAAGCAGCGTCAGGTAAACTGGGGGGAAGCCTTGCCACCCTCCAATTTTTCAAGCTGAAATGTCTTAGCAGAGAACTTCCACATTCTTCCAATGTTATCATGCAGTGTTAGGGTTTTTGTTTGTTTTTGTTTGCATCAATTGAATTTTGGATCAATTCGCCCACTGTATAATTAATTTTGTGTTTTGTCTTAAATGGTGATGCTTAAAAGCAATGTCTAACAGGCTAGAAGGGAAAGGTCAGGAAAGACTATGGATGTCTAGGGATGAGCAACAACCACCCGCTCATCTAGGATGATGGATGAATCTGCCAATTTCATTTTCTCTCAGTTTATCATTTTCCCAGTCTTAAACCATTCCATTTCAGCTTGCATCTAGGGTGAGCTTTCATGAAAATCCATCAGCATCTTCATGTGAATTTCTATGGATATACACCTTTTGTTTGCAAACACGTTTCCCTAGAAAGCATTTTTCTTCGTATTTTCCACAAATATAGGCACATTTCAGTTCATGTTATTCAGCTGGAGAACTGAATCCCATTATTTCGAAAAGGGCTAATTTTGAAAGATAAATGTGTTCCAGCTCATGCGTTTGTTTCGGGAACTGCAAAATAGGGGGCTTGGCATTCAAATGCAAACCGAACTGAATTTCTCCCCCACCTGGTACTTTCATCTCAGTTTCCCAGGTACATTTCCATATATCAGCCTCCTCCAACTTGGTCCCTTCCAGATGTTTTGGACTACATCTCCCATCATCTCCAACCACTGCAGCTGACTGGGACTGCTGGGACCTGTAGTCCTGAAATTCTAGAGGGCATCAGGTTGTGGGTGGCTGCCCCACACCTTGGCATTGTCTGGGGGGCATTTTGCTTGGAGATGGTAAAAATCCATTTCAGCTTTGCTTCAGATGCATGGAGCTGGAATCGTTTTTTAAATGCAGCAGTGGAAATCTCTATGCAAAGCACGGCATCTTCAGAAGAACCCCAAAGCAGAGCGCCGCGAAGTTATTAGTCCACCTGTCAGCAAATTTAGCAAAGAGACGTCACTCCAGCCCAGCCAGCCAGCACCCCCTCCCAATTCTGGGCATGACAACAAGTTACAAAACCAAAAGAATCTTCCGGGCTCACTAGTAAGACTCAAGGGGCCCTTTCCTGACTGCCTGCCAAGTGTGAAATAACTCTGAGTAATCTTGAGCTTACATGGGCTTGGCTGGGGTTTTAATGCCACCCATGACATATCGCCTGAGCTCCCAGAACAATTGGGGGAATTAAGGTGGAAGGGAAGACTTGTTCAAGTGCTTATGAAGCCCAAAACATCAGATGTTCCACTTGCCTGTGGATTAGTCCTCTTGCTGCTCATTGGCTAAATTTCATCCCTGGGTGTGCCTGTGTGTCTACCTAGCTCCCTGAAAATTATTGATAACATTCATATCCTTCCACAGACATCTGAAGGCAGCCCTGCATTGGGGTGATTTTAATGTGTGGTGTTCAATTGTGTTGTTGTTGTGTTTTTGTATACTGTACTATGTTGGAAGCTGCCCAGAGTAACTGAGGCAACCCAGTCAGATGGATGGGGTATTATTATTATTGTTATTATTGCTATTGTTATTGTTATATCCCAGCACTCCTCCATGGAGCTCAGCGTGGAATATGTAGCTTTCTTTCCCTCTCCTCTTTTGTTCTCTCAACAACCCTGCAAAGTAAGTTAAGAGAAAGTGGCTGGCCAAGAAGAACTACAACACAGTGATTATCACGGCAAATGTTCCAGATTTGGTGGGTGTCAGCCATATTATGGGACTGTTGAGAGTCGCTTGGGGTTGGGGGAAGACAATAGTTCAAAGGAATGCATGCAGAAGGTCCCAGTTTCAATCCCCGGCATCTTCAGGTAGGACTGGAAGAGACTGCTGCCTGAAACCCTGGAAGAAGAGTCCATTACCTTCTGTTTCACTGTTGATTAGCTCTTCCTGTCAGAAAGTTCTTCCTGATGTTTATTCAGAATCTCCTTTCTGACTAAATCTATTGATTTGGGTGAATTCTCCAGAGCAGGAGGAAACAAGCTTGCTCCATCTTCCACGTGATAGCCCTTGAGGTATTTGAAGATGGCTATCATATCTCCTCTCAGTCTCCCCTTTTCCAGGCCAAACATACCCAACTCCCTCAACCGTTCCTCATAAGGCTTGATCATCTTGGTCACCCTCCTCTGCACACATTCTAGCTTGTCAATATCCTTCTTAAATTGTGGTGTCCAAAAAATGGCCACAGGACTCCATGTATGGTCTGACCAAGGCAGAAGAGAGGTGTAATATTACTTCCCTTTATCTGAATCATAGAATCATAGAATCATAGAATCATAGAATCATAGAGTTGGAAGAGACCACAAGGGCCATCGAGTCCAACCCCCTGCCAAGCAGGAAACACCATCAGAGCACTCTTGACATATGGTTGTCAAGCCTCTGCTTAAAGACCTCCAAAGAAGGAGACTCCACCACACTCCTTGGCAGCAAATTCCACTGTCAAACAGCTCTTACTGTCAGGAAGTTCTTCCTAATGTTTAGGTGGAATCTTCTTTCTTGTAGTTTGGATCCATTGCTCCGTGTCCACTTCTCTGGAGCAGCAGAAAACAACCTTTCTCCCTTCTCTATGTGACATCCTTTTATATATTTGAACATGGCTATCATATCACCCCTTAACCTCCTCTTCTCCAGGCTAAACATGCCCAGCTCCCTGGACAGACATCCTCACACTGAAAGCTGAGACCCCAAAGAATTCCTAGTAGATTCAGTTCTTTACACTCAGATGGTATCATTGCAGATTGTAATACTCTTCCACCCCAAGATTATAAATGCCCCTATTGTCACAGTGTGTTTTGAATCTCTCTCCCTATAACAAACTTTCTTTTCATGGCCAAACCCTTTCTTTCCTTTTTTTGCCTCTGCAGAGATCGACTGCCTGATCAGACTCCCCGAACCTGTGAATTATTGGGATCCAATATTTGGGATCTGCATATTCCTCTTCTCCTTTATGATCCCCGTCATGGTGATCACCATTTGCTACAGCCTCATGATCAGGCGCCTGAAGAACGTCCGCGTTCTCTCTGGATCAAAGGAAAAGGACAGGAACCTCCGCCGCATCGCTCGTCTGGTCCTGGTGGTGGTGGCTGTTTTCATAATCTGCTGGACCCCCGTCCACATCTTTGTCCTGGTCCGCTGCCTTGGGGCCAAAGCTGACAACGAGTTCAAGCTGGCCATCTTGTACTTTTGCACCGCCCTGGGCTACACCAACAGCTGCCTGAACCCAGTGCTCTACGCTTTCTTGGATGAGAACTTTAAGACCTGCTTCAAGAAGTTCTGCTTCCCATCTGCCTTCAGAAAGGAGTTGCAGATGTCCAACCGCATGTGCAGTATTGCCAAGGATGTGGCTTATGCCTGCAAGAACTCAGATGGGACTAACAATCCCGCATGACTAGGCGTGGAAATCCCTATGGTACCTGTCAGCCAGCAAAGCCCGACGACCCCCACGTCGGAGTTGACTCAGATAACAGCTCTTTGAAGTCCGTTTTGGCCCACAGGCAGCCAGGAGGAGGAACGTATGAGAGCACCAGTTTCACCATGATATAGAAAAGTGACCTCAGATTGACACTCTTCTTTCCCTCTAAAGGCTGCATTTGGTTATGCCTCTTGGATTCTGTAAGGCTACAGGTCCTGTAGACTTCGCTTGCTTGCACGCACACACAGAGAGAAACAATTTGTTTTGAAACGAAGGAGGCAATGCCGAAACGTGGGCAAGGAACATTTCACCACTATGTACAGCTTGAGTGACTTCAACAGATCATCAGGCAGGGAATCAATTGAGAAAGCGTTGCCTGGGGATTTCCTATGTGCTCTAAAAATGAAGCTTCATTGGAGCTACAGGCCAGAATGGCGTTGAGAGGGAACAATTTCCCCAAAATGTTCATGAGAACACGATGGTGCATCTTGCACCGTTCATTTCTGCCTCGAGCAAGGGAGATCCAGAAGGATCTCTTCATGCAGCCTTCAGTGGATGGGTGCATGGATACAGGATAAAGACCTACTTGGTGTTGGAGAATGCAATCTCTTTTGCGTTTGTTTGTTTTTAATATATATATAAAGTGCACCCTCGCTTCATCTGCAAAATCTCTCTAGTGAGCAACCTGAGAGGCTGCGATGATAAATATTAATCACTTTGATTAATGTACCCAGGGAGGTTTTTTCGCAATGCAGCAGTAACAGAAGCCACGGACGGGCATGGCTAGAATGAAATCAAGGGACATCATTGAGATGCAAAGCATCAGTTTGATCAGTGGCGACTGAAGGGATGAAAAATGAAGAGATGAGCTCACTCCCCTCCCTACGACTGCTCCATGTACTCCCTGTACAATAAACTGCAGCAGCTGCTGTGCTTATGCCTAGCGAGTACCTAAGGACAAGCATACAGCCGAGGGCTGCTTAAATCTAATTATCCTTTCATATTGCAATGTGGATTCCAGGCAGGTTTCCTGATGGAAACCCGAGATGAAGCATTTAGTCAATTAAACCAATTCAAGTGTCTTAATGTGGAAAGAACAAATGTTTCAGGTTCATTATGGGCGTGAAAACAGGGAATCCAAAGTGCTGCGTTGTCGACTCATAGGAACTCGTGGCGACCCCTGTCTTGGTGGATCACAGCCAAGTAACTGTCGAATGGCTTGGAAAGCCAGATCAATGCTATCAATGGCTACTAGCTATGATGGCTGTCTTGCCAGTGGCAGAGGCAGCATGCCTCAAACTAACCTTTGCTGGGAATCGCAAAAGGGAGAGTGCCATTGCACCTGTGGCCTGGTTGTGGACTTCCCATAGGCATCTAGTTGGCCACTGTGGGAAAAGAATATTGGATCTGATCCATAATGCTGCTCTCATTCCCCCCCCCCCCCAAGTAGATGGCTGGTGGTGGACTTGCCCAGTAATTTATCCCTAGTATTTGGTAGTCACAGACATAATGGGTGGTTGATCAACCAGCTTTTATGCCAAGTAGATCTATTGAAATTAATGGACCTAATTTAGTCGTGTTCATTCATTTCAACTGGATTTACTCTGAGTAATTGCTGAGGTTGAATACCACCCTAGAGGTTCCCCCCATGCAAATATCTCAGTGGCTTCCTGATAGAAAAAGGACCCATTCTGCAAAAGGGAACAATCTGACCGACAAAGAGCCACAAACGCTCTGCAGATATACAGTGGTGCCCCGCAAGACGAATGCCTCGCAAGACGGAAAACCCGCAAGACGAAAGGGTTTTCCGTTTGCAGAGGCGCTTCGCAGGACGAATTTCCCTATGGGCTTGCTTCGCAAGACGAAAAATGACGAAAAAAAATTTTTTTTTTGCTCCAAAACCCCTTATTTTGAATCGCTAAGCTGCTAAAAGCATTTTAGCAGCAAAACCGCTAATCCCCCACCCCTTAAAAAGCCGTTTTTAGCCCTTAAATCGCCAATAGCGCTAATAGTGCTACTCCGTCAATGGGCTTGCTTCGCAAGACGAAAAAACCGCAAGACGAAAAGACCCGCGGAACGGATTCTTTTCGTCTTGCGAGGCACCACTGTATATTGATTTAGCATTTGCAGAGGCTCCAAAGAACCTCAAGAACATTGTTTACAACTAGAAAACAAAAGAGTTTCATATGACCCTCTTTATTCCATCAACCTTTGGGGCAGGCTACATGCTACATGCAAAATCTCATGGTGGAGTTTTGTTGGGTTTTTTTTTTGCCTGGAGAAAAGCAGGTTCGGAAGGAGGAAGCTTTGAGCAGAGACATGAGGAGGTGGGGTTGCACTTTGTGGAGGCCAGAAGGAGGGAGAGCTGTCAGAAAGCGATAAACGGCTGCTGAGCAGGAAGAGAGAAGAGAGCCCACCACCCTCACCAGGTGATGGCTTGCACAGGTGTGCTGCACCTGTGCAGATGTAGGCTGGTGCTGATGATGTCCTCCAGGAACTCACCTTTACCTGCTGGTGTGAGATGGCAGGCCCTGGGGAAATGCTAAAAAATAATAATAATGGAAGTACTTTTGGCTTGGAATTGGCTGATCAATGCTGAGAGCTGGTAGGCTGCAGAATGGGAAATTGACAGAAATGTCTGCAGGATGTGAGAATTGGTGGGAGGGATAGGTATGGGTGTAGCTGTGTGGTTTCAGGAACAAATTTTGCATTTTTTGCTTGAAATTCGTCTTTCCTAGTAGCCCTATCGCACCAGCCTCCTCTGAGCCAACCCATGCCCTGGCTGCCCCCAGCAGATGCCCATGCATTTCTGCTCAGCGGCAAGGCCGTCTGAAGCAAAGATCCCTCCAGCATGGTCCCAGAATTGCTCACCTTTTTTAGGGAGGACGGCGCTGCCGGCGACGCACCCAGCTTTGCGGGGCTGGAGGAGGCGGGTAGCAGCTGGAGGGCAGCTCCTCCGGCTGGGAAGAGGCAGAGGCTGGACGCAGCGGCTCCCGGCTCAGCTGGCCGCTTTGTGCCTCGGTGGCCATGGTAGGCGGAGGCTCTGGGCGTGGCACTGCTCCAGCGCGGCATGGCGGAGGCAGGTGAGGATGGCGAGCTGATGCTGGCAGGCGGTGCATCCAGCCTCCGCCTCTTCCCTGGCGCCCTCCAGAACTTGGCGCCCTCGCGCCCTGCGCCACTAGCCTCTGTGGGTAAGACGCCCCTGCTCAGCAGCCTCATACATTTACTGCCTTCTATCCAATCTCTGGACGCAGGTGGCGCTGTGGCTTAAACCACAGAGCCTAGTACTTGCCGATCAGAAGGTCGGTGGTTCGAATCCCCGCGATGGGATGAGCTCCCGGTGTTCGGTCCCTGCTCCTGCCAACCTAGCAGTTCGAAAGCACGTCAAAGTGCAAGTAGATAAATAGGTACCACTCCGGTGGGAATGTAAACGGCGTTTCCGTGTGCTGCTCTGGTTCACCAGAAGCGGCTTAGTCATGCTGGCCACATGACCCGGAAGCTGTACGCCGGCTCCCTTGGCCAATAAAGCGAGATGAGCGCCGCAACCCCAGAGTCGGTCACGACTGGACCTAATGGTCAGGGGTCCCTTTACCTATACAATCTTCACTGTGCTTGATCCTCCCCCCACCACCTGTTGTTCCACTCCAAAACACCCCACACCTGTTAATACGCCAGGCTGCTTCACATTTTTTTTTTGCAATGTGAAATACACGTAGAATTCTGTGGGGAGGGGAAATCAGCTCAGGGGGAGACTGAAGTGGAAAGCAGAAGGTAAGGAAAGGCTGAATCTCTCCCCTCTTGCTTCTCTGCTCAGAGCTGTCCCCTCTCCTTGCTGCTTTGCTTTACCAAACCTGCCCATCAAGGCACCATTAACGCATATAATGTATTGGGAAAGAAATGGAATCTTTCCTTGCTGTGCCTGAGAAAAACGATTTCTATTTTTATTCTTGCAAAAGCATAAAAAGGAGACATTGGACAAGCACTAACCCCACCAGAACCCTGCAGCAGTTGATCAGAACAGAAGGAAATGTGTGATGCTTTCCCTCTTACCATTGACTGTACAGACTCCTTGTGGAAATATTTCTTTGTAACCGGTTTGATGAGATGAAGTATTTTTTCACGTGTTGGTCCGCTGAATGTTGGAACGCTTCCAATGTATGCTCTATATGCTGCTGTGCTTCTATGTTTTGTAGATTCTGGCTGCAGTTCTAACCCCACTTCCTCGGGAGTAAGCCCTGCTGGAATCCACAGAGCTTACTTCAGAGTAGACACGGCTTAGGACTGCACTGTTTGTCTCTCACAGTGGGGTTTCAGAAACCCGGTGAGTAACTACTTGACATTCCTGCGAAATATGACTGGAGAAGCAGGAGGGCGAAGAGACTCCAGGAACTCATTTTGGGGGAATGGCTGGAAACAACCGTTTGGCAAACAGCCAGCAAGCTGCTCATATTTCTTGTCAATGTTTTAAAGCAAAAGGCAGGCGTAGCAAGCATGTTGCAATGAAGAGCGATACCGATTCTGAATCTCCACCGGAGGGCAGACGCCGTAAATGATAACCGTGCATGCTGTAACCCCCAACCCCACCCTGACTAAGTTAGTTGATATTTCGGTCCTATTGAAACCAATTGGTCACCATTTATTTATTTATTTATTTATTTATTTATTTATTTATTTACAGTGGTGCCTCGCAAGACGGAAAACCCGCAAGACGAAAGGGTTTTCCGTTTGCAGAGGCGCTTCGCAAGACGAATTTCCCTATGGGCTTGCTTCGCAAGACGAAAATTGACGAAAGTTTTCGGGGGGGTTTTCCGCTCCAAAACCTCTTTTTCTGAAGCGCTAAGCTGCTAAAAGCATTTTAGCAGCAAAACCGCTAATCCCTTAAGCCTTAAAAAGCCGTTTTTAGCCCTTAAATCACCAATAGCGCTAATAGCGCTACTCCGCTAATGGGCTTGCTTCGCAAGACGAAAAAACCGCAAGACAAAAAGACTCGCGGAACGGATTCTTTTCGTCTTGCGAGGCACCACTGTATTTAGTTTCATAACGTTTTCACACCGCTTGCTTCTGTCAAACAGAAACAACAAAAACCTGAAACCCTGTAAGAAGTATTACAAAGAGAAGAAAGCAATGAAATGATCTGTAAAGACAGTTAAGAAAAAACAAGTATTTGAAGCATTATTATTATTTTTTAAAAAAAGGAAATAGGAAAAAAATCAGCACTAAACTAAAAACAGATTGGGAACACATACGTCAACATTCTGCATGCCTTGGCTTGGCTTGTCTAAACAGAAACATTCTTAGCGGACACCGAAAAGTGGTACAGTGATGGCGTCTGCCTGATGTCAACAGACAGGGAGTTTCAAAGTTCCAATGGGACTGAAGTTCAGCTACCTTAGTCTGGAATTTGAATCCAGCCTGATATCTGTATTTTTTTAAAAAAAATAATATTATGTTTGTGTATCACTGTTGCACCAAGGACCTAAAGAATCAACATGATTAATTTCTTCTTCTTCTTCTTCTTCTTCTTCTTCTTCTTCTTCTTCTACTGCTACTACTATGCCTAAAACAATTAAGCATTCTACAAAGATTTAAAAAACAAAACTGGCTTTGCAGTCTAATCAGCATTTAGCATAGCTTGGGCTTTCATAACCGCCCTGTCTGGTAGCTTTGGCTGAGAGATGGTGGCTAGCTCCCGGGCATTTATTTAGCTTTGTGGTTGAGCCTTCATTTGAGCTCATCTCCCCGGGCCTATGCTTTAGGGCTACACCACATTGACTTCTTATTATTAACTTTATCTCATTCATCTTCCTGAAAACCATGTGAACCAGGTCATTGACTCAGGTAATTCACAGGCATACTGCTTCAAGTCTAACACCCCCTTAGCATACTTAAAACTGCTGGTGCAAGTTAAAAAAATGGGTATATTACCAGGAGAATTCCTGGATGCCAAGATCCAAGTTTGGGGCAAGTACTCTTGGGTGAAAGAACCCCACCAGAGATTTAAAATCACGGCAATGTAAAGCATGGAAATATAGGTCCCTGTGCGTTCCCAAACTCCTCTTGTCCCTTGCCTTAGAAAAAGACCACATGTTTTGTACGTTTAAAATGGTTTACTTACAAACTCTCCAAAGGTCAGATTCATGTGCCTTTCCATACAGCATTCAGAAAAAGTTGCACGGGCAGTAAAATGTGGCTCCGTTACTGTGGTGAAAGTCTCCAAAATATTTGTATAGAAACTCAAGAGTGGCTTTTAAGAGCCATGTGGTCTGAGCTGCAGCAACCAGCTCAGCCCTCCTCACAAGTTGAGCTCCTCTAGTAGACTAGGAAATAACAATTACCTAGTTCCTCCCAAGACTTCCTTCCTGGTAGGGTTCACATGCTGGAATGAAAAGAACAAAAGCTTGATAACCCTTCTTCCTCAGGTGAGGAGGAGTGACCCAGATAAGCCTGGCAGGACAGCGTTCTCTATGGTCTTAACCCCTTCATGTGTTAATTAGACTTAAGCAAGTTGGTTATATGAGGTTGGTTATCCCATAAAAACATTGAAAATAAATAGGCAAAACCTCTCCAGCTCACTGGGAGCTCCTCACTTGCTTTAAAGTTCTCTGGACTGGTACACTGAAGTTTGCATTAAGTGTTTTGATCTGTCAGAGGAAGACATAATGAATGCTTGCAGAATCACCTACTAGCCAAGGTTAGAGATATTTTCCTAAGAACCTGACAGTTTTCTGCTGGGCTGGTGGGCGGAAAGATGGGCATCTAATCTTGCTCCATTAAGAACACCATTTCACAGCAACGGCAACAAATTCTAACTGTCTTTCAAGCAGACAGAGCAAAGACCCGTCAAAATTATCCACCCACGAGCACACTTGGTAGATTATTTAAAAAATTACTATTATTATATCAATCAGGTTGTTACCCACCAGCCTAGCACTGCCTTGAGGAATTTTAAATGTAAGTAGGATCTGCAACAGAATTTTACAGTGTACCAATTTGGTGTTCCAGCTTACTTAAACCCATTCCCCTTCTCCCCTCCATTTTCTAATATACCCAGCAATCCATCAGTATTCTATGGGCACTCTCTGTTCCCACTGGGATGCCCACCCCCCTTTTAGGGTTTTGTTTCCACCGGACGCTTTGCACTTTGGGGAGTCTGATAAATCTGTTTCTACCTCCCTTTGCATGTGGGTACTGGCTGTTTTGGCTACATAAGCATTCACAGGCACACACATGCAAATATATATCCTCTCTTCATTATTTATTGCCAAAACATCTATAGCCCCATAGTCATAAGCTGAAATAAATCACTGATTATAACAGAAGAAAGCAATATGCAAATTTTAAATTCCCGTGTACAGATCTAGGCTGCTTCCAGAATGTTGCTAATTTGCGGGTGGGATTCAGTCACCTACCAGCCAATTAAATAGGCTTTGGTGGGTTTGCGCAACAAATCCACATTTTGCAGGAAGGAAAGTGATGGGGAAATGCAAAGGAAAGCATGGTAGAATAATTGCTTGGTGCAAACGGATCAGAACAATTGCTCAATATAAACAGTAGTTGTCGGGGAACTGAAAATAAATCAAGATGAAAGCTCAGTAAAAGGGTCATCCGGAAGCAACCCTGAGCATTCTCATTTTCAATATGATTCCTGTGCACTGTTCTAATTAGCATTCTCATTTTCAGTATGAAGGTCAAAGGAATTGAGATTGGAGGCTGAGATTGGAGGTCATGTCTGAGAGAACAAGGCTGCTTAGGAGCAGGGATTTTCAACCTGTCTCTAGCAGCAAAGCAAACCTGTAATGTATGAACATAATGAAAGGGGCTAGCTAGGTGCTGGCAGGGAGAAAGTTTAATGTTAACTCTGGAGGTGCAACATAATCGAAATGGTGGCTGTTGTAGGTTCTACCCAGCCCTTACAAGATATCCTCAAGAACTGCTTCCCTAAACAGAAATAACCAATGGAATGTACATTCACGATCCCTTCAGTCTCAGTATTCCTGGTAGACTGCACTCAAGTCTTTTGTGCCGCAGAATTACCAGCCCAAGGATTAAACAAATCCCTCTTCCTATTAGCAAATTCAGGGGTGAGCGTTGATGAGAACGGAGCCACAATGTGTCCACTTGGGGAAGCACTGTGGCTCAGAGGTAGAGCATCTGCCTTGCATGCAGGAAGTCCCAGGTTCAGTCCCTAATGGAACCTCCAGGTAGGGCTGGGAGAGAAGTCTACCTGAAACCATAGAGAGCTGTGTAGGCAAGGCTGAGCTAGATGGATCCGGGGTCTGACTTGATAGAAGGTGGTTTCCTACCAGCATGCTCAGAGGGAGCTTGAGGGTTCCAGAAGTACAAATAAAAGTTTATTAAAAAAAAAGAATCAAGGTGGCAAAAGATAAACAAGCCCCCAAAGAACTCAAGAGTTCTTTACATTATCTCCCTCTCTCTGGAACAGATTACAGTCATACCTCGGGTTAGATGTGCTTCAGGTTGAGCATTTTCAAGTTACACTCTGCGGCGACCTGGAAGTAACGGAGCACGTTACTTCCAGGTTTCGCTGCTTGCACATGCGCAGACGCTCAAAATGACGCCACACGCATGCGCGGAAGCGGCAAAACGCGAACCGTGCATGCACAGACGCGCAGTCGTGTCTTACATTTTACTCAGGATGCGAACGGGGCTCCAGAACGGATCCCATTTGCATCCAGAGGTACCACTGTATCCAGGAAATGGCACAGCTGCTGGCTAGATCTCTGAAAAGGAGTAGTTTTGCTGGAACGCAAAGATACACTGGATCATTTTATTGCAGGTCCTGCACGTAATGAATTAATCAATTTGATTGCCCTCCTTGTATGCCCAGTGCTTTACGGACACCCCCCCCCCCCGATTAGGCACTCAAGTCCTTCGATTTGTGTAGGAGAAAAGTAACAGTCGTATTATCCACCACCACAAAAAAAACCCATTGTGCTTGGTTTTGTCATTTCCATAAAGCACCTCTGATTGTTCCCCTGCTTTTGGCTACCCTCTGTAAAATCCCACCTGTTTTCCATGCGAGTTCTGGCAATTGGAAGGAAATGTGCAGGGGTGAAAACTACAAAGGGCAGCTTTTAATGGCTCCGGGGATCTGTGCAGTCCTTTAGCCTCAGGAGAAAAGAGAGAGCCAGGGTTGGTATAGCGGTCAGAGTGTTGGACTAGGACCTGGGAGACCAGGGTCGGCCATGAAGCTCACTGGCCGACATAAGGGGCTATTCACTGCCTCTCAGCCTAGCCTACCTCACGGGGCTGTTATGAGGACAAAATGGGTAGAAGTATGAAAGCCACCTCGAGTTCCTTGGAGGAAAATGTGGGATGGAAATGCAATAGATGGATGGATGGATAAAGGCAGGGTACCTCTGAGCCTTGTGAGCACAGGGGGCATGGAATGCTCAGAAAACTTCCCCCATCTGACGGAGCTAAGGCGGACATACATCTGCATGGTCCCTGTAAGCTGTGCCCCTTGCCAGTATGATCAGTCCATATAACCCCAGACCATGAAATTAACAAAACTAGCAACCCCCTAGTGACTGAATTGATGTGAGAATAGAGTAGGGCTGTTTCGAGCTTAGATTTTAAAATCCGGCTGATTCATTCAGTACTTAAGTCTGACTGATCGTGGTCAACATTTCTCACAAGTTAAAATTTTTGGAGCAAGTTTGAGAATTATGCCTGCCTGTTTCAAAATCTGCTCAATTTGAATTATATATATATATAAACTCCGTAGCCAAGACTCTCATCTCCAGAACCAAACGCCTGGCTGACGAAGACCACTTGACAACTGAGTTACAGAATCTCTCAAATGTGTTAATTGCCAATGGATACCAGCAAAACAGGGTTACGAAGCTAATCCAAAAAGAAACACCCCCCAAAAACCAAGACACAGAAGAAAACAATGGCATAGCCCTCCTTCCTTATATCAAGGGCACTACAGATAAAATTAGCAAAATCCTCCATAAACACAATATCAAAACAGCCTTTTGCACCAACCAAAAAATAGCCAATATCCTCAGAAACCCCAAGGATAAAATTCAGTTGGAAAACCAAGGGGTCTATGAAATACCCTGCAAAGTCTGCCCAGCCACGTACATTGGACAAACAAACAGACGAATAAATGCACGGATCGCAGAACACAAGAATGCCGTCAAAAAAGAAGAAAAAACTTCCTCTCTTTTCCAACACATGAAAGAAACAGGACACGAAATTAATTTTGCAGATTCCAAATTGCTCTTTAACATGGAACATCACCACAAGAGAATAATCATGGAAGCCATCGAGATAGAGAAACACCCTCACAACATGAACAAGCGTGACGACACATCCCGCTTGCCAGACATCTGGAAATTAGCCCTCCCCACAAAATCTGACACCAGATCCAGAGGCACACAGAACGCCATCACCAATCAACCACACCAGACCCAAACCCAGACCCTCTCCACAGATAAATTACAGACACCATCCAGTAGCCAAACCAGGGTGGCACCTCCGGATGCTGCACCCCCCTGCAATCCCTACACAGATCTGGCTGGCACAGGCCACAAAACCACAGCTCGCCCCTATACACGAAGCCAAGCCAGAGCACAACCAAGTGCAGTACAGCCATCTTCTCAGAAAAACTCTTCACAAAGTTCAAGAGTTCAAGACACGAAGGCTTTAGCAACTAATCCACACCTAATGACCCACCTAAGTGGGATTCAGGAAATCACTCAAGAAATCACTCAAGATATCCCTCAAGTAATTAAGGAACAAAAGAAGAAAAGGCACACTAGCCTGGGAACCTCCTCTCTGCCCAGAACTTTGGAGGCTATACACCACACCTCCTCAACAGTATTTATAGGAACTCAAACACTGAGATCCTGCTCTGTTCCAGTAACAAGAAGCCGAAAGCACCAGCCTGAAGATGACGAGTGAGACCTCGTCGAAACGTCGCCTAGACACCCCAACTTTTACACGGGAAGACACCCGAGGACACCAAAACCTGCATTCCTGTACCCGTGAAAATCTACGAAAGCATATATATATATATATATATATATTATTTTCCCCACCATCCAGCAAATTCTAGGTAGGGAAATCTGATTGTACTCCCCTCTGCTCCATATTTTCCAGGTCGACTAAAGACATCTATGCTTGAAACCAGCTTTTCTGTTCTGTTTCAAGCATTTAGATAGCTGTTTCAGGCTTTCAGAGGGTTGGGCTGGATACAATGTTAGGTTTTTTTGGACAATGAAGATCCAGATTGTCCGATTCTTTTTTCGGCCTGTGAAACTCACTTGTTGAGCTTGGAGTGGTCCCCATCTCTCAGCCTCACCTACTTTGCAGGGGTGTTGTGAAAGTAATCTCACATGCTCTTCCCTGAGCCCTTTGAGAAAAACAGACTGCAAATCTGGTACAAATGAAAACTAATAATAATTAATGTATATTTGCTGAATACACCTATCACGGAACTCAAGGTGGCATACATTGTGATTCCAGACCAGACCTGCTTAGCTTTAGTGAGGTGGCGGCAATATGTATCCCTGGACCACATTTAGGAAAGCTGAAATTCAAAACTAAACAAAGGCAGAGGGCTTTTTTTTGGGGGGGGGGGGGTTAACTACGACGCTCCAACATTTAAGCATTCCATTTTAATCTCAGTCTGTAAACCTCTGCCAAGCTGGTGTCCTTCCAGATGTTCTGGACTACAACTTCCATCAGTAGCACTTGTTATTCACAGAGAACATGCCCAGAGTTATGATTCCTGAAGAAGATCCTCTTTTAATTTAAAGAAGAATTAAGAATATAGCTTTATTGCTCTGTGCCTATGGAATTATATGGACCGTGATTGGCTGACTGGCTGGTTGAAATGCAGTCTTCTTAATTATCTGCAGAATTATCTGCAGAACTATCTTAATTGTCTGCTGTTGATATGAGTGAGCTTTGTAACTATTGCTGTGCAAATGACCATTTTTCTAGGCAGCTACGTGTGCTTGAAGAGAAACTAATAAAACAACCCAGCACTTGGAAATCTGTGGCAGTGATTATCATCATCATCATCATCATCCGGCTATCAAAGCCATGATCGAGAGGTTCCCATGCCATTATGCCTCTGAATACCTGTTGCTAGAAACCCCGTGGGGAGGGTTTTTGGTTGGCCACTAGGAGAAAAAGATAAGACCAGTCAAATTGGGGCCCCAAATCCCATTGTGGGAAAGGGGCATGCACAGCCTTAACTGAGATTCGTTTCTACAACCAACATTTTATAGGTAAACCATTCAACACATACATACATACATGCAGTGCTGGATTTACGTACAGTGATACCTCTGCTTGTGAACGGGATCCGTTCCAGAGGCCTGTTCACAACATAAAAAGAGTGCAACCTGCAGCAGCGCATCTGTGCACGTGTGGGTTGCGATTCGCCACTTCTGCACATGCGTGTGACATCATTTTGTGCTTCTTCGCATGCGCAAGTGGCGAAACCCAGAAGTAACCCTTTCTGGTACTTCCAGGTCACCGTGGGACGTAACCTCAAAGAATGTAACATGAAGCAGATGTAACATGAGGTATGACTGTATAAGCTAAACAGGCTATAGCTTAGGGCCCCACTCTCTTGGGCGTCCCCCAAAAATTTAAAGGAAAAGAAAACCTGTATGCACATTCCCAAAATATAAGATAAAAAACAAATAAAATAAAACCTACATACAGCAACAGTGTTTGTGTTGCGTAAGCTCCTGTGGTGTAAATAATGGACCCCGCCTGCTAGCCTGCTCCCTAAAATATCACTGGTTTGCTCATTTCTCTATCAATTACTTTGATAAAGTACATATTTTGTTATGTGCAAATGGCTTTAGATACCTATTAGGTCCATAAATTACCATATAGCATATATTCAACATAAAAAACAGTGACAATTTGTTGTTTGACAAAGGGCAGCTGGACATATAAAGGGCCCCATTACCTTCAGTAGTTTAGGGCCTCATCAAACCTAAATCCGGCCCTGCATACATGATACACTTGGCCAAAGTAAGCTGCTGCTGCTGCTGCTGCTGCTTCTTCTTCTTCTTCTTCTTCTTCTTCTTCTTCTTCTTCTTCTTCTTCTTCTTCTTCTTCTCAGCTCCACCAAACAAAGCCTGGGTGGCAACATAATTCCGGCACTTCCATGTGTATTATCAAACGGCAAGCTTTATATGAAAGCCAGCACCTCCCAGGGTTTTAGTAGAGCCTATTTGTCTCGCATTTTGAATAGCCTATAATCTTGCCGCTTCAAGCATATTTTCTTTGGCAAAATGCATAGCGGATTGAGAGAGATAATCACCTTCCCTTGGGGATTAAGGGAAAAAGAAGGTGAATGGCCTGACCCCAAGGGTTTGGCCTTTCCGCCGCATATCCGTGTTGAAGAAAAAACACAGATGCTCAGCTTTATTCATGATATTTAGGGCCTGTACATACCGCAGCTTCATGCGGATTGTGAACCCCTTGTGCCTCCTTCAACGATGGCTTAGCTCTGCAATGTTTCCACTGTCATGGGGGCTGCCTCCATTACGGGAGGTGGGACTGGAAGCCAAAACGTAATTAACTAACTGTATTATTTGCATAAGTACAAAAGATCCAAGCTGCATAGCCCCGTGTAACCTCTCTCATTACACAGAGAGTTGGCCTTATTAATTAGAAACCGCTGGTCTTTTCCGTAGTTAATTACAAAATGCACACACACCGATGCGGATGATTAAATCCTTCTCTGTCTGTATTTCAGGTATCCTTGCCCAAGTTGTTGGAAACTGTTAGGGAAAAATCTAGGTGTGAGGCTGCTCAGTTCACCCAGCTGGTCGGGCCGAGCCCCCGGGTCCCTGCGGAATAAAGGAAGGAGTTCAGCCACCGGAGCAAATAGCTGTAGACCAAAGTTTATTGCGCAACAGGTTCTAAGAGGAATTTTGAACCCTGAGGATGGGGTGATAAGGACTTTTAAAGCTTTCCCACCATATCCCAGAATACAGTTCGTACAGCATCATTGCTACATCATTGCTACATCACTTACATGTCACAAAAGGGAAGGGTTACACTTGAATCGCATAGACAGATGTGTCAGGGCAATACACAAGTATAAGATTAGAATAGACAAATATGTCTTAAGTACCCACCACCCAAAAGTAAAATAGAACTTCCTTTGCATGCCTGGAGCCTGAGACAAGTCAGGTGATGAGATTTGGCTTCCTTTGACTAACAATGAGCCCAGCAATTGTCACCTCTGGGAACTTCCTGGAGTCCTTTTTCAAGGAGAAAATAGCTTTGGAATGGAGGAAACTGGCAAAGGAGTTGATTTTATATTATTTTTAAAGCCAGGTAACTTCCCTGAGCTGTCAAGTTGAAAGGGTACATTCAAGCATAATATTTGTAACATTTAACAACTTTAAGGATGTGCCCCCCCCCCCCGTAATTTCCATAACAGAAACTAACTTGAGATGTAATAAAACAGCAGTGAGTTGGGCTGGTCTTGCCTTTACAAACATTCATCCTGCAGTGATTAACAGTCAGAACATTTGCCCCTGGAAGTGAGAGCTGGACCATAAAGAAGGCTGATCGCCGAAGAATTGATGCTTTTGAATTATGGTTCTGGAGGAGACTCTTGAGAGTCCCACGGACTGCAAGAAGATCAAACCTCTCCATTCTGAAGGAAATCAGCCCTGAGTGCTCACTGGAAGGACAGATCCTGAAGCTGAGGCTCCAATACTTTGGCCACCTCATGAGAAGAGAAGACTCCCTGGAAAAGACCCTGATGTTGGGAAAGATGGAGGGCACAAGGAGAAGGGGACAACAGAGGATGAGATGGTTGGATGGTGTTCTTGAAGCTACCAGCATGAGTTTGATCAAACTGCGGGAGGCAGTGGAGGACAGGAGTGCCTGGCGTGCTCTGGTCCATGGGGTCACGAAGAGTCGGACACGACTAAACGACTAAACAACAACTGTGTTCCCAGGGCTGATGATAAAATGTGAGACATACTCTAGATTTTAAAGTCTCAGATTTGCCTAAAGGGGCATCCTCAAGGAAGCACAGCAGCTAAGTTTCCATTATAAGGCAATTGCAGCTGGCAAATGCTGTTCTTCTTATTGATGTGCAAAGGAGATTCTCGGATAAGGAACATTACACTAGAACATGGGTCAGCAAACTTTTTCAGCAGGGGGCAGGTCCACTGTCCCTCAGACCTTGTTGGGGGGGGCGGACTATTTTTTTTGGGGGGGGGGAATGATGCAAGAGCACCATGAGCCCCGGTGGCTGCTTATCTGTGTCTTACGAGCGACAGGGGCTGGAGGCGGAGGCAGCAGAGGAGGGATGATGGGCAGCACGCGAAAGGTCTCTGGAGAGGGGCTGCTTAAAATGGCAGCCGCTCAAGTGCTGCTGCTGCTGTTGGCACCAACAAAGCCCAGACCCCTTCCTCCTCTAGGCAGGGTGAGGAGAAGACAGGAGGAGGGAGGGAGGAGGTTGTTGGGATACTGCCAGGGAGACAAAGTCCATCTTGACCTCCACGTCGTCTCCAAATGTCCATTGATCTCCCGCAGACACGCAGTATCAGCAATTAGCGACATGAGCTCTAGAAATAGCTTCCCACATTCTAGAACTGATGCACGCTCTATCAGCAGATATGCACAGCAAAAGATGCAGTCAGGAGAGCATTATTTAGAAGTTTATTCAGCTTTGATCAGAACAAAGAAAAACCATGACTGCCTGCTTGAGAGTTTCCAGCAGAGAGAGAAAACGAAAAGCAAAGACACAACAGAAACATCCTGTGAAAACAGGAAATACGCAGGCTGTGACACAAACATCCTGCTCTCTTTTAAGGTGGAACGGAAATATCCTAACAGAGGTGTGGGAGGGAGAGGGAGAGAGAGGGAAAGAATGCGCGTGCTGGCGATCCACGCGGCGATTCCCGGACCGTCCGCAGGCTGGATCCAGAAGGCAGTTGGGCCTGATGCAGCTCGTGGACCTTAGTTTGCCGACCCATGCACTAGAACAGGGATGTCCAACACATTGATTGCGATCTACTGGTCAATCCCTGCTCGATTGCTGGCCCCCTTCCGTCCCCGCCCCCTCTCCCTGCGCCGGCCTCTATTGTTACAGAAGGGAAGCTGGAGTTTAGAAACGGAGGCTGTTATCTGTCAAGTGATCGTAAGGTTAGTGGCTGCTTCTGTTCTGTCCCCCCCCCCAAAAAAAAGCTCAACAATTTTGAAATGTGAATCAGATCCCATTTCCAGTGTCTTTTGTTAAGGGATTTCAGGTCTCAGGACTGGGAAAGACTCTAGTCTGAGATCATGGAGAACAATTTCCAATCTGAGTAGACATTTCAGCACTGGGTAAAGATGTTTTGCTTTGGCCTGTGAAATTCAGTATGTAATGTCAGTTGCAGGGGGTTGGACTAAATTGTCATTACACTTTTCAACCAATGTCAGCGACTGGGCTCAATAACTGGTTCTGCCCCGACTGGGCTAGGCGACTGGAGCACTTTCAGAGACCTTCCAATCCTGGAGTCCAACTGGACACACAACTGTGCATTGTGAGCACCAGACTCAGCAGAGTATAAACAACGCGGAAGCTAGTGTGAAGCATAACTCCTTTTATTTCTAATAGCTACTACAAACTAAAGAACTACTGGCTTGCATGAGTGTTACGGCTCCCACTCTGCCATCTAGTCACTACATAGGTAAGACTCTCTCCACACACAGAGTCAGTCAGGAGCAGGAGAGTGAAAAAGCAGTTTCCGCCCCTTCTTTCTCAAAACATTAGACCAGGAGATTCTCGCAATGGGGTGTGTGTGTGTGAAAATATCAACATAAATGACCCACAGGGCCCCTTCCAACTCTACAATTCTATTATTCTAGTTCAGCGTGTTCTGTTAAAATCTAAGTTTCTGTTTTCACTGCTGCTTGAAAGCAGAATTTGAAGGGTAAGTTTGGGGATCAAAGAGCAAGGCAGCAAACAAATATCCTGTGGTACAGAGCTGTGTTTGCTGCATTGCTCTTTGATTCCCCCTCCCCATAAATATATATATGTTTCAGCCTTTGGTGTATCAAAACAACTTCTTCACCACCTGATTGCTTGCATTTAGAGGATGGGGACTGGTTGACTTTGGGCAATGGCTGCCAAATCAATTTTGTTTTAGTATACATAACAGATTTATTTCTGCAGATTAATCTGCTTTTCCCAGGACAGAAGTAAATTTAATGCAGAAAGTGGGAGGGAGGAGAGAGAATATTTAAATTTATGCAGTACGACAGGCCTCTTGGTGAGCATTTTGAATTCCAAGAGGCTTCTGATTCCGGACAAAGTCTTCTCTTGCATAAAATGGCAACTGAATCATGCGATGTGGTTGGCTGATGGAGGGGAGATTATGGGAGATGTTTCCTGCATGCCTTTGAAATACAAATCTGCCCAGCAAGGGATGCCTTAGCAACAAAGACTTAAGCAATGAAGCATTCTTAGCAATGGTGTTTGTTAAGTTGTGGGTGAACATATCAGATGACACAGCGATTCTTCAAACAGCTCTTGTTTATTCACAGGCCAGAACAAAACTGAACTGAAGGGTTCAGCCAGCCGGCTTATATAGAACCAACAGTAACCACTTTCTGTAACTAGCCAATCACTGAACGTCACTTTCAATCCCTTATTTGCGTATGTGGACCTGAGTGAAAACTATCTACAGTATCCCCCTGCTGGCCCAGGGTGAGAACTTCAGTACATAACAGTGTTGCCTTTCACGTGCTGCGGTCTTAGTGCTGCTGTGCCAAGGCGAGAATCAGGCTCAGGTCAGCAATAACTCACAAGGTGCCAGTGAAGTTAACTCTTTAGTCAAAGAAACAAAACAGTAGGTCTTGTCCCACTGCTCTCCAAGCTTCATCCTCTCCAGAGGCCTCACCAAGTAACCTAAGACCTCTTTGCCTTGTCTATCTTTGCTCTGCGCTCTTCATATCTCTATGGGAGACCAGGAGGAAGGGGAGCTGGTCACAGCAGGAGGGGGAGACTCCCTGGCTTCTTCAGCAACCTGCCTCATCTCTGCCTCTTGACTCATCTCCTCTCCAGCCTCTGCTTCTGCCCCTGAGTCTGGACTGCTTTCTGCCACAGCCTCTCCCTGCTCACTAAACCTTGTTCCCTCTTCAGCAATCAGGCATTTTCTAGTGTGCAATTTGTTCACGATCAGTTTCAGCTGCATTTATTTTGTATCACATCATCTTCTTGTGCTTATGTCAGGTTTTCAATTTTTTCTTCAATTTTTTCCCCTACGCGGCCTCAAGACTGATGGTGACATAAAAATATCTTAATAAAGAAAAGACATACATTGTAAGAAAGCTCTCTGTTGTGGCTGTTATAATCACAAGAACAGGTCCAGATTAGGGAAGATCTGTTTGGTGGCAGCAAACCTCCATCCTTTGCATACACAATAACATTTTGCACACCCAAAAAAATTTACTAGGGAATTTCAGTGAGGTAGAAATTCTACAAAACCAATAATCAGCATAGCCATTGTCACGTATGCAAGAGTGTGACCTGACCACAAAACTGGTAAGAACCAGTTAAGAGAAAACCTAATGCTGACTGTTAGAGTGAAAAACAACTCTGGGTAAGTCGATATATAATATGTCCAGTAGCACCTTAGAGACCAACTAAGTTTGTTCTGGGTATAAGCTTTCGTGTGCATGCACACTTCTTCAGATACCATGCACTTCTTTATGCATGGACACGGAAGCTTATACCCAGAACAAACTTAGCTGGTCTCTAAGGTGCTACTGGACAAATTTATTATTATTCTTATTATTCTTATTATTTTGACAGCATCAGACCAACATGGCTATTCACCTGAATCTAGAACTCTGGGTTAGGTGCAAGGAATCATAGAATCATAGAATCATAGAATCATAGAGTTGGAAGAGACCACAAGGGTCATCGAGTCCAACCCCCTGCCAAGCAGGAAACACCATCAGAGCACTCCTGACATATGGTTGTCAAGCCTCTGCTTAAAGACCTCCAAAGAAGGAGACTCCACCACACTCCTTGGCAGCAAATTCCACTGTCGAACAGCTCTTACTGTCAGGAAGTTCTTCCTAATGTTTAGGTGGAATCTTCTTTCTTGTAGTTTGTATCCATTGCTCCGTGTCCGCTTCTCTGGAGCAGCAGAAAACAACCTTTCTCCCTCCTCTATGTGACATCCTTTTATATATTTGAACATGGCTATCATATCACCCCTTAACCTCCTCTTCTCCAGGCTAAACATGCCCAGCAATGTTTAGGAGGTCTTCCCATCCCATAATGCATTGCTGAATAAAGTATGACTAACTGGGAATCTGGTTTGAGTCTCTGTATTGAACCCACCAAGGGAATTTTCTTCTACAACAGAAAAGTTTTCTTCCCCTACAACTCTGAACTTTGAGGTAAGGTGATAAAAGCTTTCTGGGAAATGATATCTAATGAGCTGGGGGGGGAAATATTGAAAATAACCTTTTCTAAGAAACCAGAAGCTTTTCTTTTAGGAATTCTAGGTGCAGAGATCCCAAAGGGCCAGAAGAAACTGTTCATGTATGTGACCACAGCTGCCCAAAGTTTGTTAGCTCAGAGATGGAAAAAATATATAGTTGCGACCAAGGAAGAGTGGCAGATAAAATTAATGAACTATACTGAATTGGCAAAACTTACAGGAAGAATCAAGAGCCATGAAGAACCAAATTTTAATAAAGGATGGGGAAAGTTTGTAATGCATTTGAAAAAATATTGTAAACAACTACATTCATTAGTAGCTTTGACCTGTAGTAAGAATTTAAATTATGGCTTGATTAAGGATTTACAATAATTGGAGTTAGTGAGGAAATGCAGAATGAAAATTATAACATAAGGATCCACAAAGGGGGGGGGGAGAGGAAAGACAATGGGGATAGGATGTTTGTATTTGTTGTTGTTTGTAAAATTTAAAATGCTTTTTTTTAAAAAAAGAAACAACAACACAAATCCTCTGAACTTTGAGCTGACACACTCTTGTCATGATCGTAAGGCTGGTGGAGGCCGCTAATGGAGGTTGGGAAAATCCGGTACTTGATAAACTGCTAGAATAGTTTTTTTATCAAATAATAATAATAATATGTTGTTGTTGTTGTTGTTGTTATTTATACCCCGCCCATCTGACTGGGTTTCCCAACTCTGGGCGGCTCCCAACAAGTGGTTTATAAATTTAACAATTTTCTAAATAGAATGAATGAATGAATGAATGAATGAATACTATCTGATTTGTTTTTATCTCCAAGTTGCTATGTTGCAAGGAAATTTCAAAGAGGCAAGAGCTAATAAACACTAAATTCCAGAGTGCATTTTTGAGGGTGGTATTTTCCCCCAAGGCCTTTACATGCCCCAAATTCTGATGTTTAAAAGATGTTCAAAGATGTTCACAGACATCTTTGATCTTTCCCTCTTCAGGCTTGGAGCAAACGCTGGAAAGATGCAGGCTTGAATTTCATCCAACTTGAAATGTGGATTTACAATTAAGATTAACTTCTCATTTGCTCTTCAGGTTGGGAAAGATGGGGGGGAGGGGAGCAGTGAAATAGCTCTCGCCTTCTCATAAACATTCATTGATGCAGGTTCCAATAGAAACCTTGTTTCTCACCCAAAAGAAATAGGGCTTATCGGCAGATCTAACTAACAATGTTGCACAGGGAGAAAGTGTTTGGTATAAGCAACCTTGCATCCCTCCGGCCAGTAGAGGGCAGGGTTGGCATTAACAGATAGTTAGGGAAAATACACTTTGTGGTTTCCTGTTGTTGTTGTTTAGTTGTTTAGTCATGTCCGACTCTTCGTGACCCCATGGACCAGAGCACGCCAGGCACTCCTGTCTTCCACTGCCTCCCGCAGTTTGGTCAAACTCATGCTGGTAGCTTCAAGAAGAAGAAGAAGAAGAAGAAGAAGAGTTTGGTTTTGATATCCCGCTTCATCACTACGCTAAGGAGTCTCAAAATGGCTAACATTCTCCTTTCCCTTCCTCCCTCCCAAAAAACACTCTGTGAGGTGAGTGAGGCTGAGAGACTTCAGAGAAGTGTGACTAGCCCAAGGTCACCCAGCAGCTGCATGTGGAGGAGCGGGGAATCGAACCCGGTTCACCAGATTATGAGAACACTGTCCCACCATCTCGTCTTCTGTTGTCCCCTACTTCTTGTGCCCTCCATCTTTCCCAACATCAGGGTCTTTTCCAGGGAGTCTTCTCTTCTCATGAGGTAGCCAAATTCTTGGAGCCTCAGCTTCAGGATCTGTCTTTCCAGTGAGCACTCAGGGCTGATTTCCTTCAGAATGGATGGGTTTGATCTTCTTGCAGTCCATGGGACTCTCAAGAGTCTTCTCCAACACCATAATTCAAAAGCATCCATTCTTCAGCGATCAGCCTTCTTTATGGTCCAGCTCTCACTTCCATACATCACTACTGGGGAAACCATAGCTTTAACTATGCGGGCCTTTGTTGGCAAGGTGATGTCTCTGCTTTTTAAGATGCTGTCTAGGTTTGTCATTATGTGGTTTCCTACTAAACATCTAAGCCCCACACAGTTCAATCCTTGGTGTCTCCAGGTAGGGATGGGAGAGACTCCTTGCTTGAAACCCTGGAGCGCCGCTACTAGTCAGTGTAGACAGTATTGAACAAGACAAGTCAATGGTCTGGCTCAGCAGAAGGCTGCTTCCCAGGTTCCTATGTAATGAGTGAATGAAGGGAAACAGTCAATGCTGAGTTTGTTGCAATGCATACACAAGCCCTCCTCTATTTCTCCTCCCAATTAAAGAAAAGCAAAATGATTAATTAAAAAAAGAGATATTTGTTGTAAAAAGAGAGTCACGTTGCTTGCTCTCTAGCAAGGTAACAAAACAAAGGCCATACAGCACTAAACAAAATGAATAATAATATCCCCTTCATGAGCTGGCTAATGGGAAGAATGAAAGGCAAAATGCAAGTAGCTGAGGGGGTGCGATTCTCCGAAAATCTCAATGTTGAGTTTATCAACCCAGACCCTCCCCCCATTTCTAGCTCACTCTTTAATCTCAACGAAAAGCGAGCCTCACACCCACCCCAATTCCACTAAAAAGGCAGACAATTCTTGCATGTCATATGCATGATTATACATATAATATTAAATATATTATGTATAATATTAAAATATCCAGTACCTAAATAGAGTGTTCATATAACTCTACAAAAATGTGCGTGCATTAATTTAGAATTATGACGCAGAAACACAGCATGTATAGGTATCATTCTATGTCAGGAGCTGGAGTCAGGCATAGGTAAAGGTAAAGGTTCCCCTGACCATTAGGTCCAGTCGTGACCGACTCTGGGGTTGTGGCCCTCATCTCACTTTATTAGCCGAGGGAGCCGGCATACAGCTTCCGGGTCATGTGGCCAGCATGACTAAGCCGCTTTTGGCGAACCAGAGCAGCGCACGGAAACACCGTTTACCTTCTCGCCAGAGTGGTACCTATTTATCTACTTGCACTTTGACGTGCTTTTGAACTGCTAGATTGGCAGCAGCAGGGACCGAGCAACAGGAGGTCACCCTGTCACAGGATTTGAACTGCCGACCTTCTGATTGGCAAGTCCTAGGCTCTGTGGTTTAACCCACAGCGCCACCCATGTCCCTGGAGTCAGGCATAGGTCAGCAATAAAACCACCAAGCACCTGATGTCAAAGAAGTTAGCTCTTTATTCCAAGAAACAAAACAGCGCAGGCCTAGTGAGCACAGCAATCTTTCCCAGTAGGTCTTGCCCGAATGAGGCAGTTGCGAGGACTGAAGGTCTGTGTCTTCCCACTGCTCCCTAAGACTCCTCCCTCCCCCCCAGGTCCATCCCAAGCAATCTCAGCTCCTTCATCTAGTCCCTCATTGCTATGCTCTCTTCATTCCTCTACTTGTTCTGGGAGAGCGGGGGAGAGGAGCTGGTTGCAGCAGGAGGGGGAGACTCCCTGGATTCTTCAGCATCCTGTCTCATCTCTATCTCCTGACCTTTCTCCTCTCCTGCCTCTGGGTCTAGATTACCCTCTGCCACAGCCGCCTCCTGTTCCCTAAACCCTATTACCTTTTCAGCTTCCGACGCTTCCTCCTCCAAGTCTGCTCCCTCTTCTCCCTTTGACGGCTCAATGTATGTCGTCCCACCACCACCAGTCCCCTGGCTTTGAGGTTCCCCAGCTCCCACTATTCCTCTGCAGCCAGACGATCCATGACAAGGGAGAGAAAGAGAGAGAGAGAGAGAGTTGGGCTTTCGTTTTTGTTTTTTAAAAGATGGCAATGCACAAGTGGCTTTGGCATAAGCTTGATTGGATCAGAACCACCAGATTCTGTGCATACAGGGATTCAAACTCTTTATCTGAAGGCATGCCTGGTTTTAATACAGTGGACACTCGGGTTGTGAACGTGATCCATGTGGGATGCACATTCGCAACCCGCAGCATTCGCAACCCGCAGCGGTGCGCCTGCAGGTTGCGATTTGGTGCTTCTGTGCATGCGCAAAGTGTGGTTTAGCGCTTCTGCACATGCGTGACCGCCAAAACCTGGAAATAATCCATTCCGGTACTTCCGGGTTTTGGTGGGTCCGTAAGCCAAAAAATCGCAATGAAGTGTCTGTAACCCGAGGTATGACTGTAATCATTTTAACCGTGTGATATAGTTCACTCTGTTTTATATATTTTGGTTTTTTTAGTGGCTTCAGCTACACACAAATAAGTAATATTCCTACTCATGTGTACACAAACAGCCATAGAAATAAGCAAATGTGCAAGTCACTTGCACAGCTACTGATCAGAGTTTGCAGCCATTGATTCAGACTGACACCCCTCTGCAACACACACACACACACACACACACACACACACCTGTTCAAGCAACTATTGTAAATCTTTAGCTAATTACTCTATAACACCTATAGCCACATTAGCAGCTATCGTTATTCCCTTAAAAAAATAATAATACTATTACCCAAGGTAGCATTTGAAAACTGGGATAAGAGCACTCTCTGGTGTACAAAGAAGGTCATCACAACACATTTGGGCTATGCTACCTACAGTACATGAAAAAGTTGCAGTTGTTCTTTGCCCTCAGAGAAGTGCTCCTCTTCACGGTTCGAAATTAAGTTCTATGCTCTGCGAAGAACCTTTGCAGAAGGTTCTTAAAACATTAAAAAGGTAAAGGTAAAGGTACCCCTGCCCGTACGGGCTAGTCTTGACAGACTCTAGGGTTGTGCGTCCATCTCACTCAAGAGGCCGGGGGCCAGCGCTGTCTGGGGACACTTCCGGGTCACGTGGCCAGCGTGACATCGCTGCTCTTGCGAGCCAGAGCCGCACACGGAAACGCCGTTTACCTTCCCGCTAGTAAGCGGTCCCTATTTATCTACTTGGCCCCAGGGGTGCTTTCGAACTGCTAGGTTGGCAGGCGCTGGGACCGAACAACGGGAGCGCACCCCACCGCGGGGATTCGAACCGCCGACCTTTCGATCGGCAAGCCCTAGGCGCTGAGGCTTTTACCCACAGCGCCACCCGCGTCCCCTTCTTAAAACATTAAGGGGAAACAAAAACATCACTTGCACTGACATTCCTTCCTGAAACGATCCTTTCAGTTATTTACTTATTTATCTATACCCTACCTTTCCTCCAAACAGCTCAAGGTGGTTATACGGTTTTCGGGCTCCCTGTTTAATCCTCACAACAACCCTGTGAGGTAGGCTGAGAGACAGAAACTAGTTCAAGGTCACCCAGTGAGCTTCATGCCTGAGTGGGAATTTGAATGCTGATTTCCCAGCTCCTAGTTTAGCACCCTAAACCATGGGTAGGCAAATTAAGGCCAGGGGGCCGGATCTGGCCAGATCGCCATCTCAATCCAGCCCGCGGACAGTCCGGGAATCAGCATGTTTTTACATGAGTAGAATGTGTCCTTTTATTTAAAATGCATCTCTGGGTTATTTGTGAGGCATAGGAATTTGTTCGTTATTTTTTTCAAAATATAGTCCGGCCCCCCACAAGGTCTGAGGGACAGTGGACCGGCCTCCTGCTGAAAATGTTTGCTGACCCCTGCCCTAAACAATGCCATTTTATCTTCAACCAAGGCCTACTCAGAGTTGACACACTAAAATTAATGAAACTATGTTAGTCATGCCAATTCATTTCAGTGGGTCTACTTTGAGTAGAACTAGCATTGAATGCAACCCAATGCTTATTAACCTTCACCTTTACGCATTTCATAAAATGTGCTTTGGTGTGACATCTGTGCCCTCAAATTGCTTTCCAAGAGCAGGATTTGCCTACCTAGCCCCGTCACCGGAAGTCTAAGCAAGTATTGCACTTGGGCCAAAAAAATGAGAGGCACAAATATAAGATGGGTGACACCTGGCTTGAGAGCAGTACATGTGAAAAGGATCTAGGAGTCTTGGTTGACCACAAACTTGACATGAGCCAACAGTGTGACGCGGCAGCTAAAAAGCCAATGTAATTCTGGGCTGCATCAATAGGAGTATAGCATCTAGATCAAGGGAAGTAATAGTGCCACTGTCTTCTGCTCTGGTCAGACCTCACCTGGAGTACTGTTCCAGTTCTGGGCACCACAGTTCAAGAAGGACACTGACAAACTGGAACGTGTCCAGAGGAGGGCAACCAAAATGGTCAAAGGCCTGGAAACAATGCCTTATGAGGAACGGCTAAGGGAGCTGGAGAAGAGGAGGTTAAGGGGTGATATGATAGCCATGTTCAAATATATAAAAGGATGTCACCTAGAGGAGGGAGAAAGGTTGTTTTCTGCTGCTCCAGAGAAGCGGACACGGAGCAATGGATCCAAACTACAAGAAAGAAGATTCCACCTAAACATTAGGAAGAACTTCCTGACAGGAAGAGCTGTTCAACAGTGGAATTTGCTGCCAAGGAGTGTGGTGGAGTCTCCTTCTTTGGAGGTCTTTAAGCAGAGGCTTGACAACCATGTCAGGAGTGCTCTGATGGTGTTTCCTGCTTGGCAGGGGGTTGGACTTGATGGCCCTTGTGGTCTCTTCCAACTCTATGAGTCTAAGATTCTATGATCATCTATGTGTGTCTGGCGTTGTGGGGGACTTAATCTGAAATACAGAATCCCTTTTGCCCTGTACTCTGAGTCCAATTCCTCCTTCCTCCCTTCCCCAACAATGACCCTGTTGAGGCACAAAGCCCCCAGGTCTTCCTAAGGGGGCCCAGAGCCATGGTGTGCTTGCTCAGCCTTCTTCCATCAATTAAGGCAACACTAGGTGGTGCTGGAGGGTTTTGCTCTAAGACCGGGTGGCCGACAAAAAACCCAACATGCATCATCAACATTAAATAAAACTGCAAAAGGTGATGGAGTTTTGCATAAAAACATTGTACAGTGGTAACTCGGGTTAAGAACTTAATTCATTCCGGAGGTCCGTTCTTAAGCTGAAACTGTTCTTAACCTGAAGCACCACTTTAGCTAATGGGGCCTCCCGCTGCCGCCACGCCACTGGAACACGATTTCTGTTCTCATCCTGAAGCAAAGTTCTTAACTCAAGGTACTATTTCTGGGTTAGCGGAGTCTGTAACCTGAAGTGTATGTAACCTGAAGCATATGTAACCCGAGGTACCCCTGCATACTAATTCATATGAATGCAACAATTGAGAAATTGTTGCTCTAAAGGGAAACACAATTGATCTCGCCATAGTGGGAAAGACTCGGAGTTGGTGATAGATTTGCCTGCTCAACTCTCCTGGACAACTTCAAGCCTTCCTCCTTCCCTATCTTGGGTTCTAAGACATGGACTGGACAGCCCTTCAGATAGAGGTCTCTTTCAAATGGAGGTCTATTCTCTGACAGTCATTCAGGTAGAGGACCACCCTCCGTAAAGTAGGATGAATGCCCCGCCCTCAGGATGAATGGTCTTTTGCTCTCCTCTTCCCTCCCTCCATCAATTTCATTGGAGTCATCACTTCTTAGGAATGTAGCACTCCGCTCTGAGCACAATTCAAAGTGCTGACCTTTAAAGCCCTAAACGGCTTTGGCCCTGTATACCTGAATGAGCATCTCCACCCACATTGTTGAGCCCAGACACTGAGGTCCTCTTCCGAGGGTCTTCTGGTGGTTCCCTCACTGTGAGAAGTGAAGCTATGGGGAATCAGACAGAGGGCCTTCTCGGTAGTGCCGCCCTCCCTGTGGAATGCCCTCCCATCAGATGTCAAGGAAATAAACAACTACCTGACTTTTAGAAGACGTCTGAAGGCAGCCCTGTTTAGGGAAGCTTTTAATATTTGATGAATTATTCCGTTTTAATATTTTGCTGGAAGCCACCTAGAGTGGCTGAGGAAACCCAGCCAGATGGGTGGAGTATTATTATTATTATTATTATTATTAATATGTATGCATCTGATGCAGCAATATTCCATTTTCAAGATGAATTTGCTTGCCATGCCTACAACCTTAGGCAGTTTTTACCCTCCTGTTTTCTTTCTCTTTTTCTTAATCTCCCAAAGCCCTTTCTTCTCAAAACACTTTTTTTATATATAAACAAAGGCAGGATTCATTAGCTAGAATTCATTTCTTCTTCCTTTGCAGATTAAAGCACCTCCCTTGAACAGCTTTCAATGCCTGCTAAATGCATGAAAACAGGCCTTTTGGTAGGATTGTAAATGAAATCTGCTATGTGGGATTTCTCAAACCTATGGGTAGAGTGGCTGGTCTAGAATCTTTCAGGGACTTGTTGTGTGCAGGAAGGCAAAAGGCAGCAGTTATATAGCACTGGTTAGAAGCCCCTACTGGCTTCTTATGACACCTGGTATCTTCTGAGATAGGATGCTAGAAGCTGCTGCTGGCTTCTCAGTGGAGATCTAATACTGGCTACGATTGACACAATGAATGAGAAAGGGGTAGCCAGTAGGGTCCAACCAGCTGTTGTGAACTATCCAGTATATCTACACTACATGTTTATTATTATTGTTTTGTTTTTGGTGAATTGATATCCTGCCCTTCCTCCTCCAGGAGCCTCGGGCGGCAAACAGACATACAATTTAAAAACAAAATCATAGTAGAAATAGATTAAGACATTCTAAAAAGAATTATAATTAAAAAGGATTGTACATAGCTTTCCCCATAGTATCCTGGGAACTGCAGTCTGTTAAGGGTTCAGAGAATTGCTGTTCTGCGAGTGGGAAACTACAGTTCTTGTGATTCTTAAGGGAAAGTGGTGTGCTTTGAATGCGCATTGGATGGGCTTTAAAGATATGGAACTGCCTTATATCTCCCATCAGCCCAACAGCCAGCGATTAGAGAGGCACATCACAGTATCACAGAACTGGAGAGTTAGAATCATAGAATCATAGAACTGGAAGGGATCCGAGGGTCATTTAGTCCAACCCCCTGCAATGCAGGAATCTGAGCTAAAGCATCCATGACAGATGGTCATCCAACCTCTGTGTTATGTACTAACCTTGGATCCTAGAACAATAGGCAAGTAGGATCCTAGAATGCAACAACTGAGTGGCTTGCAGGAGTAGACCAATCAGGCTCCAGGAAGAAGTTAATCAGCCTATTAGGCTGGTAGGATCGTAGAATGCAACAACTGATTGGCCTGCAGGAAAAGACCAATCAGGCTCCGGGAGGGAAGTAGAATCAGCCAATCAGATGGGACTCATTGTGTAAATAATGTCTATAAAAGCCTGAGGTTTGGGGGGCTATTCAGTCACTTTTTTACAAGCTGCAATAAAGAGCATGAAATCACTACAGGACTCCAAGTATATTTCACTCTGCTTAATAGCCTCCAAGGAAGGAGAGTCCACAACCTCCCAAGGGAGACCATTCCACTGTCGAGCCGCTCTTACTGTCAGAATGTTCTTCCTGATGTTTAGTCAGAATCTCCTTTCTTGTAACTTGGGTTCGAGTCCTACCCTCCAGAGCAGGGGAAAACAAGCTTAGGAAGAGCTTTGTTTAAAGGCCGATTTGGTGGCAGTGATGGGTGATGCAAGGCTTATGCCACCGAGCACGCGGCCACATCATTGACACATCCAAACATCCAAATCTCCAATTTAGATTTGATGTAATGCTATGCAAACTCTCTGGCTCAAGGCAGCTAAGCGACATGCTTAGTAAGCCTGGCACATGCTCAAGCTCTGATGATTTATGGACTGTCAGTGCTACTCGGTTACTCTCCAACTATGTGAGATTATGCATTGGGTGTTTGATAATGAAGACATGGTTCTGTAGCCTACGTGGTTTGGAGCTTTGCTTGCTATAGAAGGTGTTCCACAGGGCATGCCACGCGGCATCTGCGGCAAACACTGAGGGGAATATCACCTCTCAAGTCTCCTCTTTTTCAGGCTAAATATAGGAAGCTCCTTCAACCTTTCCTCATAAGGCTTGGTTTCCAGATCCTTGATATGGTTAGTCAAACTTACATCTCAGTGGAACGTAAGTCCCTTTTAACAAAAAAATGTAATGACTTAAGTCTCATTCATTTCATTTGAAATGGTACAACTAATTTTGTTTGGATCCAAGCCATCGGTCAGTCATCTGATGTCACAATGACATCAAGTGATTGACAGGTGGGGTGCCCCACTCACCTGTGAAAGTTGGCACATGGGGGGTGGGGGTGGGAACAGTTAGCTATCCAGCCTGGGGGCCAAAAACATTCCCTAGACAAGGCCGTCCAGACTTTCAAACAGCCCAAATTCCAGCAAAAATTGCAGGGAGAAAGGAGTTGAAATATCATTTGTTTGAGAATATATATATATAGAGAGAGAGAGAGAGAGAGAGAGAGAGAGAGAGACGCGGGTGGCACTGTGAGTTAAACCACAGAGCCTAGGTCTTGCCAATCAGAAGGTCAGTGGTTCGAATCCCCACGACGGGGTGAGCTCCTGTTGCTCGGTCCCTGCTCCTGCCAACCTAGCAGTTCAAAAGCGCATCAAGTGCAAGTAGATAAATAGGTACCGCTCCAGCGGGAAGGTAAATGGCGTTTCCGTGCACTGCTCTAGTTCACCAGAAGCAGCTTAGTCATGCTGGCCACATGACCCGGAAGCTGTACGCCGGCTCCCTCAGCCAATAAAGCAAGATGAGCGCCACAACCCCAGAGTAAGACGCGACTGGACCTAATGGTCAGCGGTCCCTTTACCTTTACACACACGTGCGCGTGCACACACATATCCAGCTGGTATCCACCAACCTCTTCCCCCATTCCTTGCTCCAAGTGGGGTAGTGTCCAGTTGATTGCAGTAAGCAAGCCAAGCTCTAGGAAGTTTTATCCCTTCTCAAATGTGTCCGTCCGTCTCCAGAAATAGACTGCAGAGTGAGAACACAGTGACTGTGATAAAAGAGAGACAATGTGTTATAGCGGTCAGGGTGTCAGGCTAGGGCCTGGGAGACCAAGGTTCAAATGCCACTTGGCCATGAAGCTCAGCCTAGGCTGTCTCTCAGCCTATCCTACCTCACAGGGTTGTTGTGGAGATTCAGTGAGGAGGGTGGAGAACCACGTGTACAGCCCTGAGCTTCTTGGAGAAAACAGTGGGCTATAAATGCAGGAGATATGCAAGAAATAAATAAAATGTGGATTGCCTGAAGCTCGGCTCTGCCCTCGCCGGTCTTGGAAGGATCCTTTAAAAAAGTCCCATATGACCAGAGAATTTGCTATGGTTTTCCCAGTAGTGATGTATGGAAGTGAGAGCTGGACCATAAAGAAGGCTGATCGCCAAAGAATGGATGCTTTTGAATTCTGGTGCTGGAGGAGACTCTTGAGAGTCCCATGGACTGCAAGAAGATCAAACCTATCTATTCTGAAGGAAATCAGCCCTGAGTGCTCCCTGGAAGGACAGATCCTGAAGCTGAGGCTCCAATACTTTGGCCACCTCATGAGAAGAGAAGACTCCCTGGAAAAACCCCTGATGTTGGGAAAGATTGAGGGCACAAGGAGAAGGGGACGACAGAGGACGAGATGGCTGGACAGTGTTCTCAAAGCTACCAGCATGAGTCTGGCCAAACTGCGGGAGGCAGTGGAAGACAGGAGTGCCGGGCGTGCTCTGGTCCATGGGGTCACAAAGAGTCAGACATGACTAAACAACTAAACAACAACAATTGGGGGATACAGGAAGCCCCAAACACATATTTTCTAGATGTCCCTTTTACAATGAGACATGTAGAGAAACCATTGACCCCCTGCTGGTGAGGCTTGCTGACCTCACGGTAAAGCAAAAATTCGGTCTTCTCCTGTTAGGCAAAGACCACAAGACGACTTGGATTGTACCCAGATTCTGTGCACAGATCTGTAGGCGCTGACCACCCCCCAATTCAATCTAGTTTGTTAAGAAAAATCCCAAACTCGGATCCACGGGTGACTCTGGGTCATTTCTCTAAGGTAGTCTATCTTAAAGTTTTTATGTGTTTATATGCCTATCGCATATATATAAAGGGACGCGGGTGGCGCTGTGGGTTAAAGCCTCAGTGCCTAGGGCTTGCCGATCGAAAGGTCGGCAGTTCGAATCCCCGCTATGGGGTGAGCTCCCATTGTTTGGTCCCAGCGCCTGCCAACCTAGCAGTTCGAAAGCACCCCCGGGGGCAAGTAGATAAATAGGGACCGCTTACTAGCGGGAAGGTAAACGGCGTTCCGTGTGCGGCTCTGGCTCGCCAGAGCAGCGATGTCACGCTGGTCACGTGACCCGGAAGTGTCTTCGGACAGCGCTGGCCCTTGGCCTCTTTGAGTGAGATGGGCGCACAACCCTAGAGTCTGTCAAGACTGGCCCGTACGGGCAGGGGTACATTTTTATGCCTATCGCATTTTAAAACTTAAAATCCATTGTTTTAAATGTTTGTTTTGCTATTGGGATTGTAGATCCATTTGTGTTTCACAAGCTGGTCTCTGACCGTAATAAATTTCATGTTCATGTTCAATAAAGTGTGGAATTGTGGGGATGGGGCATTTTGTTCTAGTTCTAGAAGCAATAAATCTGTTAACAAGGCAGATAGGAGCACAATAGCAGCTCCCTCTTAGAAATCAAAGAGACTTCCCATAGAAACCATTTGCCAGTATCCTTGGGGTTCTGGGATGAGAAACAGAACCATCACATGAATCACTGGCCATAGAGCTTATTCGCATTTACCTACCTTTGTAGTAAAAGGGACGCGGGTGGTGCTGTGGGTTAAACCACAGAGCCTAGGACTTGCCAATCAGAAGGTCAGTGGTTCGAATCCCTGCGATGGGGTGAGCTCCTGTTGCTCAGTCCCTGCTCCTGCCAACCTAGCAGTTCAAAAGCATGTCAAAGTGCAAGTAGATAAATAGGTACCACTCCAGCGGGAAGGTAAATGGCGTTTCCGTGCACTGCTCTGGTTTGCCAGAAGCAGCTTAGTCATGCTGGCCTCATGACCCGGAAACTGTATGCCAGCTCCCTCGGCCAATAAAGCGAGATGAGCGCCACAACCCCAGAGTCGGTCATGACTGGACCTAATGGTCAGGGGTCCCTTTACCTTAGAAATCAAAGAGACCTCCCATAGGAACCATTTGCCAGTAACCTTGGGGTTCTGTGCTGTATCCTTGGGATTCTGGGATGAGAAACAGAACCAGTGCATGAATCACTGGCCATAGAGTTTATTTGCATTTACTTACCTTTGTAGTAAGGGGAAGGGAATTTTCTTGTTTTTGTTATTATGGTTGGTATCCTCATCTTAAAAAATTGCAAAAAAGGAAGACAGCCTGCACTTGAGATACTTTCTCAGTGCAATTAGTTCTATTTATCCCTCCACCGCCATCCTTGCCTGTGATTGTCATCACAAAGGACCCAAAGGGCCTGCTAATGTGTCCAAATGGCTTTGGCACGTCATTCAAGAGAGGAGTTAAGCTCGGAGATTAATGACTCTAAACAACGAGGACTGCGTTGAGTCGCCTAATAAATTCGTCTTGGCAAAATCTCGACCATGTGCACATTGATTTTTACCTTGCTGTAGGCTCCCTAGTCAGAACTTTGGACATCTAATACCTTATTGATTCATCTTTAGGCTGGCTTCCATCAATTACAGTCCCATATTAATAACGCTTAAATTGCAATGCACAGGGTTTGTTTATGAAATGAATGCCAGTGTTGGAAATGGAGGTGGAAGGGAAGGTTTTTTTGAACCCTTTCCAGAGTGTGGATCAGGGCTGGAGAACCTCCACATGTTGCTGGACATCAGAGAATAAGAAGAATCTGCAGGATCAGGCCAAAGGCCCATCTACAGTGGTACCCCGCAAGACGAATGCCTCGGAAGACGAAAAACTCGCTAGACGAAAGGGTTTTTCGTTTTCTGAGGTGATTCGCAAGACGGATTTTCCAAAGGGCTTGCTTCGCTAGACGAAACAGCTCTGCCTCTCCTGTCATGGCGACGGTCGCACGCTCGCTTCCCCGCTCCTCCGGCTCCCTCCCACCTTCCGGCTGACGACTCCTCCGGCTCCCTCCCACCTTCCGGCTGCCTCGCGCCGCTGCCCACCCCCCTCGCACGCTCCCCTCAGAGAGCCGTTGCCGCCAGCGCCTCTCTCTCCCTGGAGTCGCGCTCCTGAGTCCCGCCGCCCTCCAGCAGCCGTGTCGCACGGTGGCCACAAGGCGCGGGTGAGTCCGAGGTACCGGCTGCGGCAGCTGTGCTGCTTCTCCCCGCCCCTCCCCGCCGTTGTCAGTGTTTAACTGCAGTGGTGCTTCGCAAGACGAAAAAACTCGCTCAACGAAAGAACTCGCGGAACGAATTAATTTCGTCTTGCGAGGCACCACTATACTCCACTATCCTGTTCTCACAGCAGCCGCTCAGATGCCTGTAGAAGGCCTAAACACCAGATTCAAGAATAAGAGCCCTTTCTCCTCCTGTGGCTTCCAGCTGTGGAGGCAGAACGTAGCCATCAGGGGTAGGACCCACTGATTGCAGGGGTGTCCTAGCTCCTTCTACTTGTCCTAGCTACTTCTCCTAGCTGGTGCCATCCAATGTGCAGACCCAGATCCCACCATCTGCCACCAGGATTCACCCCCGTTCATGATTTCATTGATATCTCCAAAGAAAGATTGTCCAGCAAGGCAACTGAGGTCGAATATTTTCACAGGGGTTTTGAGACACAGGCTGTGAGACTTCTTAAATTCCCCAGAGAGCTGCCATCAATCTCTTTGCATGTTTGAAACAAGGTCAGAGAAGCAGACGACATGTAGCATGGAAAATGCAATTTGTTTGGCAGCGATGCAATCACACTCACACACAGAACGCCAAGTTCCCTGCGAAAGTCCCCGAGTGCCAAATACTTTTACACATGATTTATTTTGGAGACAGAAGGGTGTTGTTGTTTTTTAAGCACTTATTAAAAAACAAAGGGAAAGAAATATTCATGGCCTTCAGAACTGTACCAAGGCGCAGATTCAGTGAAGTGCTTTGAGGACTCTGTGCCCTGATGCTGGATGTTTGATAAACCCCTTTTGTGCTGTGTTCAAATGTGTGAATCATGCCATCACGGCAAAGGGAGCAGAGTAAAGGAACAAAAATAGGATCCATTTAAGAGGCAGAACAAACTGCTATTTCCCAAATGGAAAGGGAAGGGGAATTATGACTCAGAGCGCCTGTTTTCTGTGATGCCTTCCCTTCCTGATCTCAGATTTTAGGCATTTTATTAAATGTCCACAAACACTCTGACTTCTCGAGGGGAAGCAGTTCCAGGAAATGAAAGGTGGAAGAACAGTCTCTCATCAGAGTCTAGAGACAGGTAGAGTTGGGTGTCAGGAAGGTGGAACAAGACATGGTTTCTTGGCAGGCATTTAGGTCAGACTGCTTTTCCATCTAGCTCACTGCTGCCTAGTCTGACTGGAGTAAAAAAATGTAAATTTTATATTTATATATTGGCTAGTTTCCACCACCCCCACCCACCCCTCTCCAACCAGGCATGCAAGAAGAATTATTAGCACTCAAGGGCAAATTCCAGCCAGACAAAATCCCTTGTGGGGTGATGCAGAGCCAGTGAAGTGTGTGGTCTGGAGACACTCCTGAGGGCCATAAAAAGAAACCTGGAAGGCCGCATTTGGCCCCCGGGCCTGAGATTCCTCTCACCTGGTATTGGCTCTAGGCCTCATTCCTACTAGCTCTAACATGTGTTTCAAACTCCTGCCAGGGAGGCCAGGAGCTGTCCAGCAGGTCAGTGCTGAAGATGCTCAGGAGAACAGCTGATTGGCGCAGGGACTGGCTGGACACTGAGCAGTGCTGGCCGGATACTGATAAGAGGGCACTGGGTGAAGTGGGTTTGGACGCTGACTTTAAATAAGAGATCAGGGAGCTGGGAGGACCTGTAGCAGCCGGGAGACGAGAGTCAGAGAGATGAGATTGCAGGATTGGAGAATGAAGAACAGGTGCAGAAGGGAGAGATAGGTCAGGCTGGTGTTGAGTCAAGGGCTTCTACACTTCCTCTTCCTGTCCCCACCTCTCCTGCTCCACTGTCTCCTAGGACCAGAAGAGGGTTGAAGAGGGAGGAGCAGAAGGTTACACACTGGCCAAGTCTTTGCCTGCTTGCATGCAGCTTGGGAGGGGGAAATATAGAAGTGGGGACGGGGAAAGAGCCTCTCTGCTCTGGCAACTGCCTTATTGGCTGCACACCTAGAAGTAGCTGGGAGGACTCCTTCAAGCAACCAATAGTTAAAACTGCACATAGCTACTGTTCCAATTTACCAGTACACGACGTAGCGATGGCAACCAACTTGGATGGCTTTCAAACAGGATCAAACAAACGCATAAGAGCCAGAGTGGCGTAGCAGATAGAACGTCGGACTGGGAGACCTGGGTTCAAGTCACCACTTAGCCATGGAGCTTGCTGGGTTAACCTGGGGCCAGTCACTGCCTCTCAGAATAGCCTACCTCACAGGGTCGTTGTGAGATAAAAATGAGGAGGGAAGAACCATCTCCACTGCCTTGACCTTGCAGGAAATGTAATGTAATGCAAATTCATGGAGGATATTCATGGATATCAATGACTACTAGCCATGATGGCTATGTTGCATGTCCACTGTCAGAGGCATACAGCCCTGAATGTTGGCTGCTAGCGATCACAATTAGGGAGAGTTGCTATTTCACTCAAGCTTCCCAGAAGAGGCATCTCACTGACCACTTTTCAGGACAGGATAATGAACTAGCTAGACCTTTGGCCTGTTCTAGCAGGGCTTTCGTATGCATTAGAGTTGAGTCTGTTTCTGGTTACAATTTACAATGATTATTGTTTTCCAGAAATCCCTATAAACTTATTTCCCCCGATCCCCTGAGCACATCATCTGACACCCTGTCTTGCACCCCATTGCCATCAGAAATGTGGTTTGCTAGTATGCAAGGCAGAGCCTTTTCCGTTGTGGTACCCATGTTGTAGAACTTCCTGTCCAGAGAGGTTCACCTGGCTCCCTCATTTGTGCCATCAAGGGAGCGTGCTTGTTTTCTCCTGCTCTGGAGGGTAGGACTCGAACCCATGGCTTCAAGTTACAAGAAAGGAGATTCTGACTAAACATCAGGAAAAACTTTCTAACAGTAAGAGCTGTTTGGCAGTGGAACACTCTCCTTCAGGAGGTGGTGGACTTTCCTTCCTTGGAGGTTTTTAAGCAGAGGTTGGGTGGCCATCTGTCATGGATGCTTTAGCTGAGATTCCTGCATTTGCAGGGGGTTGGACTAGATGATCCTTGGGTTCCCTTCCAACTCTAAGATTCTATGCTTCTAAGTGTTTGATTTGACTTACTCATCTGCTCCGTTGGTTAGAGTGTGGTGCTGATGATGCCAAGGTTGCAGGTGCAATCCCCATATGGGACAGCTGTGTGTTCCTGCATTGCAGGGGGTTGGGTCTTCAGGGTAGCTCTCAACTCTACAATTCTATGATTCCATTACCTGCTGTACAATTGTGTTTTTAATCCTGCCCTTTAAACAAAGCATTGCATTGAAATGTATCTTTTAGCTACCTGTGAGCTGCCTTGGGGAGGCAGTTTCTGGGGTGACAGGCAGGGTATGAACATCTCACCAATAAATAAAAATAACCACCCAAGCTCATCCACACAGAGACCTCCAACCTCTCATTTTCATGCTGTTTATTTAATTAGGATTCCCCCCTGTTATTGTCCACCAGGGGGCAGACACAGACTAAGGACACACAAAAAGGACATTTCTACAAGTTCAAGATCTCTTTTCCTTCCCCTTTCTGACAATATATATATTTTATAGGCATTCTAACAAAGCAAAATTGAAAAGCAACGAAAGCACAGCAGGAGGGCCCTTACAGAGAAGACATAAGCAGCATCCGAATGAAAGTGTAACACTGCTGCAAAGTTCTTCGGAGACACGTGTTGCAAAGTTTGCAGGAGTTGCCGTCGACAGCCATGATGAATACGAAAGGGGCCTTGGTGGAGGCTCCAGGAGGCACGGCTGATATTTCAAGCAGCCCTGCATTCCAGCATCTTCCTGAAACTCTTCTGGAAGCTGTCGTCTAGGAAGGCGTACAAGAAGGGGTTCAGGCAAGAGTTGGCATAGCTCAGGCTGGTGATGAAGTAGGAGGCGCCAATGACCACAGGGGTCTGGGGCAAGTCAGTGGTCAAGGCCACGATGGTGGCCAGGTGAAACGGCGTCCAGCAGAAGAGACACACGGCCATAACGATGAAGACCATGATGGTGACTTTCTTCTTGGCTTTGTCCAGCGCTTTGGCGTTTGAGTTCAAGCGCATGTTCCTCAGTTTGTACAGCATCATGGAGTACAGGATGCAGATTGTGGAGACGGGGATGGCGAAGGCTAAGATGAGCGTGTAGATCCTACTGGCTTTGAACCAAAATTGTTCGGGCCGGGGGAAGTTGAGGCCGCAGCTCTTGATGCCCAGACCGTCTTCGTAGACATTGGCGAAGATGAAGAAGGGGGACACGATAAGGGTGACTAAGAACCAGATGCCGAAGCTGATGATACGGGCTGCCCGGTAGGTGCGATGGGGCATCCGTTTGGAGCTGACGGTAGCTAGGACCACCAGGTACCTGTCTATGCTCATGACGGTGAGGAAATAGATGCTGGAGAAGATGTTGTAGTGGTCTATGGAGAGGATGACCTTGCAGAGGACCTCCCCGAAAGGCCAGTAGTGCAAGAGATGCTCAGCGATGTTGATGGGCAGGACTAGAGTGAACAGGTCGTCGGCGATGGCTAAGTTGAGGATGAACATGTTGGTCACCGTCTTCATCTTAGGGGCTTTGAGGATCACGTAGATGACGGCCGTGTTACCCGTCAGACCCACAGCGCAGATCACGGAGTAGATGACAGGGAGGACGACATAGAAGTCCGGGGACTGTTCGTGGGAAGTGAGGTTGTAGCTTGTAATATTGCCTGTGCCGCAGGGGTCACCTGTTCCATTGCAGGTGGCGTTCAGGTCTCCATCCTCCCCGGGGTCTGCCATACCTCCTCGCTCTGTTTCCCAATTGCTCGTCAAGTTATATTGTAGGTAAGTGGGGACCGGAAGCATATCCCAGGGTGATCTGGCTGCTTTCAGAAGGTCTAGCTGAGGGCGATGTGCAGATTGTGCTAAATGTCTTAGATCGCATCCCAAAGCACAAATGCTTGTCGAGGGCAGGACCAAATCGAAGCTAGGAAAGTGAAAGGAAAGTGATCTTCCGTGTCAAGAGCAGCATCCCTTTGAGCTGTGCCTCTTCTGTATTAGTCACGATCATCCGGCTATTTAAAACCGAGCTGCTCTTGCTCTAAATGAAAACTGCCATCCGATTAACTCCTTGAGCAAGCTTTGTCCATGTAATCATCCACCGGCCCCTTTTCTGCATCAGGGATGGAAATGGAAGTAGCTTTTAACTTAGCTACTTGCCATTAGGACACGGCAAGGCTGCTCCCCACAGATCCGCTCAGAGGCAATGAAGAGAGCGGTACCCCATCCATTCCATCTGTGATTTCATTCGCTCCTGGGGATGCAGCACACACTTCCTAATGCCCTGCAGAAAAGGGATGGGGACATTAAAGAATAATGAGACAAGTGTATATAAACCTCTTAAAAGCCCAAAGGCAGCTACCCCCCCCATGCCACCAGGTCCTGCCCCAGTCTAAGTTGCATGCACCCTCATGTTGAGTGGCGGCTTCAAAATGCAGGTATCCCAAAACGATCTTGAACATGCCCAAACTCACATGCCTGTGCAGCATCAGAAAGCAAACTCCCAAAATGAAAAAGAGCACCAAAGCATAAGAGAAAAATGGTATTTAAAAAGAGATGTGTCACTAGCCTTACCTTTGTGTAGATTTCCTGTTTCTCTTCACTCCAAGTCCAGCTTCCAGCAAGTGGCTTCAATGTGGAAGAAACAGGTGCTGAACAACATCCCCAACGATCGTCTTACTGGCACCCCAGCTTTGTAGAGAGCAGAGAAATAAACAGAGCTCCACTAGATTTTAAGCTGTTGAGTTTGCTGTGATCCTCCCCTCTCTCCTTTCCTTTCAGGCACCGCAGAGATCAGACAACGTCCAGGTTAGGCTCCTACTTCATCAGCTGAAACTCCCCTCTAGCTCTGAGTGCTCCTCTCACCCAGTCGAGTCAGGATTTCTCACGTTTAACTCTTAGCATCTGCTAACCAGCTGCTTCTCACTGTTCAGAGTCTCCCGTCTCAATCGGAGGCAAAGGAGGATCCCATAGTGGGCTGACATGCTATATTCCCACTGCACGTGTGTGTGTGTGTGTGTGTGTGTGTGTGTGTGTGTGTAACTAAACCAAATAAATTACTCTGGGTAAATGCAATGGTTATTTATCTCTCTTTTAGTCTGCCTAAGTAACGATCACCCGAACGGGGCTACAAAATGCCTACAAAATGCTCTGGTTCCTTCTTTTTTTAAAAAAAAAAAAAGGGGGGGGGGGAGAAGGAGAAACTGTGCGTGGTTAATTTTTGAAACAAGGATAACTGGAGTTTACATACCTCCAAAAGCTTCATTCCCTGACAGCTGTGCCCAATTCCCGTGCCCCTTCTTAAAGTTGTGCCGAGTTGCAGATAATTGGAGACAAAAGGCATGTAGAACAACGCAGGCAGTTTTGTTTCCTATCACAGGAAACATGATTTTTTCCACAAAGCATTACCTGCTCCCTGCTCCCATTTCTGTCATGGAGCATAGGAAGTCAGCTTGTACCGAATTAGACCACCAGCCCACCTAGTTCATCACTGGCAGAAGCTCTCTGGGGATTCAGGCAGCCTTGCCTGAAGATGTCAGGCGTTGAACGTGAGGTCCACCTGCAGCTCAGACGCTCTGCCTCTGAGCTACGTCTCTTTCCATCGTATGTTGAGCCGATCTAGCACTCTGTGCCTGGAGACAGGAATTGCACACCCTGCAAGTACCCCAGTAAAACCAGGACATCCTTTTTTCCCCCTCATGAGAGGACGGTGGCCATTTTGGACGCCATTATCTCTCGCGATTCCGCACTGCGATTCCCCCCTGGAAAAAGTGCTTTTCGGGGCCGTGACCTTGTGTGGCACTCCAAAACACATCTAGAGGCATGGATAGTTTTCAAAACCACACGCCCTATGAATTTCATTTTGGATATTTTCCAAGCTCATTTCATTGTATTCTCTTCCTAGATTCATTCAATGTCTGTCAGGAGACCTACCATCTCCACACAGTTTTTAAGATATTCTTTAAAAATACAGTAGCACCTCGGCTTACGTTACCTTCGGGTAACGTAAACTTTGGGTTGCAAAAGCGGCAAACCTGGAAGTGTTTCGCCACACGTGCATGTGCAGAAGGGCTCTACCATGCCACGCACATGTGCAGAAGCGGCCCCTCTGGTTGTGGAAACCTCAGGATCCGACCAGAGCTCTGGAACAGATCCCATCCGCAACTGGAGGTACCACTGTAGTCCATTGCGTACAGATTAATTACATGTAAACTAGCACAATGAGAATGGCTGGAAGTCAATTCACTGAGGGTGTGTTTATGCTGGGTAGGTATATAGGTAATGTATGTTTTGTAAATATGTATTGTATGTACAGTGGTACCTCGAGTTAAGAATGTAATTCGTTCTGGAGGTCCATTCTTAACCTGAAACTGTTCTTAACCTGAGGTACCAATTTAGCTAATAGGGCCTCCTGCTGCCACTGCACCCCCAGAGCACCATTTCTGTTCTCATCCTGAAGCAAAGTTCTTAACCTGAGATACTATTTCTGGGTTAGCGGAATCTGTAACCTGACGCGTTTGTAACCTGAACTACCACTGTATTGTATTGTTTGATATGTATTGTATTGTATGTTTATAGATTTTGTGGTACAATAAAATTAAAAACAAAAACAAAAACCACACGCCCTAATATTACTGCAAAGTTGTAATATGCCTGTGTATGTTTTAAGGATTCATTTTTGGACATCAAAGAAGCAGGCAGAATTGGGACTCCATTGCAGGTAGGCAATCTGAGAGATGAGAGCAGCAAAAGGGCATCTAGGCCAAAAACCCATAACAAACGACAGCACCCAGAATTCTTTGAGAGAAAGAATGTGCTTTAAAGGCATGGGGGGTGAGGGGTGGACTCAACTAATTTGTTGCATGCACAAAGCATGCTTTGGGGTTGTGCATTGTGGGGGGGGGGTGTCCAGAAGTGGACCCCACTTAGCAGCAGACTGGACTGATATGTTATTTAAGAAGAGTGACTAGTGGGGTGCCACAGGGTTCTGTCTTGGGCCCGGTCTTATTCAACATCTTTATCAACGACTTGGATGATGGACTCAAAGGCATCCTGATCAAATTTGCAGATGACACCAAACTGGGAGGGGTGGCTAACACCCCAGAGGACAGGATCACACTTCAAAACGACCTTGACAGATTAGAGAACTGGGCAAAAACAAACAAGGTGAATTTTAACAGGGAGAAATGTAAAGTATTGCACTTGGGCAAAAAAACTGAGAGGCACAAATACAAGATGGGTGACACCTGGCTTGAGAGCAGTACATGTGAAAAGGATCTAGGAGTCTTGGTTGACCACAAACTTGACATGAGCCAACAGTGTGACGTGGCAGCTAAAAAAGCCAATGTAATTCTCGGCTGCATCAATGGGAGTATAGCATCTAGATCAAGGGAAGTAATAGTGCCACTGTATTCTGCTCTGGTCAGACCTCACCTGGAGTACTGTGTCCAGTTCTGGGCACCACAGTTCAAGAAGGACACTGACAAACTGGAACGTGTCCAGAGGAGGGCAACCAAAATTGTCAAAGGCCTGGAAACGATGCCTTATGAGGAACGGCTAAGGGAGCTGGGCATGTTTAGCCTGGAGAAGAGGAGGTTAAGGGGTGATATGATAGCCATATTCAAATATATAAAAGGATGTCACATAGAGGAGGGAGAAAGGTTGTTTTCTGCTGCTCCAGAGAAGCGGACACGGAGCAGTGGATCCAAACTACAAGAAAGAAGATTCCACCTAAACATTAGGAAGAACTTCCTAACAGTAAGAGCTGTTCGACAGTGGAATTTGCTGCCAAGGAGTGTGGTGGAGTCTCCTTCTTTGGAGGTCTTTAAGCAGAGGCTTGACAACCATATGTCAGGAGTGCTCTGATGGTGTTTCCTGCTTGGCAGGGGGTTGGACTCGATGGCCCTTGTGGTCTCTTCCAAGTCTATAATTCTATGATTCTAAGTATTAGGCAAACATTTAAGGCTTCATCCCCATACACCAACCTTCCCCAAGCTGGTGCTCTCCAGACAATGTGGGCTACGATTCCCATCAACCCCTGCATGCATGGCTGGGATAATGGGAGTCAGGTGATCAGATTCAAAACACCTGGAGGGCATTGGGTTCGGGACAGCTGTTCCACACACTTAGCTGAAGGAGTGTCTCCACCCCCATCGTTCTGCCTGGACACTGAGGTCTAGTGCCAAGGGCCTTCTGGCGGTTCCCTCACTGCGAGAAGCCAAGTTACATGGAACCAGGCAGAGGGCCTTTTCGGTGGTGGCACCTGCCCTGTGGAACGCCCTCCCACCAGATGTCAAAGAGAAAAACAACTACCTGACATTTAGAATACATCTGAAGGCAGCCCTGTTTAGGGAAGCTTTTAATGTTTAATAGACTATTGCATTTTAATATTCTGTTGAAAGCTGCCCAGAGTAGCTGGGGAAACCCAGACAGATGGACAAGGTATAAATAATAAATTATTATTATTATTATTATTAGCTGGGAGCAAGTCATCGAATCATCGAATTGTAGAGTTGGAAGAGACCATGAGAGTCATCTAGTCCAACCCCTACAATGCAGGAAACTTTTACCCAGTGTGGCACTTGAACCCATGACCATGGGATTAAGCCTCATGATTTACTGACTGAGCTGCCCAGCAGCTCCCACTGAACACGTACAGGATTGTGCTCTGCATTATCAGTATTGCAACATGATTTCAGTACATTGGATAGCGCTTGGAGATACAGTTGTTTACCAGTGATTTGGGGGATGGGGGAAATCAAAGCTTGTTTTCTGGTATGTCTAAGAACTGCAATCATCTTGTTTTGCAGTATCCCCATGAAGAATGATTGCAGTAGCCCGCTTTCAGTCACCTGTAGCCTTTGAATAATGCATTTGCCTGTGGACACTCAGTGTGCCCTCCTTTCCTGGATCAAGAGCTCCACGGGCCTTAACAGCTTGTCCGCCTCCGTCTCTAATGAGGACATCTTGGTGCGTGGCATTGCTTGGGAGAATAAGCTGTTATTCCCGGGTGCTCACCCTGTTCCAGGAGTCATATGCAAGATTTCATTTGATGGAGGAGTCATGAAGGTCGCCATAATCAACTTAAGCCCTGAGCATAAGGAACAAGCTCTCCATCGCATCTGTTTTGCGGGCAACTTTAGAGCTGACGTTCTAGCCTGCTGCACAGTTTTAATTACCCTTTCTGTATGGCCAGAACAGCTTGTTAGAGTTTAAACTGCTGTAATGCAGAAGCCACAACTGGGGGGTGGAGGATAAATTTGATTCAAATCACATTCAGAGGTGAACTTACCTGATTGGAATTTTCCAAAACACAGCTCTCTTTCAAAATTCACATTTCTCCGAATTTTGCAATGCAGTTCTCCAAGTAGAAAAACTTGTACAAAAATGCATGTGCTAGGGTAAAGTGTGCACATACTAGTGAAAACAGCTTACAAAAATGCGATATATTAGGGCAAATAGCTTGCGTAAATGCGTGGGTTGATCAGAACTGCATGCAAAAATGTGTTAATAGGAGAAAGTCACACTAAAATGCTGACGAGGATTTTTAGAAAAATAAAAATCATGAATGGCTGCAGAGATGTAGAGAACTGCCTTTAAGATTGGAAAAATGAGAAAATTAGAGAACCAAAATTGACAGACTTGGCTGTTCCTAGTCCCAACTCACAACAACGCCCACTGACGTGGGAAACGGTGTAAAGATTTAATAAGCCTAAACCTAAGCTAGGCTTACTTCCATTTGGTAAGGTTTCGTGAGCACTGGCAAAGTTTGTCAAGCCTTGCTGAATCTGTGGCCCTCCAGATATCTCAGGACTCCAACTCCCATCAAGTCCAGGCAACATGGGCAAAGGTCAGGGGCAATGGGAGTTTTAGTCTGACAGCATACAGAGGTCCTCAGGTTCCCCCCATCTTCAGGCCAGTTGCTCAACCTCTCTGGATGAGCAGCCAGAGTCTTGAAGCCCCACATGTGATTCCAGCAGACCTCAAGAGATGTCAATATGCAAAGCCTCCTGATTACCTCATTCTCATCACCTCCCATGTTCATTCAATGGCTGGCAGGCAGCGAGGCATTAAGAAATCAATGGGCTTACTCATTTCTGATGGCTCTGTACCACTGGGCTCGAAAACAAATCCCAACATCTCTTGCAGACACCCTGCAAGTTTGGAGCGAAGTCTTGCAATTTACATCTTCAGCCAATGGCTCATTAAATCACCCCCTGCCACCTACCCTCACTCCTTTCTCGTGCTATTACGCATGTCTCCTCATGCAAACCTATCCCTCCACGCTTCTCCACTATTTCTCTCTAAGATGCAAATTGGATGTGATGACATCGGTGAGATGAGAGGGAGTTTTTTTAAAGGGCATTTGAGCAACGTTCTGGGTCAATTTGGGGGATTGGATAGCTCTTTCCTTCAAAACTGTTCCAGCTTTTTAACACCTGCTGGAAACTTTTCTGTTCCATCAAGTTTGCGCCGGCAATGAGGACTACATGTTCCCATAATGCTTAGCTCATTTCTGGTTTTAACTTTTCATATGGTTTTTATTGTATGGTTTTAGGGAGAGATGTTGTAAATATGCAGCTGTCCCATGCAGGGATCAAACCTGCAACCTTGGCGTTATCAGCACCACACTTTAACCAACCGAACTATTCAGGAAATGAACTTGCTGGAAGTTTAATTTGACTAATCTTAGTTCAGTGGAACCCCCTGAAATGTAGTGAGGCTGGATCCTGTGCCAACCCCTGCAGCCATCCAATGATGGCAAAAGGCCCCATCTAGACCTCTTCACTGTGCAGCCTGTGACCTGGCTCCCTCTCCTTCTGTCCTGGTTGGCAGGAGCTTCAGGGCCGTGAATGTGTTGCTGGCTGCACTGCTTCATTCAGTCTTGCCATCCAGGGGTTAGGATTGTGGTAAGAATTTTAAAGTCTTTGATATATAATAGGTAAAAGGTAAAGGGATCCCTGACCATGTGGTTCAGTCGTGACCAACTCTGGGGTTGCGGCGCTCATCTCGCTTTATTGGCCGAGGGAGCCGGCATACAGCTTCCGGGTCATATGGCCAGCATGAATAAGTCGCTTCTGGAGAACCAGAGCAGTGTACAGAAATGCCATTTACCTTCCCGCCGGAACGGTACCTATTTACCTACTTGCACTTTGACGTGCTTTTGAACTGCTAGGTTGGCAGGAGCAGGGACCAAGCAACGGGAGCTCACCCCATCACAGGGATTCGAACCACCGCCCTTCTGATTGGCAAGTCCTAGGCTCTGTGGTTTAACCCACAGCACCACCTGCGTTGCTAGATATATAATAAATGTTCATAAATGTACTAACCTAGCACATACATAGATCAGCACAGGAAGACCGACCTGAAACCATTTTTGATTCCGAAACTGACCAAATGTTTTCTCTGCAAGGTCAAAGGAAAATGGAAAAGCCTCCCCATTGTCTTTTGCTTCACAAATCCTGTCTTAAGAGTATGTCTGTGTATGAACAGGGTGAGCCTGTGACCTGGCTCAGGAACTAAGTATTTATCATTACAAAAGACTGGCCAGGCTCCTCAGGGTATCCAATCAAGTGAGCATTAACAGGTAACCTGCCAGACAGGAGGTAAACAACACACTCAGATTTCTGCTCAATAGGGAACCTACATAAGGACTCTATATGGGCTTTTGGACACCCCATAAGGGAACAAGGGCAGATGTTTGTTTCCAACAAGATTGCCCACTAAATCCAGGAAGGGTGAGGTCCTCACCATGATACCAGCTGGGATTATGACCGGATAGGCAGGCGGACAGGACCGGAATGGGATGGGCAGGTTCGAACTCACTCAGTCCATTTAAATGAGGAGAGAAGCTACAGATACGGAGTACCCCACTGGGGCAATTTCAGGAGAGGTTTTAAAAGATACTGTAATGGATCTATGGGTTGCTCATGCGTAAACCGGCGCCACACCTGGCTGGGTTGCCTGACTGAACCCTTTCTGTCTGGACAGCCACTCGCCTGTGGCTGTCTCAATCGCTGGCAGAATCCGTCAGTGGGCGTTTCTTGAACTTCTTCCAGCATAAAAGTTCTTTGACGCCTAGTCGCCGCCTACTCTCCCTGCGCGGAAGCCTTCTGCGCAGGGAGGGTGTGGGCACTGGGGGACCCATGCTCTCCCCGCTGGTCCCTGGCGAGGTGTCTTGGAGCCACCTCGCCGATTCCCCCATCTGCCCCCCTCCTCCACTGGTGTTACGCTGATTTCCTTCCCCAGAAGATGTGCTGCTTCTCTCCCTCCCGGGACGCGCTCCGGAATACCTCTGGAGCCCTCCCTCTCCCTCTGGCTCCGATGGCAGTTCCCTGACAGATACCTTGACAGGTTTTGCTACATTTCACAAGTGGGGCAGGGGTTCCACCACAGATTTAACTTGCTGTGATAGAAACAAATATCCAAAGGAATTTCAAGGGGACCTGCAAAGCATGAGCAAAGATTAACAATGCCCAATGCTTTGCATTGCATGTTATTGGGGTTCAGCTGCAGCCCTAGTGGGGGCGACCCAACAGTTCCTGGTGACATGATGGCTTTAAAAGTCTGTAGCAGTTGTGTGTTGCAGTACAGAGCAACAAAGTGCACATTTCAAACGGCGTCTTTGTGAAGAGGCTGGGATTCCACACATCCCCCTTTCCTCTTGACGGCAGAGCTGCTTAAAAAATAAAAAAGGTTGATTGGGCCGATTGCCAGAGAGCAAAAACCCCAGAGTGGAGAAAATGTTCCAAGTGATGGCCCTGAAGCAGAAATCTATACTTGTCTTCTGCTGATAAGACACAAACACCCTTTGGGTAATTAAGAAGTGAGAGAATCTTGACTTAATGGGCCTTAGGCAGTGTCAAGGAACCAAGTTAATTTGAGAGCAAGGAGGCAATCAATAGACTCCTATCTCTCTCTCTCTCTTTCTCTCTCCACTGCTGAGCAACTGAATCCCCAAATTAGTTGTAATCACAGCAAAGAGCTGGATAATTTAGAGGTCCGCCTGGGGTCTTCTACTACCAGACACCACTCCCATGGGGCAAGATCAGGGGCCAATTTGTATTAAAGCTGAGCTGATTATTCCCTTTTTTGCAAGACCACTTGTCCTCAATGAAGGAAGAGGTTCATAGGTAGCTGCTTCTTCTTCTTCTTTGGAGATTGTCTTCCATAAACACGGTTTTGAAAGCGAGTCCGTGACTGTGGAGGCCAATTCTGGATCCACACGTCCTTCCACAGTGGGGACATAGGTTTCTGGGCAGGAGTTGATCACGGTGAGGGTTTGCCAAGCGTGCCTTCCTCATAGCACCTTATAGTCAGTCGGACCATTGGGTCCATCTGAGGCAGTGAGAGATTTTACTTTCTTGGGCTCCATGATCACTGCAGATGGTGACAGCAGCCACGAAATTAAAAGACGCCTGCTTCTTGGGAGAAAAGCAATGACAAACCTAGACAGCATCTTAAAAAGCAGAGACGTCACCTTGCCAACAAAGGTCCGTATAGTTAAAGCCATGGTTTTCCCAGTAGTGATGTATGGAAGTGAGAGCTGGACTATAAAGAAGGCTGGTTGCCGAAGAATTGATGCTTTTGAATTATGGTGCTGGAGGAGATTCTTGAGAGTCCCATGGACTGCAAGAAGATCAAACGCATCCATTCTTAAGGAAATCAGCCCTGAGTGCTCACTGGAAGTACAGATCCTGAAACTGAGGCTCCAATACTTTGGCCACCTCATGAGAAGAGAAGACTCCCTGGAAAAGACCCTGGTGTTGGGAAAGATGGAGGGCACAAGGAGAAGGGGATGACAGAGGACAAGATGGTTGGACAGTGTTCTTGAAGCTATCAGCATGAGTTTGACCAAACTGTGGGAGGCAGTGGAAGACAGGAGTGCCTGGCGCGCTCTGGTCCATGGGGTCACGAAGAGTAGGACACGACTAAACGACTAAACAACAACAACAAGCTGAGTTAAAGTTACTTCTTATTTGCCAGTTACTTGGATTGGTTGATGGGGTGTCCTTCTGGGTTTGATGGCTGGACTTTTATTGTTGTGACTAATTTTATTGAATTGCTGTCATTCTGTCTTTCTTACGGTGCTTTTTATTTTTTTCGGGGTAATGGCCGGTCCTGATCCCCCAGCAACTCACCTCCCTGTTTCGCCCAAAGGCGAGCACTCCTCCTGCGAGTTCTCAGGTCTCTGCAGCTCAGGAGATGTTGGTGGGTTACTAGACCCAGGGGCCGCCTCAGCCACCCCTGACCAAACTGGTAGTGGAGCAGCTGTAAGTGATGGCCCAGCTGGAGGCAACAAGGTAATCCCCGCATCTGGAGCCAGGGCAGGCTCAGGCCCCTGACTTGGCCCAGCTGGTGTTTGTTGCAGGGGAACCTGTGCAGACTGGGACTCTTCAGGCCCAGGCCCCAGACTTGGTTCGGATGATGCCTGAGGCAAAGGATCTGCTGCAGACTGAGACTCCTCTGGTTCCGAGTCCGAGCCCGAGTCCCAGGCCATCACAGGAAGGAGTCTGAATGGTCATCTAGTCCAACCCCCTATAATGCAGGAATCCCAACTAAAAAATCCCTGATTCGTTCAGTCCAGAAGATGCTGGATCTCACTCCAGAAGGTGAGATCCAGCACCTTCTGGCGGTTCCCTCATTGCGAGAAATGAGGCTACAGGGAACCAGACAGAGGGCCTTCTTGGTAGTGACGCCCACCCTGTGGAACACCCTCCCTTCAGATGTGAAGGAAATAAGCAGCTATCCTATCTTTAAAAGACATCTGAAGGCAGCCCTGTTTAGGGAAGTGTTATGTACTGAAGGTCTCACCCTGGGCCAGCAGGGGGATACTGTAGATAGTTATGCAAATGAAGGATCGAAAGTGTATTTCAGTGATTGGATAGTTTGTATGCAAATGAAGGATCGAAAGTGTTGTTCAGTGATTGGCTAGTTACAGAAAATGGTTACTGTTGCATTCTAGTGGAGCTTTATATAAGCAGGCTGACTGAGCTCCTCAGTTCAGTTCTGTTCCAGCTTACAAATAAAGAGCTGCTTTGGAAGAATCGCTGTGTCGTCTGATATGTTCGCCCACAACTTAACGGGAAGTTTTTAATATTTAATGTTGTACTGTTTTTAACACTTGATTGGGAGCCGCTCAGAGTGGCTGGGGAAACTCAGCCAGATGGGTGGGGTATAAATAATTTATTATTATTATTATTATTATTATTATTATTATTATTGATGGCCAGCCAACCTCTGTTTAAAAACCTCCAATGAAGGAGAAGCCGCCACCTTCAAGGGTGTCCGTTCCACAGTCAGACAGCTCTTACTGCCAGAAAGCTCTTCCTAATGTTGAGTTAGAATCTCCTTCCTTGCAACTTGAAATCATTGGTTTGGATTCTACCCTCTGGAGCAGCAGGAAAAAGCTTGCTCCATCTTCCATGTGATAGCTCTTTAGATAGCTATCATGTCACCTCTCAGTCTTACCTTCTCCAGACTAAACCTCCACAACTCCTCCCACAGTTCCTCATAAGGCTTGTTTTCCAGCCCCTTGATCATCTCCTCTTCACATGTTCCAGCTTCTCAATATTTGTCTTAAACTGTGGTGCTCAGAACTGGACACAGTATTCCAAATGACCAGGGCAGAAAAGAATGGAACTATTACATCCCATTTCTGTTGATGCAACCTAAAATTGCATTGCCTTTTTTTTTTTATGCTGCTGCTTCACACTATTGAGTCATGTTACCTCTCTTGCCCTGACCTAGCCACTGTGATCCACACGACGGTCACCTCCAGACTGGATTATTGTAACTTGCTCTATGTGGGGCTGCCCTTGAGACTGATCCAGAAACTTCAGTGGGTGCAGAATGCTGCAGCGAGACTCCTTACAGGGTCCTTGCTGTGGGATCACATTCACCTAGTTCTATACCAGCTGCACTGGCTCCTGGTGGAGTACAGGATCAGGTTTAAGGTGTTGGTTTTAACCTTTAAAGCCCTATATGGCCTAGGACCCTTGTACCTACAGGACCGCCTCTCCTGGTATGTCCCACGGAGGACCTTACGGTCTTCAAATAAAAACACCTTGGGGGTCCTAGGCCACAGAGAGGTTAGGCTGGCCTCAACCAGAACCAGGGCTTTTTTGGCTGTGGCTCCGATCTGGTGGAACGCTCGGTCACAAGAGACTAGGGCCCTGCGGGACTTGACATCTTTCTGCAGGGCCTGCAATGTTCCACCAGGCCTTTGGCCAAGGCACAGCCTGACCCCCTCCTTTGGTAATTCTTTACAGAACTCTAGCCCAATGGTTGCCATCAATTTGATTTGAACTGATTTTAGAATGAATTGATTTTAGAATGCTATATTAGTTTACTGTTGTTATCTGCTCTGAGCCCGGCTTTGGCTGGGAAGGGTGGGATATAATTATTATTATTATTATTATTAATCATTATTATCATTATTATTATTAGCTTGCGGTCTACTGAGACCCCTAGATGCTTTTCACATGTACTGCTGGAAACCAAGTGTCCCCCATCCTATATTTGTACATTTGATTATACCTTCCTGCGTGTAGGACTGTACATTTGTCACTAGTGAAATTCACTTGGTTAGCCTGGGCCATGTTCTCCAGTCTGCTATGGCCCTACACTTCTATTAAGGTCCTCTTCAATCCTGTTTCTTTTCTTCTGAGGTACCCAAGTTTCATGCCATCTGCAAATATGATGTGCATCACCTCAATTGTTTCACCTAACTCATTTCTAAAGATGTGGAGCGAAGCCCTGCGTTACTCCACTTAGTTGCATGGCAAGTCCCCTCCCCCATGTGAAATGAAGACACTGGACACGTTAATTAAGGTTAATGGGCATAAAAAGGCCACAACTTTATTGATTACAGAATTGAAAGGTATTGGCCTTAGGCATTGGCTCCTATCGACTACCCGGCATGGGGACCGGGAAGGGTTATCCACAAGCCGTGGGAGTCCTGTTGAAGTACGCCAACTAGGATCCCACGGGTGTCACCGCTTGGGGGGCGTGCCGGAGGCCCTCACCTCCCTAGATTTTGGACAAGGCAACGCCCCCGGAGTCCTCTACCGGACTACCCTTTTCCTTGGGGGAAGGTGATGGCGCTTCCTTCCCCCCCATTCATTTGCATAACAATTAACCCCTGCCAATGCCTAACCGCCAATACCGCGGAAGTTGTGATGTTTGCTACGAGGTAGGCGAAAAAACCAAAAGGCTGGAAGTGCACCAAATTGGAAAAATTCCTACCAGGCCCCTTGTGGCGACCAACCAGAGTCCATAGCAAGGTCATGGCTAGCTAAGCCTAAGGGTGGGTGGGATGGGAAAATCGCTCAGCTGGAAAGGGGAAAGAGGGCGGTCCCCGGACGTGCCTGGCCTTAACTAGGCTAGGCCACGCCTCCCCTGCCCGCTGATTGGCGGGCTGGGTCGAAGGCATGCCCGGGGATTCCCTGGATCTCACGGGGGCAAAAGGCCAGCCCCCGCGTGTGTGGGAGGGGTTAACCCGCAACTCCCTCTCCTCCCGAACTCGGAAATCGCTTTCCAGGAGGAAAAGGGCCTGGCAACCCTGAGATCATTGGATGAGAGATGCTTTAAACGTAGCTGTTTGCATGCTGGGTCCACCCCCCCTCAAGCTCTTAACTGCTTTTAGACTGCTTCTTAAACATTATTATGATGAATGTGTTTGCTGCCCTGAGCAACTTCAGGAGGAAGAGAAGGATGTGAATTGAATAAATAACCACAAACAACAGCAACGATTTAGCACAACTGGCCAGTTGGTCTATTGAAGAAGAAATATAAGGTTTTCAATGCTATATAAAACTATTTTCTAAGTTGCTGCTACTGGATTTTATCCAAGTAGGCTTTACCCATTGAAATTAATAGATCTGAGTCGTGCCCACTGATTTACTCTGAGTAGAACTATTTCTGTGTTTCCAAAGTGTTTGTCTTGGGGGTGTCGTAAGACAAAAGATCTTGCGTATCATTTAAAAATGGTTGAGTAATGGGACATGTTAGGAAGATGTGGGGACGGACACTAAATTGAAAACACAAAAAGTGCCACAAATGAAACATTTCGATTGGAAGGGTCAAGATATACCAAGGATTTGGAACCAAACATTAGCAAAGCACTTCCCCTTTTAGACTACCATTTTCCAGAGCGGAGAGCACTCATTTAACTCAGTTGTCCACTGCTTATTGGACGTAAATTGCTTGTTTCTTCCTTCAAAACCCATTGAAAAGGAATCCTGGCGGCTAGACAGAATGTCACTTAGGAAATGCAGAGGGTGTTAAAACTGAAATAACGGGGCACAGCTGAGAAGAAAATGTAGGCTGTTTAGCAGACGTTATTTTGTAGCATCTCTTTGTCTGGGGAAAGGCACTGCACCAAACGTGTCATTTTCAGACCAGGCCAGACAAAACATTACGGTGGATGCCATATGGCAGGGCTGGGGAATCTGCCGCCCTCAGAAAGAGTTGTTGTCAGACTGCAACCATCTTTCATCCCTGATCATTGGTCATGCTGATTGGGGATGATGGGAGCTATTATTATTATTATTATTATTATTATTATTATTATCATTATCATTATCATTATCATTATTATTTATTATTTATACCCCGCCCTCCCTGGCCAGAGCCGGGCTCAGGGCAGCTAACACCAGTAAAATTACAGTAAAAACATAATAAAGGTAAAGGTAAAGGTAAAGGTAAAACATAATAGGGGGGGTACAATTTAAAATAGAGGTTAAAATGCAATTTAAAATGCAGCCTCATTTTAAAAGTAGCCCATAGATCAAAACCATAAGGGGAAGGAAACCTAAGGGTCAGACTGAGTCCAAACCAAACGCCAGGCAGAACAACTCTGACTTGCAGGCCCTGCGGAAAGATGTCAAGTCCCACAGGGCCCTAGTCTTTTGTGACAGAGCATCCCACCAAGTCGGGGCCAGTACTGAAAAGGTCCTGGCCTTAGTTGAGACCAATCTAACCACCTTGCGACTTGGGACCTCCAAAATGTTGTCATTTGTGGACCTTAAGGTCCTCCGCAGGACATACCAGGAGAGGCGGTCCCGTAGGTATGTGGGTCCGAGGCCGCATAGGGCTTTAAAGGTCAAAACCAGCACCTTAAACCTGACCTGAAGTTTGGTGGAAACTCTAGTTAGAACTCTAGGATAATCTGTGGAAATAAACAGGATATTGTGTATGTCTTGGCCCTGGGACCACATCTGCATTTGCAAAAAGGTGCCTTGTTGGTGAGATGAGGGGGCGCGCATGCGCAGGGACAGAGGGATGACTCAGCTCCCAGAATTGTACACACAGTATCTATTGCTGGATTTGACCCCGACACCCTTTGTCTGCCAACCACACGGATTCCAGTTAGTTACCTCTTTCCCCCAGCAGATAATATCAATGCGGTTTAAAAGTAATTTTATTTCTTTGATGCGATCTTTGTGTACAATCAGACACGGTGGAAGAAAGGAACGCAGCACAATCACAATCATCCTAAAGTGCTTCCAAAACAAACAATAAATAAAATTAAGAGGCCAGAAAGTCTTGCCTGTGGGTTTGCAAATTAAAATCCATGACAGCGGGGTTGTTGTTTTTTGGAAGTGATTTCCATACAAATGGAATGGAAGGCAGAGAAAAGCAATCTTTGGCACGTAATCTCATCCTAAACATAAATAACCCATCCGCAATGGGAAGGCCGTGGGAAGCAAATTGACCCCCCCCACCCCCGTTTCCCCATAAATATTCTTAGGAATAAATAGCATGGTATTTAAAGGAATCCAAGTTTAGAGCCAGACGACAAAATCCCATGCAAATGCCTGCAGAATCTCTGGCAACAAACCTGCACTTGCTCCATAGAATCATAGAATCATAGAGTTGGAAGAGACCACAAGGGCCATCGAGTCCAACCCCCTGCCAAGCAGGAAACACCATCAGAGCACTCCTGACATAAGGTTGTCAAGCCTCTGCTTAAAGACCTCCAAAGAAGGAGACTCCACCACACTCCTTGGCAGCAAATTCCACTGTTGAACAGCTCTTACTGTCAGGAAGTTCTTTCTAATGTTTAGGTGGAATCTTCTTTCTTGTAGTTTGGATCCATTGCTCCATGTCCGCTTCTCTGGAGCAGCAGAAAACAACCTTTCTCCCTCCTCTATATGATATCCTTTTATATATTTGAACATGGCTATCATATCACCCCTTAACCTCCTCTTCTCCAGGCTAATCATGCCCAGCTCCCTTCGCCTTTCATCATAAGGCATCGTTTCCAGGCCTTTGACCATTTTGGTTGCCCTCCTCTGGACACGTTCCAGTTTGTCAGTGTCCTACTGAACTGTGGTGCCCAGAACTGGACACAGTACTCCAGGTGAGGTCTGACCAGAGCAGAATACAGTGGCACTATTACTCCCCTTGATCTAGATGCTATACTCCTATTGATGCAGCCCAGAATTGCATTGGCTTTTTTAGCTGCTGCGTCACACTGTTGGCTCATGTCAAGGATGCACATACATTTTCCCTTCATTTTTGGAGGGGAAAAAGTGCGTCCTATAGAGCGAAAAATACGGTAGCTTCTGGCATGGACTTGGGTAAACCAAAATCAGACACCAGGCCTGGTACCAGCGATCAGCCAGGTCAAGCAGCAGCTTAGGACACCAGGGCTCCTTGAATGTCCCAACCTGCCAACCACTTGCCCACTGCTTTATTTGGGAGCCAAGACATATTTGGAGAGCCAGTGTGGTGTAGTGGTTAAGAGCGGTAGACTCGTAATCTGGTAAACCGGGTTCACTTCCCCGCTCCTCCACATGCAGCTGCTGGGTGACCTTGGGCTAGTCACACTTTTGTGAAGTCTCTCAGCCCCACTCACCTCACAGAGTGTTTGTTGAGGGGGAGGAAGGGAAAGGAGATTGTTAGCCCCTTTGAGACTCCTTAGGGTAGTGATAAAGCGGGATATCAAATCCAAGCGCTTCTTCTTCTATCATTGCTAGAGGAAAGAGGCAAATGTCATCCTTTCCTGCTCCAGGAGCCAGCAAGATCTACTATGTTATCTTCCTTGGATGCAAGCAGTGGCGTAGCGTGGGTTGTCAGCACCCGGGGCAAGGCAAGTAATTTGCACCCACTAACCTGTGGATTTGCGCCTCCTAACCCGTGGATTTGCGCCCCCTAACCCTAACCCCCAGATGTTGCGCCCGGTGCGGCCGGCCCCCCCTGCACCCCCCACGCTATGCCACTGGATGCAAGCAGGATGGTGTCATCCATCACATCTCTGGGCAGTACATAGTAGTGCAAGGCAGGTGCAGTGGGACATACAGTGGTACCTCAGGTTAAGAACTTAATTCGTTCCGGAGGTCCGTTCTTAACCTGAAACTGTTCTTAACCTGAAGACCACTATAGCAAATGGGGCCTCCTGCTGCTGCCGCACCGCTGCCGCACGATTTCATCCTGAAGCAAATTTCTTAACCCGAGGTACTGTTTCTGGGTTAGCGGAGTCTGTAACCTGAAGCGTATGTATCCTGAAGCGTATGTAACCCGAGGTACCACTGTACCTCTGTACTCCCTCATTTTCCCAGCATCGGCCACCTAAGGCAGCTACCTCTCGCCCCTACTAAAGAAGATTGGCAAATTAAGTTAATGGATTATGCGGAAATGGCTAAATTAACTGGGAAACTAAGAAATCAAGACGATAACAAATATAAAAAAGAAATGGGAAATGTTTATTGCATATATACCAAAGCAATGGAAGGAAGTCAATACACCAGCAGGATTTAAAATAAAAAAAAACCACTTGTGATGTTATGCGGAATGTTGAAATGAGAAGGCAATTAGAGATAAAGATCCTTTATTGACATGCATAAATGAAAATAATACAAAGGAACCAGAGGAGGGAGTGAAGTCAGGGGATTCAAGGAATCCCAAAATATGGATTCAATATTAAGATTGTATATAAATGTTTTATTTTATGTTCTTTTCTTTTTCATGTAATAATTGTTTATTGTGAAAATCAATTAAAAAATTATTATTTTTAAAAGGCAGCTACTTCCCTCCGCCTTACGGCAGGGCCGGTGCTAATAAAATGAGCAGAAAAAGATCCTTTAAACAGAAGTCCTTAGAGCTGGTTCCTCTTTCCTTTTGCCTCTGACACACTCATTGTTCCAACCACTTGCAAAACCCTCTCCAATAGGCCCTCATTCCCTCTCCAGCAGGCGCTTGAAGACTAGTGGTCTCACCATGACAGGCGATTCTTTTCTGTGGAAGCTCCGAGACACAGACAGAATGCCAGTGCGTTGAGTCTTGAGAAAGCAGCAAAACTATTTCCTTTTTCCAAAAAAGGGAAAGTGCTCTCTGCAGCAGCAGGAACAGCAACCACCAGAGGAATGCTGAAGTTGCTGTTGGTTTTCCCCCACCACCACTTTAAAGCCTGAGAGGCATTAGGAGGCCAGGAATGCCAAAATCTGCTTGTATTCCAGCAGGAGGCCGAGAAGGACCCACTGCAAGGGGTCAAACAATGGCCAAGTTTGACCAAATAAAAACAACAGAAATACAGCTTGAAACAGGTTGGCATAAGGACAGAAATAATGGTTACAGCAATTCAGTGATTTGCTTTAGGGCTAGCGATGGACTAGGTGGGCTATTGGGGAAGGCTGATCTAGGAGATCCCTTAATGTGGCGAGGGGGGGGGGTTTCGCTCTAATGACCGGGGCAGCTGGAACGGAGCAAAGAGGGCGGTCCCTGGGTGCGCCAGCCTTAAATGCGCTAGGCCACGCCTCCCCGACCCACTGATTGGCCGGCCGGGTTGGTGACGCGCCCAAGGATTCCCTTACTCTCGCGGGGGCTAAGAGCCAGTCCCCGTGTGTGTGAGGAGGGGGTGGGCCCACAACCCCCCTCTCCAGCTCGGAAGTGGCATTATTACTATTACTATTATTATTATTATTATTATTATTATTATTATTATTATTATTATTATCAGAAGCCACAACTCATGTAGTAGCACAGAGCATCCCCACTGACTCGATTATAAACATTTGGATCATCATCATCATAATGAAAAAAACAACAACAAAATGCTGGATTGTTTCCAGAGGGAGGAAGAAAGCAAAGCTCTCGCAGCCTGGAAATCAATTAATGAAAGCAAACCTGGGGAGAATCAGGGAGTGATGCCTCTTTTATGAAATCCATGCTAAGTCAGAGACCTCGGCAGGCAGAGGGGGCTGTAAATGATACGTCTCAATGTGGTCCATTTCGTTTGCTCTTGAGTGTTTGTAATTACTTAACAAGCAGATCATCTGATTATCCCTTTCAGCAAATGCAGGATTTTATTACCTCTTGTAAAGCTGCAATTTTAGGAGCGTTTTTTGCCCAGCTCAAAAAAAACGCAACAAGGTTCCTTTTAATAGGTAGGCCAGATCATTGGCTTAACTACCTTCGTATTGTGTGCTCTGGAAAGTAGCATCTCTAGAAGATACTGGAAAGAGTTCTTCAGCATTAGCTGCTACGTTTTTAGTTGAGAAAAAATGGTGAGTAATGGGGGCTGAATAGAGGTGTATAATATAAAGTACAGTGTCGGGAAAGTGGATAGGCTTAAGTCTTACTTCCTCTAGACAGGACCAGCCCATCCATGAGGCAAGGTAAAATGACTGTCTCAGTGGCAGAATCTACAGGGGCAGCAGATCATAGAATCATAGAGTTGGATGGGTCCAACAAACATCATCTAGTCCAACCCCTGAAATGCACAAATCTCAGCTGAAGATGGCTGTGGCGATCACACAGGGTCCCTGGACGTTTGACGGTCTATTGACCCTGTGCACTGTGATTGCTTTATTTGCTGCCACCACCCCGTTCTCAGGGGGACACACGGAGTCCAGACAGTAGTTAACATAAACAAATCATAGAATCATAGAATCATAGAATCATAGAGTTGGAAGAGACCACAAGGGCCATCGAGTCCAACCCCCTGCCAAGCAGGAAACACCATCAGAGCACTCCTGACATATGGTTGTCAAGCCTCTGCTTAAAGACCTCCAAAGAAGGAGACTCCACCACACTCCTTGGCAGCAAATTCCACTGTCGAGCAGCTCTTACTGTCAGGAAGTTCTTCCTAATGTTTAGGTGGAATCTTCTTTCTTGTAGTTTGGATCCATTGCTCCGTGTCCGCTTCTCTGGAGCAGCAGAAAACAACCTTTCTCCCTCCTCTATGTGACATCCTTTTATATATTTGAACATGGCTATCATATCACCCCTTAACCTCCTCTTCTCCAGGCTAAACATGCCCAGCTCCCTTAGCCGTTCCTCATAAGGCATCGTTTCCAGGCCTTTGACCAAATAATCAAGTTTATTTTTAAATGCAGGAACAAGCTTATGGTTTCAGTTAATTTTTCTTGTCAGTTTCTTAATCTTAGTTCCTAACAACTTCAAACTGATTATCCCCAACTATCTATCTGACTCCACCTAACAATTCCTCTCACTCTCTCACAATACAACTCAACCAACCCACACCTAATCCTCCCTCTTTCTTCTTCACCTCCCAAACCTTAACTGACTTTCAAAACCTCCCACTCTAACTTTTACTCCCCCCCCCCTTGCATTCCCACTGGCCAATCACATTCTCACTCATTTGACCCTTTCTTAATGACCCACCTAGGAGGCAAACGCCACAATGGCCGTTCAAACTCTGCTTAAAACCTCCTATGAAGGATAATACACAACCTCCTCAGGGAGACTTTCCCCCTATTGAACTGCTCTTACTGTCAGAAAGTTCTTTCTGATATTTAGTCGGAATCTCCTTTCTCGTAGCTTGAAGCCATTGGTTCGAAACCTACCTTCCAGAGCAGGAGAAAACAACCTCGCTCCAACTTCCGTGTGACAGTCCTTTAGACATTTGAAGACCCTCTCAGTCTCAACTCCCTCAACAGTTCCTCATAAGGCTTGGTTATGGGGTAACTCTGCCCCTGAAGGACCAGGTGTGCAGCCTGGGAGTCATTCTGGACTCATAACTGTCCATGGAGGCGCAGGTCAGTTCTGTGTCCAGGGCAGCTGTCTGTCTACCAGCTCCATCTGGTACACAGTCTGAGACCCTACCTGCCCCGGACTGTCTCGCCAGAGTGGTGCATGCTCTGGTTATCTCCCGCTTGGATTACTGCAATGCGCTCTTTGTGGGGCTACCTTTGAAGGTGACCCAGAAACTACAACTAATCCAGAATGCGGCAGCTAGACTGGTGACTGGGAGCGACCGCCGAGACCACATAACGCCAGTCTTGAAAGAGCTACATTGGCTCCCAGTATGTTTCCGAGCACAATTCAAAGTGTTGGTGCTGACCTTTAAAGCCCTAACTGGCCTCGGTCCAGTATACCTGAAGGAGCGTCTCCACCCCCATCATTCAGCCCGGACACTGAGGTCCAGCTCTGAGGGCCTTCTGGTGGTTCCCTCACTGCGAGAAGCCAAGTTACAGGGAACCAGGCAGAGGGCCTTCTCGGTAGTGGTGCCCACCCTGTGGAACACCCTCCCACCAGATGTCCAAGAGAAAAACAACTACCAGACTTTTAGAAGACATCTGAAGGCAGCCCTGTTTAGGGAAGCTTTTAATGTTTAACAGACCACTGTATTTTAATATTGTGTTGGAAGCCGCCCAGAGTGGCTGGGGAAACCCAGCCAGATGCCAGATGGGTGGGGTATAAATAATATATTATTATTATTATTATTATTATTATTATTATTATTATTATTATTATTAGTTTCCTCTGCACACGTTCCAGCTTGTCAACATCCTTCTCAAGGATGTTGATCTTTATTCTCCGCTTGCTCCTGACGTAGATCTTCAATCACCCCTTCTTCCCTGGTGATAAGAGGGGCGCCATTTTGTCGTTCACCTCAGGTGCCAAAATGTCTTGGGCTGGCCCTGCCTCTAAAACTCGGGGTCATCCAATGAAACCGAACGAGGGAAGGCTGAGGGCAGACAAAAGAAAGTGCTTTTTCACTCAGCACATTGTTAAACCATGGAATTCGCTCTGAGAAGTGATGTCTTTTCACCAGCTTGGGATGGCTTTAAAAGAGGCTTAGTCAAAGTCCTGGACTCAAGTTCTCAAGCTTTTGTAAACCCTGAACTTGTCCTGGTAACATAAAGACAGCCAGTGGAAGCTTTTAAGCGCCTGTGTAGTTAATGGAGCTGCACGTGTAAAATCTTTTCAGCATTTCAGACTATATTCCGTGAGGTAATAAAAAAGGCTGCCGGGAGGAATAGAAGGGTTAATTTGATTTCCAACATTAAATTCTGACTCACAGCAGGTAGGTGAAAAAGAGTTGGCACTGCTTCCTCCCCCACCCTATAAGATTGCCTATAAATCACTTACTGCATGATTCTGTAGCCTACCCATGAGCTGGGACACAATTACTAGCAAAATAACTAGGTATAAGTTTCCAGCTCCTTTTCCTTCTCTGTGTTATGCAGGCTTTAAAATGACAACAGTGGACATTTTCCATTTGATCAGGCATCTACGGTTCCTGACATACTACTACTATGAATAATAATAATAATAATAATAATAATAATAATAATATCAGCAAAGGATAAATTGCTAACAGACAGCGTTTCTTGAGAGGGAAGGAAGGGGGAGTCTTATGATATTATCTTTGGTAACAATAGTAAATACAGAGTCTCTGTTGTCAACTGACAGAGTCCTACATACACACCAGTCACATTCACATTACTGTTATAGGTAATATGATTTTTTGGGGAAAGAATTTCTTCACTGAAGTATGTGTCCAGGAAGTGCTTTTGAATACAGTGGTGCCCCGCAAGACGAATGCCTCGCAAGACGGAAAACCCGCTAAACGAAAGGGTTTTCCGTTTTGGAGGTGCTTCGCAAAACGAATTTGCTATGGGCTTGCTTCGCAAGACGAAAATGTCTTGCGATTCCTGGGGGTTTCCCCCCCCCTTTTTCCCAAGCCCCTAAGCCGCTTAACAGCTGATCTAAGCCGCTAATAGCCTTTTAGCAGCTAATCCGCTAATCCCTTAAGCCTTTAATAGCCACTAATAGACTTTTAGCAGCTAATCCGCTAATCCCTTAAGCCTTTAATAGCCGCTAATAGCCGCTAATAGCGCTAATAGTGCTAATCCGCTAATGGGCTTGCTTCGCAAGACGAAAAAAACGGCAAGACGAAGAGACTCGCGGAACGGATTCTTTTCATCTTGCGAGGCACCACTGTAAATCCATACACATCCTTAGAACAAGAGGCAGGGCTTTTATCAGCTAGAATTCAGTTCCAAAACCTCTCAAGTGAGTGACATTACCATTCTATCAAGGGAGGCGTTCATGGTGAGTTCCGGCACCCTTTTTTCTATAAAAATAGCGCTGGCAAGAAGAACACGTTTTGTTTTAACAAAATGCAGTCAGACAGCAGAGATCATTGGCATCATCTAAAGAGGCTGCGTTTTTTCTGTTAGAGCCCACCTGAGACAGGAAACACAGTCAAAGTAGAGGAAATGATAGAAACTCAACACGGCGATGCCTTTTGGTGGATGGTAAAAGATGATGCCAGCTTAATTCAAGATACAATTTTCTCCCTTTTGCAGGGCCGCCCTATTGAACCTCCTGATGAAATAGTATAATGGCACATTAGGTAGGTATTAGCAGCATCAAAAGGAAAGGAAATACGTCCCCATTGGCCTGTTCAAAAATGGGCCCCAATCCAGACCTCCTCCTTTTTCCTCTGCCTTTTCTAGAAGAGGCAACTAGAATTTTTTGCACTAGATAGCTAAGCAGAATGTCCCAGGGCTGGGCATTTGCCAAAGGTCCAAGACCAGCTGAGGGCAACCCATTTCCACAAGTATCCAAGATGATCAGATACAACCTTAGAGAATTCTCAGTTGGCATCTCCTGCCTCTTCTGGGTAACGGTAAAACACTGACAGTCTAGTTTCTCATTTTTTAGAAAAGTGAGAAGGCAGTTCCCAGATAGGAATTGAGAGATGCTTGAGTCGAGAGCTTCCTCTTGAACAAAACAGCAGGTAGAAATAATATCAACAAATAAAATATCAGCAAATAAAAACAATGATTGCACATTATATGAGCCATGGAATTGGAAGGAGGAGAACTATAAATTCGACAAATAAAAAACTCAGACTTTCCACACTGATCAGAAGTGAGGATTTGTTTGGTTCACATTCCTAATGCAAATCTACCTGCTTCTCACTTCCCAAAACAAGATGTGAACCAAAGCACAGATATAATTCAAATCTTGCACTGCTGCTGTTTGGAGACACCCCCTTCCTCTACCAGAGCTGAGAAGGGACGTGGGCGGCACTGTGGTCAAAACCACTGAGCCTCTTGGGCTTGCCGATCAGAAGGTCGGCAGTTTGAATCCCCCACAACAGGGTGAGCTCCCGTTGCTCTGTCCCAGCTCCTGCAGTTCGCAGTTCGAAAGCACACCAGTGCAAGTAGATAAATAGGTACCGTTGCAGCAGGAAGGTAAACAGTGTTTCTGTGCACTCTGGTTTCTGTCGTGGTGTTCCATTGTGCTAGAAGCAGTTTAGTCATGCTGGCTGCATGACCCGGAAAGCTGTCTGTGGACAAACGCCAGCTCCCTCTGTCTGAAAGCGAGATGAGCGCCGCAACCCCATAGTCACCTTTGACCGGACTTAACCATCCAGGGGTCCTTTTTTTTTTTTTTTTTACCTACGAGAGCTACAATTCTCAGAATGGTTTGACCAACAATCCCTCTCCCCAGGGAACTCTGGGATTGTAGCTCAGGGAGGAAAATAGGGGTCTCCTAACTCCTCTTAGATTACAGTTCTTATAATTACAGTTAACAGATTACAGTTCTCAGAATTCTTTGGGGAAAGCCATGAGTACAGTGGTGCCTCGCAAGACGGAATTAATTCGTTCCGCGAGTTTTTTCGTTGTGCGAGTTTTTTCATCTTGCGAAACACCACTGCATTTAAACACTAACAACGGCGGGGAGGGGCGGGGAGAAGCAGGGCAGCTGCCGCAGCCGGTACCTCAGACTCACCCACGCCTTGTGGCCACCGTGCAACGCGGCTGCTGGAGGGCGGCGGGGCTCAGGAGCGCGACTCCGGCTGCAACGCTGGCTGCTGGCGGCAACGGCTCTCTGAGGGGAGCGCGCGAGGGGGGTGGGCAGCGGCGCGAGGCACTAACCGTCAGCCGGAAGGTCGGAGGGAGCCGGAGGAGCGGGGAAGCGAGCGTGCGTGCGTGCAGTGACCGTTGGCATGACACGAGAGGCAGGGCCGTTTCGTCTAGCGAAGCAAGCCCTTAGGGAAATCCGTCTTGCGAAGCACCTCAGAAAACGAAAAACCCTTTCGTCTAGCAAGTTTTTCGTCTTCCGAAGCATTCGTCTTGCGGGGTACCACTGTATTTAGAGAGGTGGTGCCGAGCTTTATATGTATGTTGTGAATGTGGACAATCTCCAGTCACAGCACTGTGGTGCTGTAGCAATGAACCAGGTGATGAACAATCCCTCTGGGTGCCCTTCAGAGAGGACCTTTCATCTCTGATCTCAGTGCTAAGCCCCACCGTGTTGCAATGAGAGATAAACCCTCTGCCTGCTCTTTAAGATTAACAAGTAGCACTTTCCATTACACAATCCCCAGTGCTGGAGTGAGAAACCGCTCTTTAAAGAAAAGAGAGTTTTTCCCCTCTCATGGTGTCAGTGAAGTTAACTCTCTTTATTTGAAGAGCTCAGGAGGCCAGCATAACAACTCTTCCCAGTAGATCTTGTTGGGATACTGCCAGGGAGACAAAGTCCATCATGACTCCACGTCGTCTCCGGACGTCCATCGATCTCCCGTAGACACGCAGTATCAGCAATTAGTGACACGAGCTCCAGAAATAGCTTGCCACATTCCAGAGCCGTGCACGCTCTATCAGCAGATAAAGCACACAGCGAAAGATGCACCCGGGAGAGCATTATTTACAAGTTTATTCAGCATTGGTCAGAACAAAGAAAAACATGACTGCCTGCTTCAATGTCTCCGGCAGAGAGAGAAAGAAACAAAAGCAAAGACACAACAGAAACATCCTGTGAAAACAGGAAATACGCAGACTCTGTGACTCAAAGCCTGCTCCCTTTTAAGGTGGAACGGAAATATCCTAACAGATCTTGCCCCAGTGAGATAAGTCCTTCCAAAGCAACCTGAGGCTCCTTCACCTTGTCTGTCTTTGCTGTGCCGTCTTCATACCTCTTCAGGTTCTGGGAGACCAGGGGGGAGCGGAGCTGGTTGCAAGAGACTCCTTGGCTTCTTCAGAAGCCTGGTTAGAGTGTGGGGCTGATTATGCCAAGGTTGCAGGTTCGATCCCCATATGGGACAGCTGCATATTCCTGTATAGCAGGGGATTGGACTGGATGATCCTCAGGGTCCTCTTCAACCTCCTCTCCTGCCTCTGCTTCTGAACTCCTCTCTGCCACAGCCTCTTCCTGCTCACTAAGTCCTGTTACCTCTCTAGCTCCCGACACCTCCTCTCAGTCTGCTCCCTCTTCTCACTCTGATGACTCATCGTCATCCCACCACCAATCCCCTGGCTCTGAGCCTTCTTCTCCTCTTGGGGTTCCCTAGCTGGTGCCTCCCACCCAGGGGTAGAGGAAGGGGGGTGCGGTGGGGGCGGGCCACCCCGGGTGTCACTATGAGGGGGGTGACAAAATGCCAGGTGGCACTCACTGGGGGGCTGCAGCACACCTGAGCCATGCATCTCTCTGTTATTGGGATACTGCCGGGGAGACGGGGGCATCAGGCAGGCCCCCAGCTGCACGATCACTGGTCTCCCGTGGAACAGCTTCAGTCAGTCAGCAACACGAGCCTCAGATACGTTCCGGGACCTGTGCACACTTTATCAGCAGCGTGTATAAATCATCCACAACGAAAGAGGCTGTGATGGCCTGGGAATCTGATTCAGAGGCTGAACCTGAAGAATCCCAGCCTGCACAGGAGTCCCCGCCTCCAGGGCTGGCTGAGCTGGGGCAGGGGCTTGAACCTGAAGGGCCCTCACCTGTGCTGGATCCTCAGGAGCAGACACCAGATGAATCCACTCTGGCTCCAGGGGTGATGGAGGACCCATTGCCTGCAGGTGCTCCACTCTCAGCCCCATCAGGGGGAGCTGAGGTTGCCTCTGGGTCCAGTAACCCTCCAGCCTCTCCTGAGCTGCAGAGGCTCAGGGCAGAGAGGCAGAGGGAACTAAGTTCATGCAGGAGGAGTGCTTGTCTCCAGGCCAGGAGAGGCGAGGCACCTTTGGGCTGGGACCGCCTTGCCTCAGAGGAGATAAAGGCCAGTCAGCCCAGTCCCAGGTTGCAGGAGCAACATCGCTGGAAACCTGTTCCTGCCAGCACCCTGACCTGCTCTTCTGGAGTTCCTGACCACGCCGGGCTCCTTGCCTTGGACCCCGCTTCGCCCTTGACAGACAGCCTCCAGGCCCTCGACCCAGGACCGGACTCAGACCACGCCGCAGGGTAACCCCCCCAGGACCAGCACAGAGGCTGACAGAGAGAGATGTGCAAGCATATTTACAGCATTTATTCAGGAACAAAGGAAGACATGACTGCTTGCCTTCGTGTCCAGCAAAACAGCCAAATAGCAAAAGCAACATACAATGGAAGTTCCCAGCAGACAGTGCTGGGAGTAAACAGGCATGTGATACACAACGTCATGCCTGTACCCTTTTAAGGTGGTATATAACTATATCCTAACACTCTCCTGGGAGTGACACGGTGGCTTGGGTGCCGGCAGGCTCCGCGCTGCCCCAAACAGTCCACCCGCCACCCCACCCCCTCAGATGTAGGGCGGCTGAGTGGGAAGAGGCAGTCAGACTCCTCAGAGGCCCTGTGGAGTGTCCTGCCGCAGCTCACCCTGCTCTATGGCCGAATGGCCCCACCCCGCAGGCGGCTGGTCCTGCCCCTGGGCGCAGGGCATGCGCACCACCCCAGGCGCCCTGTCGGCTTGCTCGACCACTGCTCCCACAACTCTTCTGCATCTAGCCAGTCCATAACACTGATCCAATGGGAGAGATAATTTTTTTTGGGGGGGATCTGCTGGGCTACTTTCTGCGACTTGGCAGGCCAGATTTGGCCCACAGTCCAGTCCCCCCTGAACTAAATTGTCCGACATAGGTCTTCCCACGGATTTAACAAGGCTTGGGCACCGTGGGCATCCAATTGGCTCATCATTCCCTGCAGTAGCTAGGTGACTACCCTGTGGTTCTCCAGGCACTTGTTGAGCTCCTATCACCCCTGATTATTGGACATGCTGTTTGAAGCTGATGGGAGTTGAGGTTCTGTGCATCTGGAAGGCCGCTCCCTCCACTAGGCATTGCTGCTCTTATGAATTCACATTGGCAGAAGCTGGCAAGTGGGAGGGAAACCTGCTGGAAGCTTTGAATGGCTCCCACTGGGAGTTGTAGTCCAAAAACAGCTGGAGACCCAAGTTTGGGAAACCCAGCTTTAAATAAACTACTTGCACAGGAAGGAACAATTATCTCAGGCATTGCTTGCAAAGGGGATGGGGGACTTCAAAGCAGTTAGTTAAAAACTCTGCTCCTTCCCATCTCCCTCCCCTGCCCCCTTCTCTCTATTCCTGAATTTGCTTGCAACCATGAATACCATGCTTCCATAACCATGTGATGATTATGACCTCCTTTTTAATATGTAAGTGCTCAGTGGGCTACAGACTCTGGACAATGGATATCAATTTGAACCTATTTGCAGCAAGAGTCAAATGATTGCTGTTTTTCTTTAGATAAGGCGGAGGGCAGACAAGCCACTTTCGAAATGGATTTCTTTACAAATAGCCACTCACCACTCTGGAAGGAGGGCGCGAAATTATTAGGCAACCATCGGGCTCAGAGCCAAAGTACCTGTTACATTATCCCGGCTACCCACCTCCCACCCCCTGCTTCTATGGGTGTCCTTAGAAGAACTGTTTTTATTTTGGCAAGTAGGGGAAAGGAACAGCACACAGGTCTACTAGCCAGACACTTGTTACATGAAAAGTCGCTTATCCAAGCATAAGGAATTAGGACTCAAATCTCACTATATGTCTTGGATTCAGGTATCCAGGCAGCCAGACCTGCATGCAGTAAGCAAATAAAAAGCCTTAAACAAGCCTCCCTCACTTCTTTGTATTTTACTTGTGGGAGTGGAAAGGAAGGAGGAGAGATTCCCCCAGATGTTGTACTACAACTAAAGATGTAATCAGTGCATGGCATAATTTCATTGGACATGGACAGGTTTGAACCAAGGCTTGAGGATTCAAGTTTCTGATCACTATCGTCTGTGCTGTTCACTTGCCTTGTCGTTCACCTGATTCCTGCATCTTGGCTTTTTTCATAGGCTGTTCCGCTAAATCTTGTACCTCTTCCATGGATGTCTTTTCAAAATGCTCCAGTGGGCAGAAGGTGTGTCTTCCTCTGCTGTCTTCAAAGTCGTGGCGAGTCATTTGCGCGGCCGACCGCAGCACTGGGTGACATGGCAGCGGCGACGGACCGGAATCTCAGGGAAGAAAGGGAGAAAAAAGGAAGGGAGGGAAAGAAGGAAGGAACTGAGACCCACTTTGGCAAACCTTGGCTCTGGGTGCAGGTCTCTCACTGCTCTACCAGGAGCCACCAGGGATTGAACCCAGGGATAGATCCACTATGAGGATGGAGCAAGCTCGTTCTCGCCTGCTCTGAAGGGTACGACCCAGACCAATGGATTCAAATGACAAGACGGCAGATTCCGACTAAACATCAGGAAGAACTTCCTGACTACAGTGGTACCTCTGATTAAGTACTTAATTCGTTCCAGAGGTCCGTTCTTAACCTGAAACTGTTCTTAACCTGAAGCACGACTTTAGCTAATGGGGCCTCCTGCTGCTGCCACGCCACTGGAGCACGATTTCTGTTCTCATCCTGAAGCACAGTTCTTAACCCGAAGCACTATTCTTGGGTTAGCGGAGTCTGTAATCTGAAGCATATGTAACCCGAGGTACCACTGTATAAGAGCTGGTTGACAGTGGAACAGTCTCCCTTGGGAGGTGGTGGACTCTCCTTCCTTGGAGGTTTTTAAACAGAGGTTGAAAGGCCATCAGTCCTGGATGCTTTAGCTGAGATTCCTGTTTTTCCAGGGGTTGGACTAGATGAACCTGGGGTCCCTTCCAACTCTACTATCCTATGATTCTATGATCTCTGAGACCACCCTGAACAGCTGAGTCACAGAGGAAGGGAAGGATTGAAATGTCGAATGAAATCCCCAAATATCTCTTGACGGTCATATTTGTATAGCTTAAAGAATACAGTGGTACCACGGGTTAAGAACTTAATTCGTTCTAGAGGTCCATTCTTAACCTGAAACTGTTCTTAACCTGAGGTACCACTTTAGCTAATGGGGCCTCCCACTGCCGCCGGATGATTTCTGTTCTCATCCTGAAGCAAAGTTCTTAACCCGAGGTACTATTTCTGGGTTAGCGGAGTCTGTAACCTGAAGCGTATGTAACCCGAGGTACCACTGTATATAAAAGAGCGTTAAGATCGGGATGTGGAAAATATGAAAACAACAAGAAGAGGCAGGATCGAAGATATTGGAGATACACTTCAAAGGTCCAGACTATGGGGATCACCGAAAATAATAATAATTAATAATTCAGATGGTAATTTGGGTTTTTTTATTTTAGTTTATTGTTTTTAATTGGATTGTGAGGGATATTCCTTGGTGTGTGGAGTGCCGCAGGGCGCAATTCTCTCCCCGATGCTTTTTAACAAAGCCCAGCCTTGGCTGGGGAGGGTGGGGTATAAATAAAAATGATGATGATGATGATGATGATAATTATATGTTAATTGGCTGTTTTTACTGGAAAATCAATAAAAATGATTTTTTTAAAAAAAGAATATATAAAAGAGAATTGTGGAAAATTGAAACTTTTGACAGGATTTGACTGAATCTTGTGGGGGAAAAGAGATACTGAGAAATGCAGAGAATTATAGATAAGGAATGGATAAAATAGAAAGTGAGAAAAGGTAAATGACAGATAAAATATACAAGGAGGTGAATCGGAAGTCCAAGAAATATGTAATGTCTTGTTAACTAAAATGTAGTGATATTGTTATGGTTTCTAATTTGTTTTCTTTTGTATGTATGTGGGTTTTGTCTTTTCTTTTTTTGTTAAGAACTTGTTTAAAAATTATTATTATTATTATTATTATTATTATTATTATTATTATTATTAAAGCAGTGCTGCATCAACAAGGTCTAGGAAAGATACTTCATTTTATAACAGCTGCCCAGAAAGCTCTCTGTCGAGAATGGAAGGAAAGCAATATTCCATACAAAGGAAATTTGGTTATTTAGTGTTTGGAGTTTAGCATACATGGTTAAGTTAGAGATATTATCAGAGTTAGAGAAGGGATGCAATTGGGGAACAATTTTGTTCAACAGTGGAGTTTATTTACACTATATTTGAATAATAAGGCACATGAAGCAATAAAGGTTATTCAGGGACATAAGGAAACACAAAATTTGTATTGTGTATTTCTAGATATGAAGCAAGCCATGGTTTTTATAATAACAGTATATGAATAGTATAATTTTGAAGCAATAGACTATAAAGTATAACAAATTAATAGATGCTTTGATGGTGCTAAAATAGAATATTTTACCTCTAGATTGGACCAAACCTTGCAGAGGATTAGTTGTTTCTGTTCTCCTTGTTTGTTTTTCTTATTTTGCAGTAAACAAAACCTGTGTAATACTGTTATTACTATTATTATTGCTATTTGCTTTGTGCAGTATTATATCAGATTATAAATTAATAAAATATGGTTTTTGATAAGAGGGGATATGCAAGAATAACTCACTGCGCACAAGCAAATATCTATGTATGCCTCAGCAAATAAATGCAGTCCAGATACCAAATACATGACAGGATATAGCAAGATCATATTTTATTGCTTTAATTTCCAACCAGGAATAGAAACCAAATATGACTTTCTTGTGTCCTTTTAATGGGAAAAATATATATGAAATTCCCTGCTCCCCTCTCAAATGACACGAAAAACTTGGAAACATCAATGATCCTTGGAAGCATTTGATATTTTTGGTAGCATTTCCTCTCTTTCTCTGATAAATGAAACACCTTTTAATGATAGGAAATCCTTCTGAAATGGCAGCAGCAGGGAATAATTTAATTTTGTTTGTTCTCCTTTTGTGCGAGAGAAACAAACGTCTCATTTTGGCTGTATCTGGTTCCTGTGCTTATCTGAAAGCCTACTGGAAAAAAACTCCTGCTAATGTAGACTGGTTTTGCCTAATTTAAAAGTTTCTGCCTTTCCAGCTCATTCCACTTCTTTTTTTACTCTGGCACTCTTTGAGCAAGCTGAAACCAGCAGAAACAGTCTCAAAGGCTTGCAAATGCCTGTCCTTCTGTCTATGTATCCTTCCCTCAAATAGCAAACTTGGGTGGTCAAGTTCCTATCAGTTTGGAAATTAAACTGTGCCACCCTTAAAGTCAGAATGTAAGAGGAACAGGAGCAGGCCAAATGACCATCTAGCTCATCATTGTGGTCTTGCCAGGGCCGGATTTAGGTTTGATGAGGCCCTAAGCTACTGATGTATGGAAGTGAGAGCTGGACCATAAAGAAGGCTGATCACCGAAGAATTGATGCTCTTGAATTTTGGTGTTGGAGGAGATTCTTGAGAGTCCCATGGACTGCAAGAAGATCAGACCTCTCCATTCTTAAGGAAATCAGCCCTGAGTGCTCACTGGAAGGACAGATCGTGAAGCTGAGGCTCCAATACTTTGGCCACCTCATGAGAACTGAAGACTCCCTGGAAAAGACCCTGATGTTGGGAAAGATGGAGGGCACAAGGAGAAGGGGACGACAGAGGACGAGATGGTTAGACAGTGTTCTCGAAGCTACCAGCATGAGTTTGACCAAACTGCAGGAGGCAGTGGAAGACAGGAGTGCCTGGCGTGCTCTGGTCCATAGGGTCATGAAGAGTCAGACACGACTAAACGACTAAACAACAACAACAAAGCTACTGAAGGTAATGGGGCCCTTTATATGTCCAGCTGTCCTTTGTCAACAACAAGCAAGCTGTTTTTTTGTGTTGAATATATGATGTATGGTAATTAATGGACCTAATAGGTATCTAAAGCCATTTGCACATAACAAAATATGTATTTTATCAAAGTAATTGTTGAACTGAAATACAATTAAGAAGAAGTATGCAACTAGTCCATGCAGAATTTAGGCACCCTATATATAGAAATGAGCAAACCAGTGATATTTTAGGGAGCAGGCTAGCAGGTGGGGCCCATGACTTACATCATAGGAGCCTACACAACACAAAACACTGTTACTGTATGTAGGTTTTATTTTATTTATTTATTTATCTTATATTTGGGAAATGTACATCCATTTATTTCCTTTACATTTTTTTACACCCCCTAGAGAGTGAGGCCCTAAGCTATAGCTTGTTTTGTTGTTGTTGTTTAGTCGTTTAGTCATGTCTGACTCTTTGTGACTCCATGGACCCAAGCACTCCAGGCCCTCCTGTCTTCCACTGCCTCCCACAGTTTGGTCAAACTCATGCTGGTCCAACCATCTAGTCCTCTGTCATCCCCTTCTCCTTGTGCCCTCCATCTTTCCCAACATCAGGGTCTTTTCCAGAGAGTCTTCTCTTCTCCTGAGGTGGCCAAAGTATTGGAGCCTCAGCTTCACAATCTGTCCTTCCAGTGAGCACTCAGGGCTGATTTCCTTCAGAATGGATCGGTTTGATCTTTTTGCAGTCCATGGGACTCTCAAGAGTCTCCTCCAGCACCAGAACTCAAAGACCCCATGGACAAAGACAACAGGCATATAGGTTGTTTAGCTTATATGTAAATCTGGCACTGGGTCTTGCAGTAGCCAACCAGGTGCCCATGAGGCACCCGAAGAAGGACCTATTTGCAACAAAATTATCCCACTTGGGAATTTCAGTGACTGGGATTCAGAGGCATACTGATGCTTCTGGCTAGTAGCAAGGGATGGTGTGGGTGGGTGGGAATTCAGTTTAGGCTACATTTAAAGGGCAAATCTAAAAAATCCACACTTTCTGAAACAATATGAGGACTGAAACAGGCCAATTCACGCTTATCTGAATTTTGTGCAGTATTTCAATGAGAAATACACACACACACACACACACACAGAGAGAGAGAGAGAGAGAGAGAGAGAGTGGACCAAAGTGCAACCAACCAACCAATCAGTGAAAATAACATACAAAACTACTTTATATTTGGGGCAATTGCTTGCCAAAAAGGTGTGCATTGATCAAAACTGCATACATCCTACCAGTGAAAGTGGCTGGGCCACAGAATATGGAGGGTTTCAGCTGAAAACCAAATGGAGGAAAGGAATCAGTTTGCTGGAGCACCTAACTCTTGGTAGATGTCCTGGAAGTAAACATTAGGAATGGAGGGTGGATATCATAAGGTGAATTAAACAAAAAGTCCTTCCCATCCTATATTCTCTTACCTATAGGACCGCCTCTCCTGGTATGTCCCATGGAGGACCTAAAGGTCTTCAAATAAAAACATATTGGAGATCCTGGGCCACAAGGAGGTTAGGCTGGCCTCAACCAGAGCCATGTCTTTTTCGGCTGTGGCCCTGATATGGTGGAACGCTCTGTCACAAGAGACTAGGGCCCTGCGGGACTTGACATCTTTCCGCAGGGCCTGCAAGACAGAGCTGTTCCACCAGGCCTTTGGCCAAGGCACAGTCTGACCCCCCCTCTTTCTGTAATCCTCATAGAACTCTAGCCCAATGGTTGCCATTAATTTGATTTTGAATTGATTTTAGAATGAATTTCAATTAATTGATTGCAATTTTACGTAAACTATGTTATTTTTACTGTTGTTAGCCACTCTGAGCCCGGCTTTGGCTGGGGAGGGTGGGATATAAATAAATTATTATTATTATTATTATTATTATTATTACTCCTCACCACCCCATGCTAAAACACTAAACATAGATGATCAAGTCCGGAGCTGGAGCTTTCATCTTTGGGGCTCAGGATGCACTGCAACATCTTCTTGTTTTACCCCTCACCCCATTTCTCTGAAGCAATGAATTTTTTTCTTTCTCACTGACTTAAACAAGATTAATTTCCAGAGGGCTGGGTTGGCAATTAGCGAGTTGTCCATTTAACCCTCTCTCAAAAGCACCTGCAATTAGCCACAAGGAGAGCAAACAATTAGCCAGGCTGTCGGAATAACAACACGTCAGGGTGAGGGTGCCCAGCGCCCCCACACCACAAATGTCAGATCCAGAGTCTTGCTAAAGGGGAATGGGTTATACTTGAGCTGCAGAGCTACGGCCTTTGGGTGAAGTGGAACATAAAGGTGATTGTGGTTAATTAACTATAACTTAGTTGGATGGAAAAGAAGGTTAAGGTGTAATAATTGCTGAATTATACCCTGAATTTTCAACTCCTGCTTTTCACCCACAGTCTAGCCCAGCCCCTCAAGGGATACACCAGCCCCCTCTTTGAATTTTCAGTTTTTGTTTTTTAAACCCATAACTTTTAATCTTATCTGCAAGGAATAGCACATAGACTCTTTTCTGCTCAAATAGTAAGAAGTAAACCTGCTTTGGGATGATAAGGTGTTATGTACTGAGTTGAATAGGATCCAAACTGCAGCAGTCTGATTGGTCCTAGAACAATAGGATCCAAATTGCAGCAGTCTGATTGGTCCTAGAACAATAGGATTCCGAATGCAGCAGTCTGATTGGTCCTAGAACGATGCAGCAGTATGATTGGTTGGCAGGAACCACCCAATCCTGCTCCAGATATAAGTGAATCCACAACCTGATTGGCTTACAGTAGAATTCCAGAATTAGCCAATCATGTGCAGCCCATTGTGTAAATAATGTATATAAAGCAGATACTTTGAGGGGACTTTCATTCATTCCTCCTCACCACTATGAGCTGAATAAAGAGCATGAAATCACTTTGTGACTCTGAGTATATTTCATAAGCCATAAGTGGACTTATAGTACAAAAGCCCAGGGCAAAAGAGCCAGTGAAAACCCTCATTTTCTCTCCTTTGCAAAGCCGACACAGTCAAACCTTGGTTGTCGAACGTAATCCATTCCAGAAGCCTGTTCGGCTTCTGAAATGCTCAACAACTAAGTTAAATGCAGGATTTAACTTCCTTCCGCAGGGGCTGTAAGACAGAGCTATTCCACCTGGCTTTCAATTTGAACTTAGCCTGATCTTTTATTCCCCTTCCTTCTCTCCCTCTCCCCATTTTATGAAGATTACCCGCTCTGGGATCCCACAGCTAATCCTCCCCTGGTCTCCTCGCTGGTCCAAATAGGACTAATTTAGCCAGCTAGACCTGGTGATCATCTAATGTTTATTGGATGGATTTCCCCCCTAAATTGATTTTTGAATTCTGAATTTATTGTTATTCACGTTTTATACTGTATTTTATGCTGTTTATTGCTGCATCAATTAAGTGTTTCAAATTTGTTGTTAGCTGCCCTGAGCCTGGTTTTCTGAACTGGGAAGGGTGGGGTATAAATAAAAAATATTATTATTTAGTATTAAGGCATGGCTTCTGATTGCTTGCAGGAGCTTCCTGCACTCAAGAGGAAGCCGCATTGGATGTTCGGCTTCCGAAAAACATTAAAAAATACTGGAACACTTACTTCCAAGTTTTCTGCGTTCGGGAGCCAAAACGTTCCAAAACAGAGACGTTTCGGATCCAAGGCTTGACTGTACATCAACCTATAGATAGCCAAGGTGTCTGAGTCAGCTTAGTTCTCACTGAGGAGATCGAACTGGAGGTGATGGACCAGGAATGAGAGAGACCTTGGGGTCATAGTAGATAAGCTCAAAGAAATTGTTGCGCCAGTGTTTCATGGGAGCCGTGAAAAACGCAAACTCCATGCTAGGGATCATTAGGAAAGGAATTTAAAATAAGATGGTCAATATCATAATGCTGTTATACACATTTGTGGTGTGTCCCCATTTGGAGTACTGTGTACATTTCTGGTTGCCTCACCTCCAAAAAGATATTGTATTTTTTTAAAATAATATTTATCAGAAGTTTGAAAGTTACAGAAAAAAGGCAAAAGAAAAAAAGAAAAAAGAAAAAAAGAAAAAAGAGTCAATACATAGAGAACAAAAAACACAATACATCAAAACACAAACAAAAACAAAAACAATTAAAAACACGTCCAATATTTATCCTTATCTTTAACTTATTTCCTCGACCTCCTCACACCTCCCTTTTTTGTATTCCAGTTATTAACTATATCAGCAAATCCTTTCCATCTTTCACTGCTTTCTGTCATTTAATTATCTTCATTTATTTTAACCTTATCTTACCATCAAAACCTTAAAATTTATTTATACTTAACTCCTTATAATATTTCTACTAAAGTCATGTAATTTCATTCCAACATTTCCTAACATTCATTAATTTTACAATATTTCTCTAAATAGATTTTTAAATTTTTTTCAATCTTCTTCCACCGTCTCTTCTCCCTGGTCTTGGATTCTGTCAGTCCTTTCTATCAGTTCCATATAGTCCATCAACCTGGTGATATTGTAGAGGAGGAAAAGGCTACTCGCTTGGTCTAGCAGGTTTAGGACATGATCTGGGAAGAGGGTTCAAACATGCATTCCATGACCAAGCCCTGGACTGACTGAAGTCCAAAAAAACAAGCTACTCCAAATGAGGGTATTACTCATAAGTTCTGTTTCCTGTATGTAATACCATCACCTACCCAAATTAGGTTGGGCAAATCTTTTTCCACAATGAAGAAGTCAACAAGTACATATTTTAATGTTTGATGCATTACTGTATTTTAATATTTTGTTGGAAGCCGCCCAGAGTGGCTGGGGAAGCCCAGCCAGACAGGCAGGGTATAAATAAATTATTTATTATTATTATTATTATTATTATTATTATTATTATTATTATTTATTATTTATTATTATTAATAATTATTATTATTATTAATCCTAGAAGGAAATTTACCAGGTTTGATTTGGCATTTTAAATAGCCTTTTTAATTGAGGAGGAAAATGCCAAATTCTGTTCCTTTTGTATACACTTTTTGTTTAGAGAACAGCACCATAGATTTGAGGGAAGTGTGGTTGCGTGTCGAGGTCCCCAAGCCACCCCCCAAATAACTCACAACGCACCCTTAATTTTTGTTTACGGTTTTTGGCATAATTTTGGCCACAACTTTATTTAAATACAAAACCATGAGTGGTTGTTTAGGCATTGGTTAAGACCATCTGTCCCCCTGCCTGGGGACAGAACTGACTTCCGGGCACCACCGAAAGACAGTGCGGGGGAAAGCAAGTCGGGGAGAAATGGAGCTGAGTCACAGGCCCTCAATTCTCATCCGCATGCTCCCTGAAGGCTTGCCGGCCCTAGTCCCATTCCAGGGATTGGACGAAAAGATGGCAAGCCCCAGGATTGCTTTAATGGAATTCCCTTTCCGCAGCAACCATGGAGGGGCAGGCACAGCCTATCCTAACCCCTCCTCCACCAATTTATAACCAATGCCTAACCGCAACCTTACAAGTTGTGACGATTTGCTATGCAGTAGACAAAAACCAAATGGCCCAGCCAATCAGCCAGATGGACAAAATTCCTACCAGACCCCTGGCCCAAAAGCAGACAACCCCATGACAGGCATAGCAAGGTCAATGCAACAACCCCTTACTCAAGGGCGGGTGGGCGGGTGATCCGTTGCACGCCGCAAAGAGAAAGCTCCAGGCTGCGTGCAGAGTATTTAAACATTTTACACCTCCCACCAAAATTGCAACATAACTTTTACCCCAGCAACCCAGTGAACCAATCACTGTCCCAGGCCATCTTTAGAGACCCTGCCTGGTAACAGGGGGTGGCTCAGCAGACCCCACCGCAACACGTGCTCTCCCTGAAGGAGAACACGCTCTTTTGAAGAAGAGCTGCATTTCAGCTTGAATATTGTTTCGGGAAGTATGAATTGAAGTGGTTGGGCTGGATCCTGACCTCTCCCAACCACTGCAGGCCGTTTTGATAGGTTTGGCCTGGCCTGCCCACGCATGTCCATCTCCTGCTGCCATATGATGCCTGGCAGTAGTTTAACTCAAGCAAAGAAACAGCAGATTGGACTGATGTGAAACACTAGTATAGAAAGAGCAAGACTCTTCCAACACATTCATATTTCTTTATGCAGCATGACATCCCATCATCTGTCATTAGTCACACTTGCACCCTGATCCCTGTGGTTAATAATTTAAAAGTAATGAAGCGCTCTCTGTGTGGGCAATCACAAATATGAGTCTCATTAACATTCCTATAAGTTTCTTAATAAATGATTTATTGCACTAGAAAGGTCATAAGATAGAACAAAGGTTACAATAAACCTCAAAATATTTTTCTTTTCTTTTGACAAATTCTGACAGTGAGGGCTGCATGTTCTGCATCTCAATTCCCCCACCCCATTAAGGGGGGCTGAATTATGTGGGACACATTATTATTAGTGCTTGCCTAAAGTTTGAGGAGAGGGGACGCGGGTGGGTTAAACCACATAGCCTAGGACTTGTCAATCAGAAGGTCGGCGGTTCGAATCCCCGTGACGGGGTGAGCTCCTGTTGCTCGGTCCCTGCTCCTGCCAACCTAGCAGTTCAAAAGCACGTCAAAGTGCAAGTACATAAATAGGTACTGCTCCGGCGGGAAGGTAAATGGCGTTTCCGTGCACTGCTCTGGTTCGCCAGAAGCGACTTAATCATGACCTGGAAGCTGTATGCCGGCTCCCTCGGCTAATAAAGCAAGATGAGCACCGCAACCCCAGAGTTGGCCACGACTGGACCTAATGGTCAGGGGTCCCTTTACTTTTACATTAAAGTTTGAGGATTCCCTCTCTGCCCTGCAAAAATGGATGCATACGCCTGTATGTTTTAGCTAGGAATGGATGGTGTTGTCATCAGTTCTGAGGTCAGGGCACCTCAAAACCCACTCACTCTGTGGGCACACAAAGAACACCCAAGGAATTGGGGAGTTGTCTGCAAACAAAAGCAGTTTTAAATTCTCTCCTTGTTCTCAACAATATCAACGAGATGCCTTGTGTTTCTATTTAAACTTTGCAAATTATTTCTACACTGGCACGTATAAATTAGCATATGCAAACCAGAGACTTCTTTCGTCAGCTTTTGGGGTGATGCAGAAGTGGCCCCCACATAACTCTGCTACATCTCCCCCCAAAATTCTTTGGGGGAAGCCATGACTTTTAAAAGTGGCATTGAGGCAAGGAAGAAGGGCTACCCCTATGCTATCCACATAATCAGTTATCAGTAATCAATATATTCATATATGCTCACACATAATCAGGGCTTACAGTATTTTATAATCCATTTTGAATCAAAGGGAAGCTGTGCCTTAGCTAACTGCAAACTGCTTGAAACAGCAAATTAGGAGCCGACCTTTCCCCTACAAACATCCGTGTACCCTGGACAAGGGGAAGACGTGAATCAGAGATTCTGGTACAAAATCCCCTCAGATACAGGCTAAATTAATCCACAGAACAGGAAGAGCTAAACCACAAAATCTCCAAAACTCCCTGTCCTGTCATAACTAGGGGAGAGGTTAGACAGAGCGTCACTGCAAGCAACGGAAAGCAGAACTAGAACTCTGTGCTTGACCAGGAGCTGGAAGCATGGCAAGAAGCTTGCTAATTGGCTAATTTTCACTGGCGATATCGTGACTGCCTCATGGTTGTCTCATGATCTATGATCTGCTGTGATCTGCTCAGGTATAAAGACCTCTGGATTTCTGTCGATCGGGGTCCCAGTTCCTTTTGGAAGAGATTCCAAACTGGGTCCTTATTGCCTGGCAATAAACTTCACCTTCTAATTCTCCATTGCTGAGTCTGCCTGATCCTTATTGACGCCAAGAGAGTACCTGCTTACGTTCACCTGCTTCAGCACCATAGTGCCCTAAATGCATGGTATGAATGGGACTGGTACTGTACACTAGGGACGCAGGTGGCACTGAGCCTCTTGGGCTTGTTGATCAGAAGGTTGGCGGCTCAAATCCCTGCAACAGGGTGAACTCTCTCTCTCTCTTGCAAAATAGTTTACATAAAACAGCACAGACAAACAAAAGAGAACAGTACGTCAGTACACACACACTAACAACAAATCTTCTAACTTCACACACACTTTTGACTTCCGATTCACCGCTTTCTACTGTACATATTCTTAGCCTATACACACTTCCTGTTATATCTATTGCATATTTGGTTTCTAGCATTCCTGAATATTCAAGATTCAATATAAACCTATCAGGAGATCTGCATTTTCGCAATATTGTTTTATATAGTCTTTAAATATTATCCATTCTTTACTCTGATTTGTGTTTCCACTTATTCTCCCAGTCATTTTTGCATGTTCCAAGTATTCTATCATCTTCACCTGCCAGCCAAGCTTTGCCGGAATTAAGTCACCTTTCCCGTTTTTTGCTATTAGGATTCTAGCCACTGTAGTTGCGTACATAAAGATGGTTCTAAAACCTTTTTGTATTTCAGTGGGTGAGTTCTCGTTGCTCTGTCCCTGCTCCTGCCAACCTAGCAGTTTGAAAGCACTCCAGTGCAAGTAGATAAATAGGTACCACTGTGGCGGGAAGGTAAAAGGCGTTTCTGTGCACTCTGGTTTCCATCACGGTGTCCCGTTGCGCCAGAAGCAGTTTAGTCATGCTGGCCACATGACCTAGAAAGCTGTCTACGGACAAACGCCAGCTCCCTTTGCCTGAAAGCGAGATGAGCGCCGCAACCCCATAGTCACCTTTGACTGGACTTAACCGTCCAGGGGTCCTTTTCTTTTTTCTTTTTTTTGTATACCATTAGGGATGCTTTGGGAGGAGGACCTGAAAAGAACCCAGCAGCTTAATGCAGTCATGGATGAAGATGCTGAAAACCCACGACACCCCCTTTCAGCTCATTATCTCTACCTATTGATTCAGAAAAACAGACATAATCAACAGGTATGAGAAAGAAGCAGAAAACAATGATATGCACTTTATAAACCAGACACTATGAACACCTTGTCTGTGTTTTTCCACACTGTTAAACATCTGCCACAAAAGCCACCTCTCTGTCAATGGCAATCTTCTTAAGATCTGCAAATTATTCTTGATGCTGCACTGATTTTAATGGGTCTTCCCCTACAGGATTTGTCTGAAACCTGCCCTATTACTATGGTCACAGATTGACCCTCTTGCAACAAATCAGAATTGCAAATTCCTACAAAGACATACTTGTTTCTTTCTCCTTATGGTGCTCTGAGGAGTTCAGACAGGTATTGGAACATTGAGATGGAAGGGTAATCAAATCTCATCTAGTTCAATCCAGCCACAGCAAGGAAACTCACTACTAAAACAAAAGACAGGTAGTAAGACCCCATTTTGTACTTTTAACAGCTACTGAGAGAAGCGTGAAACTCCAGCAGCTAAAATCTCTTCTACTTTTATGCATTGACCCAGAGACCCTCAGCCTTCACCACAATGCTGTGTGCAGCATTGCCAACCATTTGCAATAGTTTTACTGATGATTTGTTAGTTATTTTATATGATTTAAGCTGTTCTTGCGATGTTCTATTATGCTATTGTTATTTATTGTTTGTAAATCACTTTGGGATTCACTTGAATGAAAAGCAGCATAGAAATTCAACCCATCCGTCCCTTAGTGTATCGCTATTATTTACTTATCTCTAAAATGTATATGACCTGCACCTTCAGTCCCAATCAATATTCCCAAGATGGCTTGCAAAAGAATGAAAAACTGAATGTTATAGGATTCCCCATCACTGCGGCAAACACAGACAAAACACCCATGTCTGAGGCAATAAAAATAATACAGCATCACGTAGCAGAAGAAAGAAAGAAAGAAAAAACTCCCATTGCAAAAAGAAACTCGGCTCAAAAGAGGGTCAGCAAGTTTGAAACAAACAAGAATGTTGTTCTAGGGCAAGTGATTAATTGGCAGTCATAAGAGCCTGAAGAGAAGAGCCTGCTGTATCAGACCAGTGGCCCATTCTGGTCCAGCCTACTGTTCTCACGATGGCCAACCAGATGCCTGTGGAAAACCAGCAAGCAGGACCAGATGTGCTGGGCTTGGGGGTTAACCCGAGCAACGTGGTCTAGGTCCAGTCCCGAATCCAAGGATTCCACGAGGAGTCAGTCCAACAGGGCCAAGGCAGGAAACCAGGCTAGGTCAGGCACATGGTAACAGGCAGGAAGCAGCAATGTTGCTCCCGCAACCTGGGGTGGGGTCCAGCAGCCTTTTATCTCTGATGGGGTAACGGCTGGTCCTGATCCCCCAGTGACTCACCTCCCTGTCTTGCCTGAAGGCGAGCACTCCTCCTGCGAGTACTCAGGTCTCTCCTTCTCTAAGACCTGAGTCTCTGCAGCTCGGGAGATGTCAGTGGGTTACTAGACCCAGAGGCCACCTCAGCCTCTCCTGACCCAACTGGTAGTGGAGCAGCTGTAAGTGATTGCCCAGCTGAAGGCAATGAGGTAACCCCTGCATCTGGCTCAGGCCCCTGACTCGGCCCAGCTGGTGCTTGTTGCAGGGGAACCTGTGCAGACTGGGTCTCTTCAGAATCAGGCCCCAAACTCGGTTCAGATGCTGCCTGAGGCAGAGGATCTGGTGCAGACCGAGACTCCTCCAGTTCCGAGTCTGAGCCTGAGTCCCAGGCCATCACACCAGAGCACAATAGCCCACTCTCCTCAGCAACTGGTTGTCAGGCGTCAGAGGATCCAACCCTCACAGCAGGTTGCCAGGAAGGGATAAGACAAGGAAGTTCTTACCAGTTGCTTTTTATTCAATATTCACAGAGAGAGGCTTCGAAATGCAACCTCTTGGAGGAATGGTGTTGCTTCGAGTAATTCTCCATCCTCCCTTCTCTCCCAGTTCCTCATTCGTCAATAGTACCACCACTCCTATGGCTGTTGCTTAGTGCCCTCTGTCTTTGAGCTCTTTGCTCTCTGATTTTTGAGGCTCGCCAGGTTCTGGAGTGCTTTCTAGTGATGACATGTCAGCCAGCTGCTTCTCCTCCTCTTCCTCTTCTTCCTCTTCCTCTCCCATTATTTCCCAACTTTCTCCCTCATCTTCCTCTGAGCTGTGACCTCCCTCAAACCCCTGTTATAATTCTGAACTGTCTTCTTCTTCTCTGGAAGGCTCAGGCTGGGGAGGTGGTCTCCTCCATTCCTCCTCTGTCCAGTCCCTGACGCTGGCATTCAGAAGCATTACTGCCTCCAGCTGTGGAGACAGAGCATAGCCATCATATTTCAGAGCAAGCAGCATTTCTTGGTCGTGACAAACACCACCAAGAACACCCAACGCCCAGTTACAGTTTGAGAGTTGGAAACAGAACTTAGTTCTGAACATCTCTTGAGAATGCAGCAGGATATTTATCCCTGGATTATAATCTTCAACTGTGTGGTTCTGTTTTTATCGATAATTATGTTAGTGCGCTCTCTCTCTCTGTGTGTGTGATAGAGAGAGAGAGAGAGACAGAGAGACAGAGAGAGATAGAGAGAGGTTTTTATATTTTGGTTTCCATATCTTATGTAAACTGCCTAGGAATTATATATATTAAACTCTCTCTCTCTCTCTCTCTCTCTCTCTCTCTCTCTCTCTCTCTGTGTGTGTGTGTCTTTTTCTTTTTAATTCAAGATGCTGAGAACCAACCAGAGAACTCACTTGGCAGACAATTCTAAAGTGTCGTAACAACAACAACAACAACACTAACAACAACAATAAATTAGGTAAAGAAAAGCTATTGTCAGAATAGGAACATCATGCCCTTTATTTCAGGGGTACTTAACATTATGCCCTTCAGATGTTTTGAACCATCCATTTTTTTAATTATTGGTGTGCTTTTAAAATTGAAAATTTCTTAAAGAAAGGCGCGGGGGGGGGGGGGGGACCAGAAGAGAGAGAAAAATGCAAAAGAGAGGGGAAAAGAAAACAAAAAAATGCCAACTCACATTCGCAACACAGTAGATATCCATCCATCTTATTTTACACAGAGAGATCAATACAAATCCAAATGCCCGAATAGGTACCCAAATAAAGTTGCTGTTAACAGAAAGCACTTCAGATGCCACAAGGACATTAAGGGTTTCAGACCATTAGATAACATATGGCGAGTGTTTATCCTTCCAGGCTCCAAGCAGAAGTCTCTTAGCAACCAGAAGGGCTCACGAAATCATTTTTGTTGTCCTGCCGTTTAGACCCCCGCTACAGGGATATAATTTAAAAGTACACGAACAGCTGCAAACGTCAAGGATGTTGCCAATGCACAACTATTAGGGGCAGCCGCTTCAGACCAAAAAAGGAGATATCTCCGGCAAACCCACGTCATATTTAGCTGTGATTCCTGCATTGCAGAGGGTTCAAGCAGAGGACCCTTTGAGTCCTCTTCCAACTCTACAATTCTAGCATGTTGTCATATGCCTCCCTAATCGCTGGCTATGTTGGCTGGGGCTGATGGGAGATATAAAGGGCAGGTCCACACCAAATATTTAAAGCACACCCGACACACATTTATAGCACATGACTAGGGCTGGGCAATATCTGGTTTTCAATGTTGTGATATATCATGAGCTAAGCATTGCGATATACCGATATATCACGCTGTCTGAAATAAGGATGCAACTATGTGGAGGCAAATGAGATAATATCCTGGCAATTGTTCTAAAACTGATAACCTTTAACATTTTGTTACCACTGTTATTTTATAGTACTGTGGTAAAGGTAAAGGGACCCCTGACCATTAGGTTCAGTTGTGGCTGACTCAGGGGTTGTGGTGCTCATCTCGCTTTACTGGCCGAGGGAACTGGCGTACAACTTCTGGGTCATGTGGCCAGCATGACTAAGCCACTTTTGGCGAACCAGAGCAGCGCATGAGCGGTACCTATTTATCTACTTGCACTTTGACGTGCCTTCAAACTGCTAGGTTGGCAGGAGCAGGGACCGAGCAACGGGAGCTCACCCCGTTGCAGGGATTCAAACCACCGACCTTCTGATCGGCAAGTCCTAGGTTCTGTGGTTTAACCCACAGTGCCACACGTGTCCCTCAGTACTGTTGTACCTCGGGTTAAGAAGTTAATTCGTTCTGCAGGTCCATTCTTAACCTAAAACTGAGGTACCACTTTAGCTAATGGGGCCTCCCGCTGCCGCTGTGCCATAGCCATGCGATTTCTGTTTTCATCCTGAAGCAAAGTTCTTAACCCAAGGTACTATTTCTGGGTTAGCAGAGTCTGTAACCTGAAGCGTCTGTAACCCGAGGTACCACTGTACAGAGCCACAGGGGCAGCAGGAATCACGAGAGAAGGGATGACTAGCTTCGTGAGTTTTCCCACTTCACAATTTTTAACGCAGCACACACACATTGTGATTTGTGAGATATCGCTATGTCACATATTATGAAACCATTATCATGATGTGGACCTCAAACCAATTTTGGATGATGTATCGATGCATCTCCCAGCCCTGCACATAACTCCCTCCAAAGAATCCTGGGAGCTGTAGTTTTCCACTCACAGAACTACAATTCGCAGTATCCTTAACAGACTGCCATTCCCACTATTGAGAAATTCATGTGCTGTCAATGCATGGTGTAGATATGTTCATAGTTCATGGCAACTGACTGGCACCATGTTAACTATTCCTTCCATATTCATTGTGCCAATCATAGACAGTATTCACTGTCTATTGAGAAGCCAGCATAAGAAGGCAGTAGGGGACTTCTAACCGCTGCTATATAATTTCTCCGTGTATACTTTGTGCACACAAGCTAATTTGCTTTTGGACTACCTGTCCCTGCTAGATTCTAGACCAGCAACTCTACCCATGGGTTTGAGAAACTCCCAGGTTTCATGCAGTATCCTAACTAAAGGTCCCCTTTCATGCTGTAAAGCAACCCCAGTGTGAAAGCTTTGAAATGAATCATCTGAGGACACCAAACGTTCTCACCGGTATATCTGTTTGGACAATGTTCCTATGTGGGTATTTGAAATGTCACATTATTGCAACCAGAACTGTGAAGCAATGTGCTGTCTCCTGTGGAAGCAGAGGACAGAATTGTTGTTGTTGTTGTTGTTGTTGTTGTTGTTGTTGTTGTTGTTGTAATACCCTGCCCATCTGGCTTGGTTTCCCCCGCCACTCTGGGTGGCTCACAGCACATAAAAAATTGTAAAACATTAGACATTAAAAATTTCCCGATACAGGTGAAATTTCATCTGAATTTCCCGATTCAGATGTCTTCTAAAAGTCAGATAGTTGTTTATTTCTTTTGACATCTGATGGGAGGGCGTTCCACAGGGGGGCGCCACTACTGAGAAAGCCCTCTGCCTGGTTTCCTGTAACCTCACTTCTCACAGTGAGGGAACCACCAGAAGACCCTTGAAGCTCCCTCACCTGCAGAACCCATTGCCCAGCCATTCCTGGCTTGCTATTATGAGCTAGGATGGGCAAGGATCAATGAGGCAGGTGGTCGATTTTACTCGTCCAAGCAGCCTATCCACATCCTCAGAGGTAACAGATTGGAATTGATCCCATGGGAATTGATCCCATGCAACTTGACTGGTGGCAAGAAAGAACCCTTGACTAGTCAGGACTCTAGCACTCTCTCACCCCGGCCTTGCTACCATGATGGAATCTTTCCAAATCTGAGCGACTTTATCTGCAAAAAAACTTTGCAAAATCATTGCAGGAGATCTTGGGGTCCTCACCAGGCCCTGATGGTGGAGGTGGTTCCGTTAGATTGTGAAGCACCTGAAAGAGTCTCCTGCTGCTGTTTTCTGCAGATGCAATAGAGGCAGTGGAGAAGATCCTCTTTGCCATCGCTATTACCACCTGGTAGGCTTGACGTTGAGCTCTAACCCACATCTGGTCTGGCGCTCTAGCCGTCTCAGCAATTGTTTCATCGTCCTCAGCTCTGGGGAAAATGACAGGGCTGTCCGGGCTCCATGCAATCGGAGAGGGCTCTTCGGAGCCACATTCTAGCAGGCCACCAGTGAATCAGATGAAATGCCATCAGCATGGGATAAAACATCTCCTACAACTCTTTGGAAACCATTTGGATCCATTAAGTGCCGAGGGTGAACCACAATAGAAGGCAGAGATTGTATTCTCATGACAGGACAGATGTAATTTAAAACAGCTACCGGTATTTTATGTAAGTGGTTTGCAGAATTTTGCACAGCTCAAGATGATCTCCCTTGGTGTAGTGTAAAAACATTGTTTTTCTTCTCTTCTCTTTCTTCTCATTATTTTCCAGGTCATATATGGGAAATAAATTGCCTAGCCTTGACGAAGGCTTTATTGCCTATCACCCGCAATGAACTTCACCAATAGGATTTGAGATTTGATTAGGCCTCTCTTTATTAAGAGAAGCAAAAAAAAAAAGTTTAATAATATCTTGAGGAAAGTGGCAGAAATCACTGATGAAAAGAAAAGTTGGCTGGATGTCTAATGCTTAGAGCAATTCTTCATTAGCCGTCTATTAATCCTGCCTTCATAATTGTACAATAAGAGAAACGCTCATAGCCCTGGTGTGAATGAACACGGAAGCGAAAAGTGTTAAAATCCTCACTGCAAACACAATGTAAAATGTCAGATCTATCACATAGCAATTGCTGAAGATGGGAGTCAAAGGATTCAAAATATTGGCTTTGAAGAACTCAGGTTGTGGATTCCCTTATATCTGGAGCATGATTGGGTGGTTCCTGCCAACCAATCATACTGCTGCATTGTTCTAGGACCAATCAGACTGCTGCATTCTGAATCCTATTGTTCTAGGGCCAATCAGACTGCTGCAATTTGGATCCTATTGTTCTAGGACCAATCAGGCTGCTGCAGTTTGGATCCTATTCAACTCAGTACATAACACAGTGGAAGACAGAAGTGCCTGGCGTGCTCTGGTCCATGGGGTCACGAAGAGTCGGACACGACTAAACGACAACAACAAGGAATCCAATAGTTGTCTGGTTGGCCACAGCGAGAAATGAATGACGGACTATATGGGCCTTTGGCCTGAGCCAGCAGGCTCTTCTTATGCTCTTATTATCACCCTAGATCTTTATTGATGGTTGATCATGGTATATTAAGCACCAGCCTTCATGCAGAATATTTTCACCTTGGAATGAAGATGTAAGAAATTGGGCTAGAAGGGGATCAGGTTTCTTAGCTTAGCAAAACCTGCATCTAGCTTAAATATGTCAGCAATGAGATAGCAAGCCCTCCGCTGAACGTCAGTTGAGAGGAATGTAGGAGAAATTCAGACCCACAAAATTATTTATTAAATTTATTTCAGTTTCCTGACACTGAAGCATAGGAGGTGGTGTTTGGTGAGCAAATGTTTGAAAGACTTTCAAAAGATGGTGGAAATGACCGGCAGAATCCGAGACCAGGGAGAAGAGTCGATGGAAGAAGATTGGAAAAAATTGAAAGTATATTTCCAGAAATACTGCAAAATTAATGAATGTTAGAAGAATACTGGAATGAAGTTATATGGTTTTAGCAGAAATGTTATAAAGATTTAAGCAAAAACTGATTGCTAATGGGTTAAAGTGGAAAATTTAAAGTTAGATTGTGTTAAGATAAATTATAGAACAAAAAATTGAGAAAGAGGGAAAGGATTTGCTGAATTGACTAATTTGAACTAGAATACAAAAAAGGGAGGTGTGAGGAAGTCGAGGAAACAAGTAAATGAAAGATAAAGATATGGAAATTGGATGTGTTTTTAAATGTTTTTGCTTTTTCTTGTTGTCTTGATATATTGTTTTTTCTTTCTATTTTTGATGTACTGTTTGTTAATTTTTTGTTAATTTTTTATTGTTTTTTCTCTCTCATATTTTCCCCCCCTGTAACTATAAAACCACTAATAAATATTATTATTAAAAAAATGAAAGACTTTCAAAAGAGAGGAAGTTAAAAGGATTGTGGGGAGACAGAGTATGTGTTATGCGAAGTTAAATTAATAAGTGGCAAAAGTTGTCTTTCTTGTTCATAAAGAAGATGAAAAGAGGGGGGAAAGTAATAATTAAGGAACTGCTCTTTTAATTTGCGTTAATAAGCATTGGCCCAATCCCTTGCTGTGATCAATATACCATCAGCAGCCCTTAAAGTACAGCTTGAAGTAAGTACAAAGGAACGCTTGAAGAAATTGTGCAGCAAATTAACCATTCCTCTCAAAGCTACTCTGCTCACTTTAATCAATAGTTGCAAAGGCTCCAAAGTGGTACGAGGCAAGAAGTGCAATGTATCTCCTTGGAGTCGGGAGATAATCTCGTTTGTTACTGAAAACTGGAATAAATACACAAGGGCCAATAAATTGAGTTGGAATCCTGGGAAGACAGAGGGACTGTCGGCTGGTGGCTCCTGAGTCTGGATGATTTGCCAGTTGCTTGTTCTGGATGAGGTTGCATTCCCTCCGAGAGGGGAAAACAGATTCTGAGCTTGGGTGTGCTCCTGGGTCCAGCTTTGTCACTGAAGTTTCAGGTCACTACAGTGGGTAGAAGGGCCCTTTACTAGCTATGGTGTGCACACCACTTATGCCCATTCTTGGACAGCGATAGTTTGGCCATAGTGAGCCATCCACTGGTAACATCAAGGCTCAATTATTACATTGTGATGTATATTGGACTGCCCTTGGACCTGGCCCAGAGGCACCAGATGGTTCAAAACATTATGGCTAGGCTGTTGAAGGGAACAGACTGTCACCAGCACATCACTTTGATCCTCCAAAACTTGCAGTGGCTGCCCATACACTACTCAACCAAGTTCAAGGTTCTTGTATGAATTTACAAGGCATCTAGTTGGTCAAGGAGCAGATGGGGCTCATCAACCTGGGAAGGTAGCCCATTTAAGAGAAGGAAAACTCTGATCCCAAACCTCCACTGCCTTGTGTGACATCTTGAGGAGAAGAAATGGCTAAGGAGTAAATCCTACACAAATCTGGAGTGGATTCCCTAAGACGGTTAGATGGTTCCTTGTATGTCTCCTTCCAGCAACTGCTGCCACCAACATATTGCTATGCTTTCTGTTGGACCTAGGGCTGCCATATATCTGGATTTTCCTGGACATTACCAGGATTTCAAAGGCTGAATTTCCAAAAGGTGGCACTTTGTCCTGGATCTTAGGCAAGTCAATTGAAAAATCACGTAGTCCCCCACTCCCATTTTTGTAAGCAAAAGCCCAACAACTTTCAGGTTTTCCTTAAAAAAACTCAACAGTTTTGGGGTCTTCCATAATAACAATAATAATAATAATAATAATAATAATAATAATAATAATAATTTATTATTTGTACCCCACCCATCTGTCTGGGTTTCCCCAGCCACTCTGGGCGGCTTCCAACAAAGATTAAAAATACATTAAAATGCCACACATTAAAAACTTCCCTGAACAGGCCTGCCTTCAGATGTCTTCTAAATGTGAAGTAGTTGTTTATCTCTTTGACATCTGATGGAAGGGCGTTCCACAGGGCGGGTGCCACTACGGAGAAGGCCCTCTGCCTGGTTCCCTGTAACTTTGCTTCCCACAGTGAGGGAACTGCCAGAAGGCCCTCGGCACTTCGGTGTCTGGGCAGAACGATGGGGGTGGAGACGCTCCTTCAGGTTACTGGACCGAGGCCGTTTAGGGCTTTAAAGGTCAACACCAACACTTTGAATTGTGCTCGGAAGCTCAACAGCCTTCAGGATATCCTGTTTGTTGCTTTTTGAAATATGACAACCTTATTTGGATCACATCAGCGAGGTTGAGAGGGGGGTCTTGTTGTCTGGGCAACCCAGGAGCTCTGTACCCACTGCCCAGGCTTGCACCTAAGTGATGGCACTTCAGTGCTGCAAATGTAGTGGTTTGACTTCACCCCTGTACCCCATTGTCCCTCAAGTCAGATGGATGCCAACAACAGATGGTCAATATGAGAACAGGATGCTGGACATGACAAACCTCTGCGCAGATTGAGCAAGGCTCTCATGATTAAAAGTATAACCATACTCATGTTTACTCACTAGATGACCCCATTGGTACAGTCAAGCACATCTTACCTTGAAAGTAAATTCCACAGAGTTCAATGGAGTCTACCTCTGAGAAGATGTCTTTCTTTCATTTATTCAAGTGCTTTTCATTTTAAAAAAAGATCAACGTGGTTTCCAAAAGCCCAGCAACAAAATTAAACTGTGCAATTTAAACAGTTGAAATAGATTCAATAAAATCCAAGAAAACATCCTATGGTATCACAATAAAATAAAAGCAACAGAAGCAGCGGCCATCAACATTTTAAAAATCCATAGACCAGAGCAGTTAACCAAATCCACCATAAGCTTAGGTGAATAAAGCTGTCCATAGATATAGAAATGGCTGTCTTCATCTCACTGATTATTCTGAGGATCAACACCCACTTCCTCCCAATGGCTGCAACCAGCAGCTTCAAATAAATGTTAAATAGTAAACCACAGAGCCTAGGACTTGATGATCAGAAGGTTGGCGGTTCGAATCCCCGCGACGGGGTGAGCTCCCGTTGCTTGGTCCCTGCTCCTGCCAACCTAGCAGTTCAAAAGCACGTCAAAGTGCTAGTAGATAAATAGGTACCACTCTGGCAGGAAGGTAAACGGTGTTTCCGTGCACTGCTGTGGTTCGCCAGAAGTGGCTTAGTCATGCTCGTCACATGACACAGAAGCTGTATGCCGGCTCCCTTGGCCAATAAAGCAAGATGAGCACCACAACCCCAGAGTCGGTCATGACTGGACCTAATGGTCAGGGGTCCCTTTACCTTTTTAGTACTGGTGGCAAGAAAGAACCCTGAGGCATCCTGCAATTCAGTTGCCATAAGTGCTACTCTCTGGGGGCAGGGCCTGCAGAGAATAAAAGAGCCACCATATTGCTGCAGCCCCAACTCATGATGCATAGACCTGCTCCAGGAAGCAACCATGGCCAATTGAATCAAACCTGACATGGATAGGATTGTACTGTAAAACTCGTGCAATTTATTAAAGTGGGCTCTAGCCAATCACCAGCTAACCAAGCTCTTCCTTTGTTCTTCTGAAGCGCCCAGCATCTTGAGAGACTGCAATCGATTTGGCCTATAGCCTTCCTGGTGCGGAGATGAGAGCAGCCCCTCTTCTGTGTGAGAATATAAAAAGCCTTCTAAATGCACACTATAAAGTTTTCAGCACCAGACTCCAAAGCCATTAGAACGTTAATAAGCTGGAGTGCCAATTGAATGTGCACCAAGAACGTGGCAATTACTTTTGTTTCTCCTGTAAGCTGCCAGAAGAAGTCTCTAATGAATGGCCTAATGAGCAGGATTTTAAAACATTCAATTATTCCCTTCAGATGCTAATTTTTGCCACTTCTGCATTTTCCCGGGTTTTTTTTTTCTTCTCCTTTTCAATTTGCCAAGGCAGATGTAGTTCTCGATTAGCCTGTCGTGCTTTCTCTCTGTCTGTCTCTCGCACACACTCGCACTTAATTTCATATGCACCAGTTGCCATAAAGGACTCGTCTGCTGTTTCGCACCTGTGCCAGGAGACCCATTATAGCAACTGTAGCCAGCTGCTAAATTCATGCAGGCCTTGTCCCAGCCACCTCCTAGCAACCCTCTTCCAGGGCCAAAAGACATGCGACAGCAGGAGACCCAAGACCAGATCTGCCCCTTTATAATTAATAGCAGCTACAATTGCATCTGATTCAGAATGTGGTGCTGGGGTAAACCTTTCCCTGCCACACAGTGTCCCCACTTGATACTGTCTCCTACCCCTGTAACTAGTAGCTTTGGGGAGAATTTTGATGGTGAGACTAGCAAAACAGAAAGAACATTTAAAACGAGTGCTCTGCCCACTTGGGAATCCCAGAAACTTGTCTTCAGAAGCATACCTCCTTTATTACTGAATGTTGTACATGGCCATTGTGGCTCATAACCACCATTGGCTATCTCCTCCAGAAATTTGTCCAATCCCCTTTCAAGACATCTAGGTTGGCGTCCATCACTATATCCTACATTTGTGAAGTCTGACAATGTTTCTTGTCCTGATTCTTTCAACGTTCAGCTTCATTGGAGAACCCCGCGTTGTGTATTCTAAATAAAATGAATAAGTATCCAGTCAAATGTGTGTAGAACTAGAAGCCTCTGGCATTGAAGGTTTGAGAACCTATGCACAGAGACATTTAGGTTGCCTCTTACCCCTTGAGATGCTTTTATCCTTCTCCATGTTCAGACCAGTGCCTGACAAGGGCTCATACCTTTCCAGACTCTGTAGTTGTTCATCATCTACAACAGGATTCCCAAACTTGGATCTCCAGCTGTTGCTGGACTACAACTCCCATCATCCCTTACCATTGGTCTTGCAAGCTAGGGATGATGGGTCTCCAGTTGTTGTTGGATTACAACTCCCAAGTTTGGGAAACCCTGGTCTACAAGGAGGCATAGTTAAACGCACCTTACTCATGTATTTGGCATTTGTTGATTCAGATTGTTGTGTTGAATCATTAGCATATTGTTACACACAACCCGCTTCTGGTGCAATGGAACACCCAAACCAGAGCAGCGCATGGAAACGTTGATTACCTTCCCACCGGAGAGGTACCTATTTATCTACTTGCACTTTTTTCGGTGTGCTTTTGAACTGCTAGGTTGGCAGGAGCTGGGACCGAGCAACGGGAGCTCACCCTGTCGCAGGGATTGGAACCACCGACCTTCTGACTGGCAAGCCCAAGAGGCTCAGTGGTTTAGACCACAGCGCCACCCACGTCCCCTAGAAAGAGGCCTACAATATGCCATCTAACTGTTTTAGAGACACTGCTCTGGATTCTTCTCCTGAATATGTTCCATAATAACACCCCCCCAAAACCCACAGTAATATTAAAAATGCATCAGTTATCTCTATGGCTACAGCAACTGTCATAAGTTAACAGGCTGCTTTTTCAAGATTATACAAACCAGTCTATGATACTGGGAAATGGGGGAGTGGGGGAAGGGTGCTACTAACATATCTGCTGTAATATCGCTCCACTTGAAATGCACAGTGTATATAATTCAGTTTCCGTACAGATATGAACACCTGTTTCTATTCTCCACAGCACAGACTTCAGGCTGAAATGATGGATCATATATCATCGTTGTGAAGACATCTATATAATTTGATTGTCCTGTGTGCTGCCCTGCAGCGTTCTGAATGAGAAGAACTGATCTGATTTAATTGATCTTTCATTCTTTGTAGAAAGAATGGCAGAGCCCCTTCCCTCCTTAACACAGGATTTAATAAGAGCTCATGTGCATTATTTGATGCTGTGGTTGCCTCGATATATTGAGGAGCCACAATATTGAATCAGATAGATCAAGGGAACTGATTGTGTCAAAGGTTGCTTCGTATGTTCCCTTTGGGACAGCTGTTAACTGACCATTACCTTCTTAGCCAGATTGCTGGTCATTAACAAGGTGTGTCAAGGTAACCCAAGGTAACTCCTCTGACAAATGATACCCAAGTGACTGAGGAAATGCCCAGAGTAGGAGCTGAAGAAGTGCAAGACTTTTTTATTTTGACTGACAGCTGCACAAATTGGGCAGGTGAAGGTGGATTAATCTTCTGACTTTGGGCCTCTCAAATGTTCACATTTCCCAATCTTAAATTCAGTTCTGCACATTTCTGCAGCAATTTATGGATTTTACCCTCATGCCAATTCTTTAGAATTTGTGTTCAAATCTCTTTGTTTTGTTTAACTGATATATTTTCAATAACATATTTTTTAAAAAACTAAAAATCTTTTTTGTGCATTTTTTCCCTAACACACACATTATTCTATGCAGTTTTTTTTTTGCAAGCATTCCCCCCCTCCAAAAAAATATAATGCATTTTTTTATATCTCCGCCAATATATTCATTTTTATGCACATCTTCCCCTAATATATGCATATTGGCAAACATTACTTGGTTACAGAACTGCATCGCAAAATTTGGCGAGTGTGAGTCTTGAAAGATTACTGTGTTTCGATGTCGCGTTAGAAAGTGTGAATTTGATAAATCTGACCTTTAATAATAATAATAATAATAATAATAATAATTTATTATTTATACCCCGCCCTCCCCAGCCAAGGCCGGGCTCAGAGCGGCTTACAAGCAATAATAAAAACAAGATGAATGATTACAACTTAAAAACAAAAGTAAAGTACAACATTAAAATAATGGAACATTAAAATATTAAAATGTAGCCTCATTGCAGGAGGAGAAGGAAAAGAAAAAAGAAAGAGAGGGAGGGAGGGAATCAAATTGGCTCCAAGCCAAAGGCCAGGCAGAACAACTCTGTCTTACAGGCCCTGCGGAAAGAAATCAGATCCTGCAGGGCCCTGGTCTCATGAGGCAGAGCATTCCACCAGGCCGGAGCCAGTGCTGAGAAGGCCCTGGCTCTGGTTGAAGCTAATCTGACTTCTTTAGGACCTGGGACCACTAGGTTGTTGTTATTTATGGACCTTGAGGCTCTCCTTGGGGCATACCAGGAGAGGCGGTCCCATAGGTACGAGGGTCCTAGGCCGTGAAGGGCTTTAAAGGTCAAAAGCAGCACCTTAAATCTGACCCTGTACTCCACCGGGAGCCAGTGCAGCTTGAAAAATGTGAACTGAATCAAACCTGTCCCCCATTCCTATTGGTAGGCTTCACCCCCTCAGAAGGGGTGACCATGCCCAAAACTCAGATCCAATTCTGGCAGGAAATAATGAAGCTAGACACTTTGGGTCGTATGCAGCAAAGTTGCCCTGTTAGTGCACAGACATCTGCCTGTGCAATGAGACTCGCCCCCCCCCTTGCGATTCCCTTTGTGTCTCCATTCATCCAATCTGTTCCAGAGCATCGGGAAAGCAACAGAACAGGCCTGTGGGATGCAGGAGTACAAAGGGAGAAGGAGAGGAGGTCCTGTTGGGCAAGCTGAAGTCCTTGCATTAATGGGATGGCTTTGCCGGATACAGCCCAGCATGAGGTTTTTAAGGTTTACTGCATGAAAAACCCATGGTGGTTTTACTGGAATTGTTAAATTGAGGGTGAAAACTGAAAGAGAATTATACAACTCAGCCATCATGCTGGCTCTGTGATCTATGGCATGGAGTAATACTCAGCAGCCTAGCTTAGAAAGAAAAGGTAAGTTACGTTAGAATTCCTGCTCTGTGATTGCAGTCATGGAATTGTTGTCTTTCATATGACGGTGTATGCTTGACTCCACAGAGTGGGAAGTGACGGAGACAGGATGTTTGTGTTATTGTGTTCCGTGAAGTGGGACTATTGTCCTTTGTTCTTTTTCTCTTTGCTGTCTGATGCTAGAGAGAGAGGGAGCCGTGTTGCAGTGCTCCGTGTGTGTTTATATGTAAATAAAGTAGATTAGCCAAAATGCTGAGTTGCTGAGGTCTGTTACGCAAGCTGCAAAGGCTCTGCGGATCCCTAAGTGTGCCGATGTCTGTTGGCATCGGTTGCTGTGATCTTCAGGCTGAAGAAAGCTTTTGAAGCTCCCGGACGATTGATCAGGAGGGAGAGAACATGCCAGTCGGGCATGTGTCTCTGCCAGGGTCCTACTCAAGAGTGGGACGAGTTCCTGAAAAGTTATGCCCTCCCCCCAAAGGATGATAGACCTTTAAGATCTCTCTTCATGGCCATACAGCAAATGGAGAAATGTGTCAGTGGATGGGCATATCAGATCACATAAATTATAGAGTGGAAAGCTGTTGGAATGTTCAGGGAGACAGGAGAGGATATATAATTATTTATTAATATCCTTCCTAATTTGCACTAGCAAGTTCCTTTACTTAACAGAGTTTCACATTCCCCTTTTGGACGCATAGTGGGTAGCTGGTTGCAGGCTTGTGTAAGCTTCTCACTATTAGGTTCCTGGTAAGTTCCCTTTATATCCCTCTTAAAAAAATAAACATGCCACAATCTTGTATAAAAGTAGTTTACTCACATCAGTTCACAGTTGGATCCCTGAAGGACACTTCTTCACATACGATTTGTGAGATTGATGGACTTCCATTTCATGCAGCTCAATGTGGTATCTGGAGATGTGTGCATGCACACAAAAGCTTTTACTAAGAACAAACTTAGTTGGTCTCTTAGGTGCTACTGGACAATTTTATTTTACTTTTTATATATTTTGACTGTGTCAGACCAACACGGCGACCTACCTGAGTCTAAAAACAGTTTAAAGAAAGGCTGTAGCAGCAGATCTTCTTGCTTTCCAGCTGTTGGGGGATTCGATCCTGTGTAAAAGCAGCACCCAAGCCCTGCAGGACTGATGGCTCTGCTCAACAGCTGTTGAGTAGAGGCATTATCCTGTGCGGTGAGATGGCAGGCAGGAAACAGAGCTGCAGGCAGGAAACGGTTTGCCTTCTAACCAAGGAGATACAGGCTTTTTTGTGTGGTCCCCCCACCCTGCCTCTCCTTTCAATATGATGTCCTCACACCTGAGAGCCACAGGTCTGGGCTAATCCAGCCTGACTCATGGTGATCAGTGGCTGTGTGTGCCTGAGCTGCCCCATGGCCTGAAGTCCTACAAACATGCTAATTTTGGCTCAATCCTCAGCCAAATCCTAATCCTAATTCAAATCCTTTTGGCAGATTTGAAGTAGTCTAAGCTAATCACAGACCCTCCAAGTGTCCCTATTGTCCAGGGACAGTCCCAGATTTACAGAAGCCATCCCGGTTTCTGATTTGATCCCATGATGTCCCTCTTTGAGAGCCAGTGTGGTGTAGTGGTTAAGAGTGGTGGACTCGTAATCTGGGGAACCGGGTTCGCGTCTCCGCTCCTCCATATGCAGCTGCTGGGTGACCTTGGGCTAGTCACACTTCTTTGAAGTCTCTCAGCCCCACTGACCTCACAGAGTGTTTGTTGTGGGGGAGGAAGGGAAAGGAGAATGTTAGCCGCTTTGAGACTCCTTAGGGTAGTGATAAAGCGGGATATCAAGTCCAAACTCTTCTTCTTCTTCTTTTCCTTAGGATGCCCCTGTTTCCAGCAGAGAAATGTTGGAGGGTGTGGAGTTTTCCAACTCCTGGACCATCTGAAGGCAGCCTTGCATAGGGAGGTTTTTAACTATTTAATGTTTTATTATGTTTTTATATATTTTGGAAGCCACCCAGAATGACTTGGGCAACCTAGTCAGATGGGTGGGGTGTAAATAGGATGATGATGATGATGGAGGAGGAGGAATAGGATACCCCTATTTTCATCTGAGAAACACTGGAGGGTATATAATCTGAGAACAAAACTTTTTTGTCATACCCAACCCATGTTTCAGATAAAATGGGATGTTGCAATTTGTGGAGGCATAGATAAAGTGATGCACAGAGCTGTAAGTATACGGATCATTAGACTTTTAGAGTAGTTTATTATGCAGTTACAGACATGGTTGTAGATAGTTCATAATACGTAGGCTCACTTAGAGATTATAAATTACTCCATTACTGAGGCGAAAAGCTGGAGTGAGCCCCACAAGCAGAATATTAGACAGGAGATTAATCTACCATTTTCATCTTGCTCCAAGTGAGTAGTACTCTCAGTAGTACTCCAAGTAGGCAAGACTCTCGGGGAAGTACTTGCCAACAATGGAAGGGTTCACAGTCTAAATAAATGAAGGTCAAACCCATAAAATCAGTATAGGTCCAAACATAATACAGAAGTGAGGTCAATATTCCAGAGTATTTCACAAGACAGTTGCAGTAGCATGAAGAACAAGGAAGCAGAGATCTGTGTTGCTTCTGATAACTAGAAGGCTCAGGAGGGAGACTTTGCATACTCTGGCCATCTGGACCACACCCTGACCAAAGCTGCTGCCACTAAAGGAGTTTCAGAGATTGCTTACTCGTAAGTAAGCCCCTTTAGTCACAAGTAGCAAGATGAGAGATTTTACTTTCTTGGGCTCCATGATCACTGCAAATGGTGATAGTAGCCACGAAATTAAAAGACGCTTGCTTCTTGGAAGAAAAGCAATGACAAACCTAGACAGCATCTTAAAAAGTAGAGACATCACTTTGCCAACAAAGGTCCGTATAGTAAAAGCTATGGTTTTCCCAGTAGTGATGTATGGAAGTGAAAGCTGGACCATAAAGAAGGCTGATCGCCGAAGAATTGATGCTTTTGAATTATGGTGCTGGAGGAGACTCTTGAGAGTCCCACGGACTGCAAGAAGATCAAACGTATCCATTCTGAAGGAAATCAGCCCTGAGTGCTCACTGGAAGGACAGATCGTGAAGCTGAGGCTCCAATACTTTGGCCACCTCATGAGAAGAGAGTACTCCCTGGAAAAGACCCTGATATTGGGAAAGATGGAGGGCACAAGGAGAAGGGGATGAGAGAGGACAAGATGGTTGGATAGTGTTCTCGAGGCTACCAGCATGAGTTTGACCAAACTGCGGGAGGCAGTGGAAGACAGAAGTGCCTGGCGTGCTCCGGTCCATGGGGTCATGAAGAGTCAGACACGACTAAATGACTAAACAACAAAGCAAGATGACTCTGGGTCTGTAGTGTGGGATGTAATCCATTGGAGCAGTCAAATACAACATTCCTTGTTTGCCTAGAGTGGACACAGACAGGGGGATGTTGATCCAGCCAAGGTAGAATTTCCTGTTCCACCTGGTCTGCAGCATCCTCCCCCTGCATGTGACCAGGTAGGTGGGCGTGACCTTTGCAGACCTAACAAAAGTCATGCAACCATCTCTCTCTTGATGCTCTCTCTCCCATTTTGGCCACTGCTCCTGATGGTTCTCTGCCAGCAGCACATGAGCCCATCCTTACAAGGATGTAAGCCACACTGTATCTGTAACTACAAGCTAAAGCCTGCCTTCAGGGATCATACTCTGAACTGAATGTGAGTAAACATTTCATTACTTATAAGGAAGATTCGTGTGTCTTTATTTCTTTTTGAGAGGGAACAAAGGGGTCTTACCAGGAATATACTCCAATCTGGGCCTGCCAGATTGGATTGCTTAACTAAAGAAATCCAAACGAATCTGCAACTAGCTTCTTACTGTGTAAAAGGGGAATAAGCTCTGCAATATGTAACTCACTAGCGTGAGTGAGGAAGGATAATATTTAATCAATATATCCTCTCCTACTATCCACAACCTTCCCACATGTAGATGCACTCGATGACTTTGCTGTTCCAGTTGGTTCCTTTCGGTGCTGGTGTTCTCCAGGACTGCATAATGGTGGCTAAACATCCTCTTCTGATAGCTTGAGGGGTTCTCCATCAGGTCCCAGCTCAAGACGGCCCCTCAAGGGGGTCCTCAGTATTGGTTTCAGGGGACCCTGCCTGCTACCCTGTGGCATGTCTAGAGTCTCAAAGGACTCCATGCCTGGGACCAGGTCATGTCCAGGCATTACAACTATATGTTTTGGAAAGTTGTTTGTCTATGCATTAGAACACCTCCTAAGACATCGTAACAACATTTTGCACTATGGTTCCTGAGATCAAGCAGCAGGTGTTTATGTATGGCTACAGCTGGGTGCCATTTTGAATCAAGATGGTTCAAAACGGCACAGGTTTTTCGGTTTCTTAGAAATTCCGAACAACACTGGGTATGAGGCTGCTAGTTCCCTGATAATTAATGGTGCTCCACTAATTGTATTTATTTAAAAGCTTTCACAGCTCCTTTATTCCAAGTAATGCTTTGTTGTGTTCCTACCAGCATGAGCTTAAATGGAAGCCGTGTGCGCCTTTATTAAAAACTGGAGTATGGCACCAGGTGGTCCTCTGTCTGAGAAGCATTTGGTTATGACTCAGTCCCCATCTCCCTTGTAGATGAATCTCTCAGTAGCCACCCACACAAACAATAACTTTCAGGCAGCTTTTGCTAATTAAGAGTTCACTCTTGCAAAACTATGCTTGCTGCAGCCCAGTTCGGTTAATTGTTGCCTACATATGCTTAAGAACATAAGGAGAGTCCTGGTTGCTTGGATCAAAAGTTCGTCTAGCACAGATTTCAGTTTCCAGCTTGAGCTAGGAAGATGCTTCTGGGAAGTCCACAAGTCTGTCACAAAGGCAGTGCCCCTCCTACATTTTTTAGCTCACAGTATTGAAAACGGATGTGGTACATTGATAACAACAACAACAACAACAACAACTTATTATTTGTACCCTGCCCATCTGGCTGGGTTTCCCCAGCCACTCTGGGCAGCTTCCAACAAAGATTAAAAATACATCAAAATGTCACACATTAAAAACTTCCCTGAACAGGGCTGCCTTCAGATGTCTTCTAAATGTCAGGTAGTTGTTTATCTCTTTGACATCTGATGGGAGGGCGTTCCACAGGGCGGGTGCCACTGTCGAGAAGGCCCTCTGCCTGGTTCCCTGTAGTTTTGCCTCTCGCAGTGAGGAAACCGCCAGAAGGCCCTCGGAGCTGGACCTCAGTGTCCGGGCAGAACGTTGTGGGTGGAGACGCTCCTTCAGGTATACAGGACCGAGGCCATTTAGGGCTTTAATTGTGCTTGGAAACGTACTGGGAGCCAATGTAGGTCTTTCAAAACCGGTGTTATGTGGTCTCGGCGGCCGCCCCCCAGTTACCAGTCTGGCTGCCACATTCTGGATTAGTTGTAGTTTCCGGGTCACCTTCAAAGGTAGCCCTATGTGGAGCGCATTGCAGTAGTCCAAGCAGGAGATAACTAGAGCATGTACCACTCTGGCGAGACAGTCTGCGGGCAGGGAGGGTCTCAGCCTGCATACCAGATGGAGCTGGTAGACAGCTGCCCTGGATACAGAACTGACCTGTGCCTCCATGGACAGCTTCAACTTGGATGGCTGTAAAAGAGGTTTAGATGAACTCATGAAGGAGGTGACTATCAATGGCTTCTGTATCCAAGTTAGTGTGTTTTACCTTTCTTTCGGATGCAGTATGCTTCTGTATACCAGTTGCTATAAACCGCAGGAGGGGTGAGTTCTGTTGCACTCAGATCAAAGAATCATAGAACTGTAGAGTTGGAAGAGACCGTGAGTATCATCTAGTCCAATTCCCTGCAATGCAAGAAACCTTTGCCCAATGTGGGGTTCGAACCACCAGATTCCGCTTGCAAGTTTCCCACTCACCTGTGGTTGACCACTGTGCGAACTGTTGGAATAAGGTTAGCAAAAACATGTTTAAGAAGCTTAAATTGTATACAGTCATACCTCGGGTTACAGACGCTTCAGGTTGTGTTTTTTTTGGGGGGTTATGGAAACCCGGAAGTACTGGAACGGGTTACTTCTGGGTTTTGGCGGTTGCGCATGTGCAGAAGCGCTAAATCGTGCTTTGTGCATGCGCAGAAGTGCCGAATCACAAACCGCGCATGCGCACACACGGCTCTGTGGGTTGCGAACACTGCAGGTTGCAAATGTGCTTTTCGCACGGATCACATTCGCAACCCGAGCGTCCACTGTATATGACTGACATCCTTCTTTGGAAATTAAACCAATGTCCAGACTTTAACATTCAAAAACCTTACTTACAGAAACTTAGAAATGAATTAAAACATGTTTACAGTCACATGCTTCTCCAAACATGGGCTTACGGTCTGTTCTTCTAACTTCCAAACAGCTGTAATTTCCTCTCCAGAGCTCAACACTCAGGCTTCTGTATCTCAATTAGGCCATGTCTTGCAGCTCCTATGAGAGAATTTCACTTTTACCTTCTACTGCAGCTTTGCTTTTTCTTTTCAAGCAAAGAAGCACTCCAGCACTCTATTCAACCTAGCAGTGTTCACAGTGGATTCTAAAACACAGTCATCTTGCTTCACCTAAAAAAGAAGTCTCTCCTTCACTAGATACCTCCCATGTGACCAACATTAGCCAATCACATGAGAACTACTTTCCAGAATTCAATTATCAACCAATCAAATTTAAACACATGGTAATGCATACAATGGGACGCGGGTGGCACTGTGGGTTAAACCACAGAGCCTAGGACTTGTTGATTAGAAGGTCGGCGGTTTGAATCCCTGCGACGGGGTGAGCTCCCGTTGTTCAGTGCCTGCTCTTGCCAACCTAGCAGTTTGAAAGCACGTCAAAGTGCAAGTAGATAAATAGGTACCGCTCGGGCGGGAAGGTAAACGGCGTTTCCGTGCGGTGCTCTAGTTCGCCAGAAGCGGCTTAGTCATTCTGGCCACATGACCCGGAAGCTGTACGCCGGCTCCCTCGGCCAATAAAGCGAGATGAGCGCCGCAACCCCAGAGTCGGCCATGACTGGACCTAATGGTCAGGGGTCCCTTTACCTTTACCTTTAATGCATTCAAGCATTTACAGTTTCAGTGAATCAAATCACTACACTTAACAAGAGCAAGATGTTGGCCTGATCTATCAAGTTCTTCATTGTGGGATAATCTCAACATAGGATGGGCCCTAAACTGGCAGTGGCCAACTAGGGAAGAGACTTAGTAGTAGTGATGGATAGCATCAACTCAGTGATGGTAGCAATAGAAAACGGCACACTCTGTACTAGAGATTATTAGGATTTGAAAATTAGATTGTCAGTATGGCAATGCATTCATAAAAATATATGGTGCAGCCGCATATGGAATGTTGTGTGCAGTGTTTTTCATTTGCAGATAAATGATTTGCTGTCTGATTTTCAATTGGAATTCTCAGAACAGAAATTTAAAAAATGCAAAGTGAAATAATAAAATACAGTGATAAAATGCAAAACACACACAGAAGGGTAGGTTCAAAGGCATGAGAGCCAGTACTGCTCCCAATAATATAACTTTAATCGTAAAATACCTGTCTATAAAAATTGTCTTAACTGCTTGAATAAAACTGCAATGGCAAGCTGTATCATCAATCCAGGATGTTGTGTAATCTCAAAAGGGATACTGTAGATCTGGAAAAGTAGAAAGGGACAAAAATTAATAGGGTGCTGGAACACGCCAGAAAGGATAAAGCACATGTGATTCCTCTGGACATTGCTGGACTATGCTGGCTGGACTTGATAGGATTTGTAGGCCCAGAAACGCTGCTGTGGCAGTGCCGACATAACGCAACATCACATTATGTCGCGGGTGCCATTGTCCAACTCTTTGTGACCCCATGGACCAGAGCACGCCAGGCACTCCTGGGCACCACCAGTTAGCATAGCTATTGTTAGGGGAAGTGTCTTCAAATCTGAAAGTTTATTGTTATACCTTTCAACAGCTGCGTTAATTCTTGCTGGAGAAACATCCCTCAGTCTCAGCATCCAATATTATTGCATCTGTAGAAGACCACAAAGGCTCCCCAGACAGTATTCATCTATTCACATAAGGATTACCAAGGCAGAATTGGTGAATAAATCAGAACCCCAGCACATATCTCCCAGGCAATTGTATTCTGTGGACTTCTATTCTCCAGTTCTACGGAGCTCCATAGAATCCAAATTCCAACAACATTCATGTACCTTAAGATTGCAAAGAGTGTTCCATCAGAAGTCTATTAATTTCTGCCACAAGTGACATTTCCTTTAATAAGTAGGTACAGGAGACCCTGGATAGACATGCTGAATAGCTTTTTATTTTTAATGTCACTGAATGTATAAGCATCCTCCTTTCCTAACCTAGAATCCTTTTCAAATATCATCAGTCAAGAAAGCAGGCTTCAAAACCATCACACAGAGTAGAAATGCTGACCTTTGCACCCACACCTCCTTATCAGAATAAAGACGTCAGGCATGTGAATGGAATTAGAGTCAGGCTATTAAATATAAGGCAGCATTTAGCACAAAGCAGTGAGAAACTTCAGAATAACAGCAGGCGGCCTCACTGAAGAAGATGGTAGGAAATGGTCCTCTTGACTTCCCCATAGGGCAGATCAACCCTGGCTCCTTTCACTGGGTCCATGAAGTCATAGATCTGTGCCTCTCATAGTCTGCATCAATAAATATATACAAGCACTTCTTGTCAGCTTCACCCCTCTGCACTGGTGACAAATCAGTGGGGCAAAGCATCAAGTACCTGAGGAAATCTTCCTTCCCTCGACTCTATTTCCACTGCCAGAATGCCTCCAAAAGCCAGTTGCCAGGAATCACAAACCAAGAGAGTGTTGCTGTTGCACTCGGGCATCTGGTTGGCCACTGTGAGAATAGGATGGTGGATTAGATGAAGAGTTTGGATTTGATATCCCACTTTCTCACTACCCGAAGGAGTCTCAAAGTGGCTAACATTCTCCTTTCCCTTCCTCCCCCAAAACAAACTCTCTGTGATGTGAGTGAGGCTGAGAGACTTCTGAGAAGTGTGACTAGCCCAAGGTCACCCAGCAGCTGCATGTGGAGGAGCAGGGAAGCGAACCCAGTTCACCAGACTACGAGTCCACCGCTCTTAACCACTACACCGCACTGGCTCCAAAGATGTGGCTTTGGTCTGATGTAGCAGGCTCTTCTTGGGTTATTTGGGCCAACAAGCAATGACAAGTACCCTCCAACATTTCTCTGATGAAAATAGGGATGTCCCATTCCATAATGATAATTTTGCTATTTATACCCCACACATCTTACTGGGTTGCCCCAGCCACTCTGAGCAGCTTCCAACATATATAAAAACATAATGAAACATAAAACATTTTTTTAAAAAACCTTCCCTATACAAAATTGCCTTCAGGTGGCTAGGGGGTCAGATAACTCCATACCCTCCAACATTTTGCCAATAATAATAATAATTTATTATTTATACCCCACCCATCTGTTTGGGTTTCCCCAGCCACTCTGGGCGGCTTCCAACAGAACACTAAATTACAACAACCTGTTAAACATTAAAAACGTCCCTGAACAGGGCTGCCTTCAGTTCTCTTCTAAAAGTTTGGTAGTTGTTTTTCTCTTTGACATCTGGTGGGAGGGCGTTCCACAGGGTGGATGCCACTACCGAGAAGGCCCTCTGCCTGGTTCCCTGTAACTTGGATTCTCGCAGCGAGGGAACCGCCAGAAGGCCCTCAGAGCTAGACCTCAGTGTCCGGGCAGAACGATGGAATGAAAATAGGGACATCCTAAGGAAAAGTGGGACATTCCGGGATTGAATCAGAAACTAGGATGGCTTCTCTAAAAGAGAGATGTTCCTGGAAAATAGGGACACCTGGAGGGTTTGTTCACGAAGCCGGTGCCTCAGGGGACTTACCAAGGTCTCCTGAATTACATCTTTCTTGTCTGTGTTTCCTGCCAAAGTGAGCAAAGAGTGCCAGCTACCCAAATCAGGACTACAAACCCTTCCAATTCCACAATATGAAGCAGGCAAAAAATTCCTGCTTGACCCCCAAGAAAGAGTGACAATTTTAAAGCACCAAGATAACTTGAGGTCTCTTGTCTTGTTCTGGTGCTATGAAAAAAACCATGATCTCAGCAAAAGTACCTGTGACAAGTGGCTCCCCTGCATTGGTCTGGTTCATGAACCAAATTAACTGGGACATGATTCCTCTCTGCTGGGCAGTGGACTCCTTGGAGTTGAACTGTTTGGCCAGAGATCGTCTCCCCAGTCACATTTTCAGAATGGCAGCTTTGGGCAAACACTCTGGCTTCCAGAGCAGTAATTCTGGCAAGATAATGTGCTCTCATCCAATTGCTGTGGCCTTTATTACATTCAGATGCATTTCTCATCTCTTTGTGCACAACCTTCAAGGGAGCTGCAGAGGGTAGCCACACAAAAACGGGCCTTTTCAGTGTTGGCACCCTGATTGTGGAGCACTGTCTCCAGAGACATGGTGCCTGGCACTATCCTTAGCATCTTTTGGGGGGCACCATGAGGTCATGGGGTATGAAGACAACCAAGCCTGCATTGGTGTCCATCTTTTAATAGGGTAGGATTTGTCCTTTCATGTTATTGCAGGATGGGCACTTTTAGTTAGGTGTGTGTGTGTGTGTGTGTGTGTGTGTGTGTGTGTTTTAAATTTTGCTTCATTTATGCTTTTGTAATTGTAAGTGGCTTTGACACATTTAGTAATAAATGATGGATAAATGCTATTATTCCCCCCCAAAAACCCCCAATATCCTGCAAACTTGAGGGGTAACCTATCTCCTTCCAGATGTCGGACTGCCATCAGCCTCAGCCAGTGTCAAGACAACATCTGCAGGGCTCCAGGTTATCCCCTGCAAAACAAACAATGCAAAGTCCTTGTGATTGCATTTTGCATCACCTAGCTACTAACGTTAGTTCACCTCTGGGAGCACCTAGATGAGGCAGGAATAATGATCACAATAGGCAAAATGAGAGGAGAGAAAAAGATTTGGGCACAGGATTATATACTCCTTCTATTGCATACCCCTGTCAATTTCTTTACAGTTCTTTATTTAAGCAGGTGTGTTGCGCAAGAGAACTGATCCGCTTTAACAGTGTGACCTGAACTTGCTGGTACCGAATGGCATCCCATTTGGCAAATAGTGACAGTCTGGAAAAGGCCTTCTTAAACAGACGCTGATTTGTCACTTATTTGTTTCCATCAGCATGGTAGAAAAATGCTGTGGGGTTTTCTTTTTAGGCCATTGCTGAGACTGAGTTGTTGAAAGGAGTGGCCCGATTGCTGAGTGAGGCAAATCTGAAGATTGCTGCTCTGTCAAGCAAGCAGTATCCTAAAATTATAGGGTAGAATTCAGTGTCACATTAGGGGATCATTCCACCAGTGCAAGCATTCCTACTGAACAATCTCCCCCTCTTCCCCTGTGGCTTTTCGGGTTCTCCCAACCCACCTGGCCAATTTTGGTGGGTGGGGGCAGGGGAAGGAGAGTGCAGGGAGCCCAATTCCATAAGTTGTATGCATTGTGCTGGCTCCCACCAGAACAACCATTTAGTCAAGTTATCTGGCCCATTGGCAGAAGTACCAAAGCTATGTTGCTTTCGGTGAATCGGCTGCCAACGCATTTCAGAAATTTTGATGCCATGCATGTGCCGTATTCCAACAGCATCTTCATTCTCAGAATACTTAAACACATTCATCGCTAGTCCATCTGGCAGGGGGGGGGGAGAGCTAGAATGGGATGAGGCTGTAGCAGGAGTGGCTCACCTGCAGGGATTGGGGCCACCTCGTGGTGGCAGCATCCTGATGGCAGTGTCACTAACACTTCCTGAGAGAGTGTCGTGGACTGGATGTGTCAGGATGAAGCAGATTGGCTGAGGCCCCAGGGGAAGGCCCTGGTGGGACATGGGGGGCAGGTCTCTGCTGGGATTGGGGTAGCCTGCTTCGGAGGATGGGTGGGGGCGTCCTAAGTCTGCTCTCTCTTCTACATCCCCTTGATGGGCGCTGCAAGCTCCGCCTCCCTCTCCAAACATAGCAGAGGCTCTCTTGAACATGTCCACTCTGTTGCTGTCAGATGCTGGGTGGAACTCTGTCTTCCCAGAGACAGAGGCAGATTTAGGGCAGCACAAGCAGTTCCACTGCGCTGGGAGCTGAGCCTAGGGGGCGCTGCAGGGTGTCATAACTATGACGTAGTGAATTGAGCTGAGTGAATGGAATACAAGAAACAGGGGGCTCAAAGTTTGGGTCTCAAACAGGGTGCTGCTGAAATTTGAAAGACCAAAGTCTGCCCTTGCCAGAGAGCAATGTTTCACCGGACTCAGCCAAATCTCCTGTCACCTCCAAGAGGAGTCAAAAGCAAAGAGAACAAGGGTTCTGCCTACAGAGACTGCAGAAACGCCTTCAGCCTTAAGCTGATCCTGCCCCAAATACAGTGGTACCTCAGGTTACATACGCTTCAGGTTACAGATTCCACTAACCAGAAATATTGCCTCAGGTTATGAACTTTGCTTCAGGATAAGAACAGAAATCGTGCTCTGGCGGTGTGGCGGCAGCAGGAGGCCCCATTAGCCAAAGTGGTGCTTCAGGTTAAGAACAGTTTCAGATTAAGAATGGACCTCCGGAACAAATTAAGTACTTAACCCGAGGTACCACTGTACAGGATAGTGACTGGGTGTGACAGCATCAGATCAGCTTCCAACACTTTTGGCAGTTAGAGCACCTGCCTTTGTTGCAGTTGCAATTTAGGATTAGCAGCGTTTTCATACATTCGTCCGAGTGGTTAGCCAATTCCCCCAGATTTGGGTCAGATTTGTACTGGCAATCATGAGCAAAAATAGAGGATGCCGGGGTTGGAGTTGTAGACTGGTAATCTGGTGAACCTCAGGTTACATACGCTTCAGGTTACAGATTCCACTAACCCAGAAATATTACCTCAGGTTATGAACTTTGCTTCAGGATAAGAACAGAAATCGTGCTCCGGCGGTTCTCGAAGCTACAAACATGGATCTGACCAAACTGAAGGGTGGCAGTGGAGGACAAAAGTGCCTGGCGTGCTCTGGTCCATGGGGTCACGAAGAGTCGGACACGACTGAACGACTAAACAACAACAACAACAACAACAATCTGGTGAACCGGGTTCGCTTCCCCGCTCCTCCACATGCAGCTGCTGGGTGACCTTGGGCCAGTCACACTTCTCTGAAGTCTCTCAGCCCCACTCACCTCACCGAGTGTTTGTTGTGGGGGAGGAAGGGAAAGGAGAATGTTAGCCGCTTTGAGACTCCTTCGGGTAGTGATAAAGCAGGATATCAAATCCAGACTCTTCTTCTTCCCATCTGTTTTGCTTTCCCCATCATCGTGTTTTAAGAATTTGAGGAATTGCATCTGGCAAAATTCCTCATTTGTGTAATTATTAGGGTTCCGGAACGCTAGGGCAGAGGGAGGGAGAGAGAAATGAACTGGCAAAGCATGGATACCAAACTTGACTACAAACATCAGCAGATGACAGGCCCGATCCATGATCTCCTCAGCCTTCGTCTCATCTACAGCAGTGATCTTTCTCCCCACTGCAACCTACTACCCTGGTTGCATAGGAACCCAGGACTAAAAAAGCAAATATTTGCAAAAATGGCCTTCCAAAGAAAATCTTTCTTCCCCCATCAAAGCTGCCACAGTTAAGTTGGAACCTAGAGTAGCACAGGCCCATAGATTTTCCTTTTGCAGCATCCTTTGATGACAGAGCCAAGCCTTCCCTCCCCATATCTTCGTTAGCAAGCTTGCTCTGTTCTTGTAAATCTTTGCTGGCATTATTATTTTGTTTGCAGGATGCGTGTTGCTTCTGAGTGCGAAAAGAAGGTGCCATCTTGCTCGAGGGGAAGGGACCGACAGGAGCAGCAGGCCTGGCCTTACCAGCCGGCAGTTTCCTACACATCCACGCGTAGGCACTGGCTCCACGGCCATCCAGGTGATGCATGATGCAAATGACATCTCAGCCTTGGGCATCCCATTTGACTGGCCTGTGTGGACGATGCCACTATGAGCAGGGGAAATGAACTGAGAGCGAGAGCGAGAGAGATGCTAATGAGTGGACAGCCACTTTTGCAGGTCAAAGAGGCTTTTATTTATTTATTTATTTTGCAACCCCCCAAAAAAAAAAAACATTAGAAGAGGCTGCAAGTCATCCCGAAGGAATTCACAATTCTGGTTCTCTGTCACCTGTGAGATTCTCTTTCTCCCCTCGAGGACCCAGAAAAAGCTAGAAAAACAACAACAGCCCACCCACCCTTCCTTATTTTGTCATATTTCAGAAGGTTCCAAAAGAATATTTCGGGTCATCCCTTGACACAACTTTGCCATGGGGGCGCACCCCTCCCTCGCTGCCTCCCTCCATCTCGGGGAGCCGAGCGCCAGCGATGTGACTCACCCGCTCCCTCGGCAAACATGAATTAACCAGGAATGTTCGAGAATTATCCCTGAATAATGCATGAACCTGAATTAATCATGCATTTCCCCCCCACACCACACCCCAGCCATGAATTATTCATGAATAACTCATGGAAATGCAAGGTTTATTCATGCTTTGCGGAAAGGGGGGGGGAGGAGGAGGAGGAGGAGGAGGAGAAGCCCCTCTTCTCAGCCAAGATTTCATCCCCCCCCCCATCTCTCTTTTCTTTTTTGTCCTTAGCCCGGTTTTTCTGTTGTTCCTTCCCATAAGGGAAGTGTTTGGGGTTTTTTTTGGGGGGGGGGCTGGTTTGTAATAAAGCAAAAGACCTATTTGTTTTGCAGCTGTGGGGGTGGAGGGCAGTGGGGCTGCAACTATATCTCAGGGTGGTGGGGTGTGATTTTACTTGGGGCAGGCAGGGGGTTGCAAACAAAAGGAAGCCCATCAAAGAACGGTGGTGATGAAAGGAGAAGGAGACCTGGAAGGCAACCTCCACTTCTACCCTCAGCAGACATTTTGAGAGAAGAAGACTCCGAAGGAAAGCAGGCAAGGACTTTGTGCTTCTTACTTTTTTGATGGCCGTGGGACTTCTCCTTTCAATTCCCTCTCATCCCCCACCCACCCCTTCTCTCTCCCTCTCTCCTTCTCTCTCTCTTTCTCTTGGGTGTTGGGTGCATGACTTGGTTGGTTCATTGCTATCCTGAAACTAAAAATTGAGCGGGGGGAAACTCCTCTGAGGGACTAGCACTCAAAACCACCTGATATCATCAAGAGATGGTTTTATGGGAGCTGCCTGCCTGCCTCCCCACCCTCACCCTAACCCCACCCAAAGAAACCTTCTGGAAACAGCTTCATTTCTGAAATTAGGGGCACCCAAGCTCAAACGACACTTATAGCCTGGGGGGCAGGAAAAGCTGGTTATGGCTTCTCAAGGCTGTGCAGTGTCAACACACACACACACACACACCACACACACACACACACACGGCTGCCCTGCCATTCGATTCATAGACTTGTTCCTCCTCCCACCCAGCTCTTGTTTCTCATTTTGCCCCAAATAAAATCTGAAGTTTTCTACTTGGGCAGGTCATCTGCCAGCAATATTCTTCTAAGGCAAAACTGAAAGGCAAGTTTGGATAACTCAAGAAAAGCAGTAGAGTGCAAAGGTCTGTCTGATCCAGTATTCTCTTCCCAGCAGTGGTCATCCAGATGTCTCTAGGAAGCCCACGGGCAGGGCATAAAGGCAGTAGCCCTCCTTTGCCATTTTCCCCTTGCAGCTGGTATTTGGTGGTACCCTACCTCTGAATTTGGAAGTTCCATTTAGCCACCATGACTAATAGACCTATCCTGAGATTCATGATCTGAGGACTTGAGAGGACCAGAGGCTGAATTTAGAAGTTTCCCCACATGTAACCAGGTGGCCTTCCTGAATATGGCGCCCTCTAGATGTTCCTAGACCAGAAATCCCATCATTCTGACCTTGGCCATGTTGCTTTGGCCTATTGAGCGTTGTAGTCCAACAACATGTGGTGGGACCTCCAGATGTTCCTAGGCTACAACTCCCATTATCCTTGACCATTTGGCTCAAGGGAGATGGAGTCCAGGAACATCTGGAAGAGAGCAGGGCTCCACCTTTGGACATCCACTGATGGTCTGAAGATAAAGTCTACAGGTACCTGATAGTAGGAACAGTTACACTGGGGGCAGGACCACAGGACATTCCCCTTCCATCTCCCTCCCTGTTTTAGCCTTAAGTATGAAATGCAACTTATGAAGGAGGACCAGAACATTTCAATGAGAATCACGTTTCTCAAGGGGGTGGGATTCTGCACATCCTATTGTAAATATTTAGTGGGGCAGGGTTCTTTCCCTGCAACTAACGCATGATGGTCAAGATAGTATTAGTATCATAAAATGCATGCAGTGTCTGGCAGGAAGAAAAAATCTCTCCCAGACTTGAAAAGCAAATGATGTCTCTGTTTATGGTAAATGTTGTGACCTTGGGAAATGACTATGCTCTTGGGAGCAAGAGACAGTTTGCAACCATCTGCTGAATGACCCCAACCAACTTTCTTAGGAAACACTTGCAAGCTCCAGTGCTGGCCTGGTGATATTTCTGCATCCTACAGAAAAGAACATGTGGGATGTGGTTGCCTAGCAACTGCCACTGTGGTGCTCTCCCTTCTCCTGGACCATTAATGAAGCATGGCTGCTGTCAGGAGGTAGCTGAGCACATCGGAAACATATGCTGTGGGCATCAGTTTACTTGTGGTTTTGATATGTTCTGAGCTTGCTTTCTGATGGGCCCTGATGAATCTAGGGCCCGTTTCTGACCTTGAATTTGAGGGTTGGACCATTCCACAGAATCCAAATCCTGCCTGGTGGAATTCTGAAATCTGGGGCATTGGAGCTGAATCTGGCTAACTGGCTGTATTGTTTTCTCCCCTATCCACCCACTCCAGGGCCAGGTTTGACAGGTGGGCAAGGGCACTCATCTGCCAATCCGCTGATGTCACAATGAAGTGACAAGAAGGGCCAGAAGTTCAGAATTGAGCAGAAGCAACAAAGATGTCCAAACCAGTTTCCACACCCCATTTGCCAAGCTTTTAAAGATGAGGTGTGGTGTGCTCTCTCACAAGGCTCACTCATCCTGCAAGGCTGTAGGGGGCTGCAAAAATGTGCTTCTCTGGGCTGGGTGGATCTGCTCCCTTTTGCAAAGGCAGTGTCTGGTTTTAGGTGGCAAGACTGTACTCATCTGTTGAGGTTCCTCTTCAGTCATTGCCACCTCTGGTTCTGGCTCACCCCTTGGCTGCACAGAGCCCTCCTGAGTCCCCCACTGAGGTTGTCCACTTTGCAGAAAAGCAAGGGAGGGAGGCCAAGCATCCTTGATCCCTCCTCGCAAACAACTGAAGTCTGAGTAGAAAGAGGAGCGCTCCCTTCAGCAGCTCAGCTCCTCACCATCCAGGCCTTCCCACTGTTTTCCCCAGCTTCCCCTCCTCTTGCATCAGGGCTTGTCAACCCAAGCCTGACCCTAGTAGTACTGCAGAATTCGTGGCCAGAGTGCAGTGCAGTAATGCAGTCTTGAGGTTACTAATGCATGGACCATATTTATCCTGATCTAGATATGGATGGCCATAGCTGGTGTATCAGGTGAAACTGGCAAAAGACACTCATAGCCACTGGGGTCTTCTAATGGCAAGGATGTGCCCAGGAGCTACATACCTGCTCCTTTGACGGGTGTGCAATCCCACTCAGAACAAGCAAATGGCCCATCTTCCAGATAAGGGAACTACCTACCCATAAAACCTCCATATAAAACAGTTTCCTGTGTTTCTAAGGCAGCATCCCAGAGAGGCAAGAGCAGCCAGTGCAAAAGGAAACTGGATAAGAGAAATAAAATACATAAAATCCTTTTAATTTGAATTCAGTCAGGATGGTGATGGGTCTGTCTCCGGAGGAGCAGGTGAAAGAGCTGGGTACGTTTAGCCTGGAGGAGAGAAGATTAAGTGGAGAACTGATAGCTGCCTTCAAATATCTGGAGAGCTGTCATGCAGAAGATGGAGTGGGCTTGATCTCTGTTGTTCCAGAAGGCAGGCTAGAAGAGATGGTTGAAACTGCAGGGAATCTGTTTTCAGCTGAGCATTTGGAGAAGATTCCTAGTGATAAGAGTTATTCTATAGGACACAGGTAGGGAGCCTCAGACCTGAAAACCAAATGTGACCCTATTTTTCTATAGCCTTCAGAGCCTTTCCCATTCCACACCCCTTTCCTATGCCCTTCAGGGTCCCTGCTCTGCTCCTTCCATGAATGCTTTTTGCCTGGATGGAATATGTAGTAATGTTTCGTACCTGGATGGAGGCTGAGGTCTCTGGTGTCATGTTGGAGAACCCTACGATGATAATTCTGGATGACTTCAACGTTCACACAGAGGCTGTCATTGGGCAGGCGCGAGACTTCATGGCCTCCATGACAACCTTTGGGCTGTCTCAAATGGCCATTGATCCAACACCAGACTACCCTTGATGTTGTCTTTACCCCAAGTGATATGAGAGATAGAGTAGAGGTACATGCACTCCCTTGCCATGGTGGGACCATTATCTGTCAAAGTTTGGAGTGGTAGCAGCAATTCTCCCCTATAAGGGTGAGGGCCAATTTGGATGACCCACTCCCAGAGACTGGTGGAACCTGATGTATTCCTGCATGCTCTGGGGGATTTTGCAACACGGAAAGCTGATGATCCCACCAAAGTCCTGTTCTTGCTATGAAATGGCAAGATGAAATGGGATGGTGACGTTCTCTCTCTTGAGCACCCTCTCTTGTGGAGCCCAAGTGGTTCCTTGTTATTTGGGTGAGCTTTGGGCTATGCAGCAAGCTGGACAAAGACCAGAGCATAAGTAGCACGAGTCTCGCACCACAGCAGACTGAACATTGGTTAGTGCACATAATCTTGTTCACCATGTGAAAGGATCATTTATCTCTCTTGTGTTTTGCTTTCAAACATTTGGGGGCCCTTAATTCACATGAAGAGTTCAGGGTCCTAGACCCTTCTAACCCACACTGAAGCACTAGGAGAAATACTGTTAACTATATATAAAATGGAGAAACTGAAATCTCAGTTTGGTACACTATTTACCTTGGCAGCAGCATGGTCTTCCCTCACCATCTCTTTTCCTTGCTTCCTCAAAGCTACCCAAGAATTTTCTCTTCCTTTGGGGACCCACAGAGTTCTAGTATTCTTTCCAAGTGTCAATAAGCATTTTGATACAGGCAATCCAACAAACCATTGGTGGAGAACCTATGGCTTTCCAGTTATTGCTGGACTGCATTTCCAATCAGTCCTCATCATTGACCATGCTGGCCGGGGCTGATGAAAGTTACAGTCCAACACCATCTGGAGGTTCACAAGTTGCCCATCCCTGTGGTAGATGTTATGTTTTTGGCCAAGTCCCTCACCAAAGGGGGTGAAATTAGCAGTCATGGAATAAGACAACAGGACCTTTTCTGAAATGGTGACTGGTTAAAAGCAGAAGGTTGGAATCAACAGGGAAATGGGGTGTTGAGTTTGAGGGGGAGCATTTTTTCCCACCCTTCTAAATTTCCATGTAAAGCCAGAATTGGGGCCTTTGTGGATTGGATTGGTGGCCACGCAGCTTGCAAATGCATAACTTGCAAATGCATTGCGCATGCACTGACACACAGCCTCCAGTTCCTACTCAGGCAGCCCAGAGCACACACAACCCACACAAATGAGGGCAGTAGTTTTAGAAGATTTAAGCAAGTAGTTTTAGAAGATTTAAATCAGTATTTTAAAAAGATTTGCCATCTCAGCTGGAGAGTTTGGTTTGGGTTGGGGCTTTCCTTTTGCGATTTCTATGAAATGGTGGTTGCACTTGTGCATTGATCCAGGGAAGAAAAGCTATTTGTTTGCAGGGTATACTCCCAGTGGTTAATACTTCCTGTGGTTTGGGTCTAAAGATGCTTGAGCAAAAACAGCTACTGCAAAATGCGTAAACAGGAGCTTCAGGACCTTCAGTTTGTGGCCGGGGGAGTGAGGGTACGTGCAGAATTTTAACATCTCCGTAACGAACGTTTCCACATGGATGGTAATTAAAAGATTTTGTTGGAGCGGGACTGAGCAATGTTTAAATTAGATTGAGGCTTTTAATCAAGAAGGCTAATTTGAACAACATCAGACTCTAGAGAGTGGGAAAGGGAATGATCAGTTTCTGTCTTGCATCTCTTAGACCTAATGCCTGCAACTGTCTTCTCCCTGATAACCCATCATGGCTGTCAGAAAATGGGGAACAGGTAAACCGAGCCAGTGGAAGGGCGATGATCTGGGAGACTTGGGGGAGGAAAATAAAATGACTGGGAGGGAGGAAACAGCAGGGGAGAGAAAGTGGGGTGGCACAGAAGTTAGGAAGGAGGGAGGCATGTTCATCCACACACATTGGATCCAGTAAAATTGAACTTTCATGGGTTTTTCCCAGAAGTTCATTCCCCAAATCTCCATCAGATCACAGATCACATTTGCCTCTTTTGACTGAGCTGTAAAAATAGTGGACCTTCTGCCTTCCAGCACTGTCATTGCTCAAAAATATCCTTAAGCATCCTTGTAACCATATCGAAACATAGTTCATTCCTATGAGAGCCAGTGTGGTGTAGTGGTTAAGAGCGGTAGACTTGTAATCTGGGGAACCGGGTTCGCGTCTCCGCTCCTCCACATGCAGCTGCTGGGTGACCTTGGGCCAGTCACACTTCTTTGAAGTCTCTCAGCCTCACTCACCTCACAGTGTTTGTTGTGGGGGAGGAAGGGAAAGGAGAATGTTAGCCGCTTTGAGACTCCTGAAGGGGAGTGAAAGGTGGGATATCAAATCCAAACTCCTCCTCCTCCTCCTCCTCCTCTTCTTCTTCTTCTTCTTCTTCTTCTTCTTCTTCTTCTTCCTGCCTTCACACATATGTCCTATGATTTGTTGATGGTTTCATTGTCCTGTGTAAAAACCCCATGAGGATCCATGAGATCTATGCCCTAGATCAACATTTCTGTGGCTTTAAGCTCAATCAAAATCAAGCAAAATAGAATTAAGCAGCCTCCATTAAGCCTGGTCCTTTCTTTAGGCAGAGTGAGGCAGCCTCCTCAGGCAGCTGATTTTGAGTGTTGCGAGAGGGCAGCAAAAAGTTGTTTTTTATTGTATATTTGTCTCCCAGGGAAAGGCATTTGTGAGCTTTTTCTGGCGCAGATACCAACATAACTTGGCCAGCTTATAGCACTCCACACTGATTCTGTGGTGAGAATCATTTAGATTTTCACATCTGATATCTATCATTGTTTAGGTCAGCCTTGAGAACAATAGAACATAGTACAGAAAATAGCAGCACTAAAATAGAAGTTTTAATGCAACCCATACAACCAGCAGGTTGTTAATAATGAAAAAAGCTAACCGTACCAAAGTGATGGACTACGCCAAAATGGCAAAGCTGACTGGAAAGCTCAGGAACCAAGAGGACAAAAGCTTTAAAAAAGAATTGGGGAAAAATTGTCATTTCCTTAGGAGACCACTGTAAGCAGATGAAAACATTAGCAGGATTTTGATTTCACTTGTAATGTAACAAATACTATGGATAATATGGATGGATACAAAATACAGATTATGAAATGTAGCTGAAAATGTTGACGATAGGAGGAGATGGGGGGGGGGAAGGCTCGAGATTCAGAGAAATCTCTTTATACGGATAGGTTTTTGGTATTGATATAAACTTATATTTGTAAAATGCAATAAAAATGATTTCAAAATAAATGAACAAACAACCATGCAGATAGTTTTTAAAAAATGAAAAAAGCTTGATTTCTTTTTCTGAAAAGATCTTCAGTAGATGCCTAGAGACAAAAAGAGGGGAAGCCTGGTGATTCTCCATCAGGAGGACATTCCACGGTGCCACCACTGAAAAGGCCCAATGTCTTGCAGCTGTCCATGACATCTCACATAGTAATGGGACCGAAGGTAAGACTACTGATTTCAATGTTCATGCCAACCATATAATATCAGATGTGTCAGCAAATATTTTTTTAATGGTGTGTAGTGTTCTTTATTCAAGGATGTGGAACCTCAGGCCTGGTGGCCAAATGTGGCCCTCTAGCCCTTTCTACCTGGTCCTCACGATTCTCCCCAGGTCACTCCCCCTCCTCAGACACACCCCTTATCCCCAGGGCCACACGCCTCATTGGTGCTGCTTCCCACCCTCAGCTGTTTTTGCCTGGCTGGAATGTGCCCTTGAATTCTTAAAAAAAAAAATTATTAAATTTTATTAATAAATTTATGTTACCAAAAAAATAATATAGGGACAATACATAACCATACATAAAACCTTTAGCTACACAATTTTCCAGAATGTAGACTAGAAATGAAGAAAGACGAAAAATAGAAGAAAGAGACAAAAAAAAAGAATGAAGAGAAAAAATACTTTTCATAATCAATAATTCCAAATTCATACTTCAAACATTACAATATATAAATCCTAGTTAAAATATTATAAAAGGCTTCCACCACATTCACCACACGTCTCTTGGTTATCTAATTCACCTTTACATCTGTCCTTCGGTCACTTCCTTTCCTTAAGTTCTTTCATAGTCCATCTAATCTTTGTATTCTCTGTATTCTTCACAAGGTTAGTGTAAGCACAACCAAACTTTCATGTTTGATCCCTGTTTGTGTAAATATCCATTTATGCATTCCCATTGTTTCTGTACCATAGTTTTAGATTTATGCCTTATCAATTTTGCTAACTCCAGATATTCACTCCAGATATGCCCTTGAACTCTGATGATGATCACAGCTAATTTATTAATTGCCTTCTAAACCGCCATCTGAAGGCGATTCACACAGAGGATAATCAGAAGCAGTTAAAAATTCAAAACACAACATATACCGTATTTTTTGCTCTATAAGACTCACTTTTTCCCTCCTAAAAAGTAAGGGGGAATGTGTGTGTGTCTTATGGAGCGAATGCAGGCTGCACAGGTATCCCAGAAGCCAGAACAGCAAGAGGGATCGCTGCTTTCGCTGCACAGTGATCCCTCTTGCTGTTCTGGCTTCTGAGATGCAGAATATTTTTTTTCTTGTTTTCCTCCTCCAAAAACTAGGTGAGTCTTGTGGTCTCGTGCGTCTTATAGAGCGAAAAATACGGTACATTTAAAAACTGACAAAAACTGCTGGGAGGAGTGTAGAGAGAAGAAACGTCAAGGTGCGTCTGCAACAGCACAATCGGATGTCTTCAACTGCCCCAGCTGCAACAAAACATGTCTCTCCCAAAACATGTCTCTACAGCCACACAGCAGGCACTGTAACTCTCCATTGGTTCGATTTCAAACTCTGTAGGCATGTGCCAATAGGTAAAGTGTTTGCTAGCCATTTACAGAAAGCTTAGAGTACCAACTCATAATGTATTAACAGGTGGTTTTCTTTCTTTCAAGAAAAAGACATGTGAATTGTTCCCTCAGATTTTCCTTGCCTCTTCTTTCTTATCTTAAGTGACCCAGCTGCCAATGGCTGCCAAGCTTTATGTTCTCATCAGCTGGCCAGACGGAAGCCGTGTTATCAACATTGAAAACATCAAGGAACCACGGAAACCTTTCCACCTCTATGAGGCTGGGGAGCAAGTTCTGGCCCGATGTCCAGGCTTCAGTGGTCTGTATTGGGGAATCGTGGAAGGAATAAGCGGTAAGCAGAACTCACTATATAGCTAAGTTTTTGTAATAACCAACAAACAAACACACTTCCATTAATGGGTGGGTTTTATGGAGGTACTGCCTTGAAAATTTGTTCTATTTGCTCTCCAAGATCTCAGAAGTTCCTCCATTGTTCTGCTCAAAGAGGAAAGAACCCCAAAACTCTGAAACTCCTTTTCCAGGTCTTATCAACTCTGAACAGCCCAGGACTCTCAACAGGACATCCTGTGCCCATAAGAGATCAAAGGATGACATCCACTAGGGATGCAGGATATGTTTGGTTTTAGCAATTTGCAGCATGTGAACCGCAACACAACTAAAAGGAGGGCTTGCAGAGGTGCACCAAGGGCAGGGTGTGGTGGTGCGGAGAAAAAGGGGAAGCTTTGTTGGGCAAACCAGAATTAGGCTCATGCAATGACTTGGAATCAATCCACTGTATATGAATTGCCTTGAGTATTCCAAAGCATTAAGTAAATGGCATGTATTATTGTTGTCAAAATTTTCTATTGGGCAAAAGTTGATGACGGTTCTACAGCACAGTGGGATGGATTTGCCTGCAACCTTTGTAGAGGTGAAAAATGAATATTAAAAGGCCTTTCTTCCAACAGAGCATAAATATATCCTGGAGAAAAAGCTACAAGAAGATAAAGAACTGCTGGAGATGTTGGGTAAGCAGAGTCCCTAATTGTGCGTTGTAAGTGCAGCAGAGGCTCAGGGCAGTCCAGTATTAAATTTTCAAAACATAATTCAAAAAGGATCTAAATTAGTATGGTTCCAAAACTTCCTTCTGCATTTTCCTTACCATTCTAGACTAATAAATGAGAAGAAGATATTGCACTTGAAGATTGTATCAAAGGGGAGAGATAATTATCGTGAAATGCTCGTAGATGGGGCACCCCTACCTTACTTCCAAGGTGGCCAAAAGACTTTTGTGGCTGTCCTTTATTTCATTCCACAAATCATCTTGGCAGTGATCTTCATTCTGCAGCCTCCCTGGGTGCCTGCACTTCCTCAAAATCCCATGCTATTTTTGGTTGAGCTTCCCTATAAGCATGGGGAGATGGGGAGGCTGTCTACCATGTTCCTGACAGTATGAAGGGGAAGGGGAATAGATTCAGTTGTTTTTTATTATTATTATTATTACTATTATTATTATTATTATTATTTTAGTATTATTATTTTAGTATTATTATTATTATTATTATTATTATTATTATTTATAGCCCGCCCATCTGGCTGGATTTGCTCAGCCACTCTTGACGGCTCCCAACAGAATAAAACTTCCAGCATTAAAAACTTCCCTAAACAAGGACTTAAATGTGGACTTACTGAATTTGCTGTTTTCAAAACGAATATGTGAACCAAAACACAGCCTTCAAAATTCAGTGCAATTCTCTGGCCATGAAAGGTCTACAAGCATGCAGATACTTGGCTAATTTTTGCATATAAATGCATATAGTAGTGAAAATAATATACAAAAATGCATTTAATTGGAGAAAATGGCTTTGCAGAAATGTGTACACACTAAAATGCTGATGAATTCTCATGAGGACTTTTTTTTTAATCACAAGCGGAGAAATACAGAACTGAATTTAAGACTGGAAAAACGAGAAACTGAGAGAAACTAAAACTGGCATCTCTACCTGACAGCTGTGAACTGTTGTTTTTAAAAGAGGAAGTCAGTTTCCTTAGAAGAAAAATCAGCAAGCACACAAATGTCAGACACTTGTTATCCAGCCTTCCTACTTTCCTATAATTGAGATAAACTGGGGAAGATAACTCTTCCTTTGGCTTCTTTTTCATATCAGGAAGTGTGGGCAGCTAGGGAGGCTGCAGAGCTCTAGAGAAATGTCCAATGGAAAGAAAACACACATACATACAAACAAACAAACAAACATGTAGTGTGATGGTCAGAGTGTTGGACCAGGACTTAGGAGACTGGGTGACCTTGGGCCAGGCACTGTCTCTCAGCTTAACCAACCTCACAGGTTTGTTGCAAGGATAAATTGGGGAGCAAAAAAAGCATGTACACCTTGGAGGAAAGGTAGAGTGCAAATGTAATAATCAATAAATGTTCTTCCTGGCCCCTCTCACACATGCTGCTCTGTACTTGAGAATGCTGGACCTGCTGCTGTCAGTCTGCACTAACAATATTTAGCTAGATCAACCAAAGCTCTGACTCGGTGTTAGATACCTTTCTACATTCCTAAAATGTTTAGGTAACAGATGCTGTAAAAGTTCCCTGCTCAAGTTCCTGGAAGGCCACTGCCCGTCACAGTAGATGACAATGTGGGACTAGACAGACTAGTCTTTATAAGGGAATTCTCAATATGGAATACTCTAATCATGCTGTACAGTGCAATTCTTTGGCCAACAAATCTGTACAGTGGTACCTCTGGTTACATCCGCTTCATGTTACATTCTTTCAGGTTATGTCCCGCGATAACCTGGAAGTACCGGAAAAGGTTACTTCCGGGTTTCACCACTCGCGCATTGCGCAGACGTGGAAAATGACATCATGCGCATGCACATAAACGGTGAATTGCGACCCACTCGTGTGCAGACACACAGCTGCGGGTTGCACTCTTCTCATGTTGCGAACGGGCCTCCAGAACAGATCCTGTTCGCAACCAGAGGTATCACTGTACAAGCAAGAATAACACAGTGTTATTGTTTGATGCACTTTTCCTGATTTCAGATGATCAGTCAGCAGTGCAGAATCTGGGGCCACCACAGCCAAAGAGGTCCAGAAAGTCCTTTCCCAAGTGGAACCCAGGGAACAGTTTGAAGAAATGCCCCAGTGATAAAGATGTTGAGACCACTGTGGAAGATGAAGAGGCTGATCTCCAGCAAGATCCTGCAACCTCTTCTAGCCTTAGAGAGGTGCGCACCCTTGGTGTCATGATGAGGTCCCATTCCTCTGAGCCAGCCACTCCTCACTCTTCTACTCCCTTTCATGTATCGCCTCCTTTCCTAACAATATCTTCGGCTGGGGCATTCCCAAGAGGGGCAACGAGGCCAAGCCCAGCAACCAGAGGTAAAACATCTGTTATGATCAAAGAATGGAATGAGGGTGCAACAGGGGTACAGCAAATGTGAGATGATTACATTCATTTGTATTCCTAGCATATGAGTCTGTTAATTCATATGCCATGTGTTCTGAGTTGTGGGAAATTGCAATCAAACATAACAATGCACAAGTGCTAGTTAGTGCATGAAAGAGCTGCAGGGGTCAGCAAACTTTTTCAGCTGGGGGCCGGTCCACTGTCCCTCAGACCTTGTAGGGGGCCAGACTATATTTTGGGGGGAAAGAAGAAGAATGAATTCCTATGCCCCACAAATAACCCAGAGATGCATTTTAAATAAAAGGACACATTCTACTCATGTAAAAACACGCTGAATCCCGGACCGTCCATGGGCTGGATTTAGATGGCGATTGGGCTGGATCCGGCCCCCGGGCCTTAGTTTGCCTACCCATAAGCTAAGGCAATAGAGTTGAAGTCCTAGGCTCAACTAAGTCACTCTCCCTTTTCTCCAATAAGGGAGGAAGTGAAGACTTCTTCCTGTTATCTCTCACTCCATGCCATGTAACTGATCACGGAAGACGTGCTCCAAGCTTAGAGCATGTGTTTGAAACTACACTAGCGGCCAAAATTGTGGGCACCTTTTGGGGAAAGTGTATTTCTGAGGTTTGATGGCTCATAACAGCTGATTGGCTCTCTAAACACTCCTGCTCATTGGCTACATTCAAATGAAATCAATCACCCTAAGCAAGTTGTGCTTCCTTTTTCTGGTTATTTGGCTATAACTTTTGATAGAATACAGATAATTGAACAAACTTTGTTGCATTACATTCTTCAATAATTATCTTTCCATTGATTTACAATTTTATGGTATTAATCAAAATGAAGTGGTGTTATGAGCCATCAAACCTCAGAAATACACAAGAGTGTTCTGCCTGTGTTTTCCTTGCTGCTGCTTGGATAAATTCATGAATCTCACCTTTGGCATGCTTTGTAAGTGAAGCATTTTAAACTTACTTCGCAGTGTGGTCTGTTCATTTTAAGCGGGTTAGAAGAAGAGGAGCACTTTTTTCAAGTGGACTGATTGGGATAAATAGATTTAACAGCCTACATTCCTAATGCTTCACAGTGCTGCTTAACTTTTATGTGTTTAAACTCGGCTACTGGAGGCTCTCTCGTGCTGGAGAGTGAGTTTAATCCCACGTTTTGAATCCAGACAACCAGCTGATTCTTTTGCTATTCGCCCCACACGCATGGGTCACAAGGATCATATATTTTCCTCCCACATGAGTTGCATACAGAATTTCCTCCCATGCAAGGGCTTCCTTCGCCAATGTGAAGGAGGAAACCCAACGCATACAAAGGAATGACCTTGTGGCTCCTCTCCCTCCATTGAAATGACTGATAAATTGTGGGTTTGAGGGGCTTCCTGTGAGCATAGAAGCATATATGAGGTTCCTGAGCATGAAGATGCGTTTATCATTATTGAAAGATCTACATTGGCTCCCGGTACGTTTCCGAGCACAATTCAAAGTGTTGGTGCTGACCTTTAAAGCCCTGAACAGCCTCAGCACAGTATACCTGAAGGAGGGTCTCCACCCCATCGTCCTGCCCGGACACTGAGGTCCAGCTCCGAGGGCCTTCTGGTGGTTCCCTCCCTGCGAGAAGTGAGGTTAAAGGGAACCAGGCAGAGGGCCTTCTTGGTGGTGGCGCCCGCCCTGTGGAACGCCCCCCCCCAGCAGATGTTAAGGAAATAAACCACTATCTGACTTTTAGAAGGCATCTGAAGGCGGCCCTGTTTAGGGAAAATTTTAATGTTTAATAGACCATTGTATTTTAATATTCTGTTGGAAGCCACCCGGAGTGGCTGGGGAGACCCAGCCAGATGAGCGGGGTATAAAATTATTATTATTATTATTATTATTATTATTATTATTATTATTATTATTATTAAATTGAATTACATTTGGAGCTGACTCTACAGTAACATTAGACTGGATCTTCTCCTCAGTATCTCTGCCAAAGAAATCAGAAAATCACACATCAAAATGGGTACCTAAATGCTGTTGAATCCTTAGAAGACCATCACTTTAATGTGGTGGTCATAAATGCACTTAGAACAACAAAGGGGTTTCCATCTGCCGTGTTTAATTTTACATAATCTTTCCTTATCCTATCTTCTTTTTTAGATTACAATAACATAGCAACTAGGAGGAGGTCTGATGATTCTCTGGCCCTGTGTCAGAAACATATCTTCATAAACAGGTAATGTATCCCCCCCAAAAAACCCCAAATTGTACAAATGTGTCATGGTATATGGATCAAGCATTTTCATTTTCATTAGGAGTAGGGGTTGGGGAGAAGTTCAGTTTGGTTCACGTTTACAGGCCAACCTATGTAATCCACATTTTCTGAAACTATATGTAAACCGAAACACAGCCATCCTTTGAAATTTGCACTTCTCTGAATTTTGCAATGCCGTTCCCCGTCCAAGTACAAAAATGCATATACTAGGGTAAAGTGTCCCTAAAAATGCATATATTAATGAAAGAACACAAAAATGCATTGTATAAGGGAAAACCACTTTGAAGGAATGTATCTATTAGGCAAATTTTGCAAAGAAATGTGGAAACATTAACAGAGGAGAAATGAGAATCCGAAACTGACAGATTCACCCATCCCTAATTAGGAGTGCAATTCAGTTCCTGTCAAAGTGTTAAGAGGATTGTAAGTTGAGCGCTGAATGTGCATAATCACCAGCCATTGTGCACATTCACCAGCCCTCGTGGAGAATGTGCACATAATCCTTCCATGGAGAGGTAATTCTGCATATTTCCTGGTCCATATACACAAACAGGCCTTGGAGGATGTGCATATGGTGAATGGATTTTGTTTACACTTGAGAGAAGAAGATGGTTAAAGAATATTTTGCCCAACTAGAGATGAAAGCAGGTGAGCTGCATAATATGCAGGAGGGTTGTGCTAAGACACAGGTGGGGAACCTCAGACCCAGAAGCTGAAAGTGGTGCTGGCAGCCACTCTGTTTGGCCCTTGAGAGTTTCCCTAGGCCCCACACCCTTCCCAGGCCACATACCCTTCTCGCTCTGTTATGCAGCCTCCTTGGGTGTTTCTGACTGCTTGTAATATATCAATAGAATCTGATATAATGTCTCGTGCATGTTTGGATGGAGGAACGATAAGTGTGTGTGTGTGTGTGTGTGTGTGTAGACACTAACCAAAAGGGGGGGGGGAATACATTTGTTTTTCTGCCCAAGTTTGCCTCCAGTTGCACCCATCAGTGTCAGCACTTCACACACAAAAAACAAAACAAAACTGTATAATCTTCTCTTGGCCTAAAGATAGTGGGCTGTTGCTGTTTTTAATGAACTCTGGAGTCACTTGTTTCAGCTGTCTGTTTGTTCTTCTAGCTGTGACAAGTCAAAGGACACCAATTCTCTGGAAATGGATGGCTTTGAGGTGGCTCAGAAAGTCTTCAGTGCTTGTGAAATGGAAAGGTAATCTGGCAGAGAAGAGACCCGTCTGCCCCTAATTGCATTTCTAGCATCTTGCGGGAATATAATGGGATATAGATTAGACATGCCTGGAAACCTAATAGCAATTTTCAGGCCCACAAACTCACCTGGCTTTTCCATTGGATGGCTTCTAGCTGGAGTGTCCAGCATTGCTCGTGGTAGCAGAGAAGTGAAATATTTCAGAATCACATACCAGCCACTCACTAGGTGGGTTCCTAACCGAAACACTATTGTTTTCCTTCTGGCTAGAACTACATAGAGCAGTTCCAGCAGTGGACTGTGACACCCCTATGTTTAATCCTTCATAATGCTTAGGTCAGGGTTGAGTAACCCTTTTCAGTCTCATGGTCAAATCCTCGGCAATTTCTCACAACATTCAGAACTGCTGTGCTGCAGTACAGGCTGAAAAAGTCAATCAGGGGCCACACACCAGTAATTAAACGTCTGATATAAAAATGTCAGCAGCCGAAATTTTCCTCATAATTGTATTTCCAGATTAGAACAGGCTTGCCCAGTCTAATTTGTCCCAGCCACACAGCTCTAAAGATGAAAATGCGCCATTTGCTTTCTTACTATCCCTGTACTTCTTGCTGCAAGCTGCTCCTATTAGAAGAGAGCAAATCTCTTCAGCAAGGAAAATACAGGAAATGCCTCATATTCCTTCCTTCTGACTGCTTAGTAGCAGCGAGTGTGACTACATATCGTTCACAACAGCAGCACCTTTCTATCTGCCTAATTAGCCAGAGAAGGTTGCCACCTCATTTTGTTTCCTAACTTTCTTTATATTTCATAATTTACTTATGTATTTCATTAAATTTACACACCGCTTGATTATAAAGAAACCTCAATGAGGTTTACAAAAAGATAAAACATGAAAATCAATTTAAAAAATCACAACATACCGTATTTTTCGCCCTATAGGACGCACTTTTTCCCCTCCAAAAATGAAGGGGAAATGTGTGTGCGTCCTATGGGGCGAATGCAGGCTTTCGCTGAAGCCTGGAGAGCAAGAGGGGTCGGTGCGCACCGACCCCTCTCGCTCTCCAGGCTTCAGGAGAGCCCCACCCCCAGCCCCACAAGCTCGGGGGAGAGCAGGGAGGCGGAACACCGCCATCCCATTGTCCCCAGACCTGGTTTGGAGGCTGGCGGCAGGGAGAAGCCTGCTCCTCCCCATCGCCAGCCCTGCAAACTCGGGGGACAGCGGGAGAGGCGCGGCGCGCCTTTCCCACTGTCCTCCGACTTGGTTAGAAGGCTGGCGGGGGGAGAAGCCTGCTCCTCCCCATCGCCAGCCCCGCAAACTCGGGGGACAGCGGGAGAGGCGCGGCGCGCCTTTCCCACTGTCCTCCGACTTGGTTAGAAGGCTGGCGGGGGGAGAAGCCTGCTCCTCCCCATCGCCAGCCCCGCAAACTCAGGGGACAGCGGGAGAGACGCAGCGCGCCTTTCCCACTGTCCTCCGAATTGGTTAAAAGGCTGGCGGGGGGAGAAGCTTGCTCCTCCCCATCGCCAGCCCCGCAAACTCGGGGGACAGCGGGAGAGACGCAGCGCGCCTTTCCCACTGTCCTCCGAATTGGTTAAAAGGCTGGCGGGGGGAGAAGCTTGCTCCTCCCCATCGCCAGCCCCGCAAACTCGGGGGACAGCGGGAGAGACGCAGCGCACCTTTCCCGCTGTCCCCCGACTTGGTTAGAAGGCTGGCGGGGGGAGAAGCCTGCTCCTCCCCATCGCCAGCCCCGCAAACTCAGGGGACAGCGGGAGAGGCGCGGTGCGCCTTTCCTGCTGTCCCCCGACTTGGTTAGAAGGCTGGCGGGGGGAGAAGCCTGCTCCTCCCCGTCGCCAGCCCCGCAAACTCGGGGGACAGCAGGAGGTGCAGCGCACCTTTCCCACTGTCCCCCGACTTGGTTAAAATGCTGGCGGGGGGGGAGAAGCCTGCTTCTCCCTGCCTCCAGCCCCACAAGCTCGGGGGACAGCTTCCCGCCCCAGCCCCGCACCTGGGGGGGGGGAAATAATTTTTTTTTCTTTATTTCCCCCCAAAAAAACTAGGTGCGTCCTATGGGCCGGTGCGCCTTATGGGGCGAAAAATACGGTACTTTAAAACAGATGCGAGTTAAAATACTGAAACAATAAAATTACCTCAACTTTCTAAGCATCTGGGTAGGCTTGTCTAAACAAGAATGTTTTTAACAGGCATTGAAAAGAGTACAAGTTACAGGTAGGTAGCCATGTTGGTCTGCCGTAGTAGAAACAAAATAAAAAAAATCCTTCCAGTAGCGCCTTAGAGACCAACTAAGTTTGTTATTGGTATGAGCTTTCATGTGCATGTATCTGAAGAAGTGTGCATGCACACAAAAGCGCATACCAATAACAAACTTAGTTGGTCTCTAAGGTGCTACTGGAAGGAATTTTTTATTTTGAAAAGAGTACAGTGAAGGTGAATGCTTGATCTCAATAGGCAGGGAGTTCTAATGTGCAGGTGCTGCCACATTAAATGACTGAGTTTTTATACATGAGGAATGGGTATGTGGCACGTGTAGTGGTGCCAATTCCATTTATCAAAGTGGTCGAGTGGGCGCATGTGGGGTAAGGCGATATATAACTGACTTCCCCCTTTTTGTTAATGAAAGCTAAGGCTCTAGACCTCCAGCTGGAGGTAGCAGGGGGGAGGGAATGAATGTGAAGATGAACTAGAAAGTGTTCAAAGTTCTAACCCAACATGAACTTCCTTCACCTTTAGTTCACCTGGCAATTATGGGGACTACTACCAGGAGTAGCCCTGAGGTTTTCACAGTACATCCAACTGAACTAGTTCATTTCAGATATCTAGGGGGGACACGGTTCAGTAAAGCTGACTTAGATGGCTTGACAAAAAGAGAAAGAGAGAGAGAGATGTTTTTGGACAATGGATCTGTCCATAGCTATTAGTGATAACAGCTGAATGGAACCTCCATTAGAAGCAGAATGTCACACTGTGTACCAGGTGCTGAGGACTGGAGACAAAGAATAAGAAAAGGCTGTCATGTTCATTCTCTGTCTGTGAGTGACCCAGACATCTGATGTTCTAAATTGATGTTCTAAAGGGAGTGCTAGACTGGAGGTCCTTTATCTGATTAATCAAGGCAGTTCTTAAGTGCTAAAAAGAGTTTGTTGCTATTGCTGCTATTGTTGTTGTTGTTTAGTCGTTTAGCCGTGTCTGGCTCTTTGTGACCCCATGGACCAGAGCACACCAGGCACTCCTGTCTTCCACTGCCTCCCGCAGTTTGGTCTGATAGCTTCATCATCCATGAATTTGTCTACCCTCCTATCCCCCCCTTTTAAAGCCATCCATGTTGTTGCTTGACTCCTCTAGGGAAGAAAAGATCGAGCATCTTGAACAAATGGTCCTCAGCCTCCAGAGAGAAGTCCTCTCCTTGAAGCGGAAAGTGCAGTACCTGGAAGCCTCCTCCTTTAAGGAGCAAGAGCCGGCACGCCATCCCTGCGAGGCATCCGAACTCTTCAATGGGTACACCAGGGGGCAACTCAAAGAGGCCATCCGGTTTGACCAGAAGATCAGCACCGCTTGCAAAACACTCCTCTACAAGCTCTTCAGTTCTGACTATATACAGAGCCATTCCATCACGGGGAGGCGGGGAAACACCTTCCGGGAGGCTAAGCCCATGATGGACGAGAGATGCATAAAAATCATCAGGGTTTTGCTGAAGCAGAAGTTTGGGGACCATCTGAGCGACACGGTGATCACGGAGAAGATCCAGAACGTGCAGAAAGCTCTGAGGCAGAAATTCAAGACAGAATGTCTCTGAGATGCACCATCCCATCTGTAGACGAGATGGGGGTTCCCTGCTACATTATCACCAGCGTTGATCGGGGCCTTGGAGATGAAAGACGCCTACTGCTGACACCCCAGATCTTTGCTGTCTGATCCTGAAAGCCTTTCTGAAGCTGAAGCTGCTACCATCCTGTCATTGGGAATACGGATCTATTGCTTACCCTACGCAGAAGTGGAGCTAAGAGCTGTGAAGCAGGCAGTTTGCCATATGCACCAGCTCATAAACTGATTTCCATATGCTAGGAGACAGATGAGATGTTAGGAAGCAGGACATCACGTGAAGCTCAGCTGGTCATAAAGTGATATCCACATGCTGGGAGCCAGATGAGACTGGAACCTCTTATAGAACAGCAATACAGTCCCAAACAATATTTTCTAGGAATAAGGTCCACTGATCTCAGCGGGTCTTCTGACTGGATAGGCATAGGATTATGCTTTCATTGATTTTGGATTGTATTCATTGTTTGTGTTTGCACTACCAAATTAGCATTCTGCCTTCTCACTTTGTATGTCTTTTGCTCTCTCTCGCTCTCACTTTCTCGCCTTCTCCATATTAAATGGCTCATAAATTTTCTATTTTATGTTGTTTTTTCCGTGTGTGTATGCAAAACAAGAGCCCATTTATTATGGAGGCCTCAAAGAGCAATACAGTTTTTTAATACCATGAGTACAGCCTGTTCAGTAATTTTTATTTCTTTCCCTCCCGTAGGAGCAAATGGCAGCCATTCATTTATATGGCAGGAAGTATAGAGGTGCAACAGAAAAGTCAGTGGGTGGGGCTGGATGTGCTCCCTACCTCTGGAGAGTTGCAGTACATGGGATGAAGAACAGAGCTACCTCTGCACTTGTGTGGTTAAGGATTTTAAAATTGCATCTATATCCAATCTTTTCCTCCAAGGAGCTCTCCTTCTCCCCATTTAACCCTCACAACAACCGTGTGAGGTAGGTTAGGTTACGAGGCAGTGAGTGGCCCAAAGTCACCCAGTGAACTTTATGCCAAGTGGGGATTTGAACCCTGGCCTCCCAGGTCTTAGTCTGACGCTCTAACTGCAACACCCCACTAGCTCCCTGGTTGCAGCAGGGAGTGGAAAACCTTAGCCCCGAATGTCAGTGTGGTGTAGTGGTTAAGAGCGGTAGACTCGTAATCTGGGGAACCAGGTTCGTGGCTCCGCTCCTCCACATGCAGCTGCTGGGTGACCTTGGGCCAGTCACACTTTTCTGAAGTCTCTCAGCCTCACTCGCCTCACAGAGTGTTTGTTGTGGGGGAGGAAGGGAAAGGAGAATGTTAGCCGCTTTGAGACTCCTTCGGGTAGTGATAAAGCAGGATATCAAATCCAAACTCTTCTTCTTCTTCAAATGTGACCCTGCAGGCAGATGTGTGTCATGAGATCCTGGTGCCTGGGGTGGGTGCAAGCACGCCAGAGGGTGGGACAAGGATCACATAGGGTGAAGGATCCAGCCACGGCACTCCAGCCCTCACAGCCGACACCGCCAGAGCAACCCTCCCTGCAATGGAGCCAAGCGGGCCACGCAGCACCGCCGGCCAGCCCATGCAAGTGGGAGATCAGCCAGCCAACCCAGCACTTGGCGGGTGCGAACCAGGTGCCCCCATGGTGCAAACCAGGTGCTGTGGCATGGTGTAGTGGTTAAAAGCGGTGGACCATACTATATTCTTATAAGCAACAACAGCGGCAAGGATTCTTTTAGCCCTGAAGTGGAAACAGCAAGAAACTCCGACAGTAGAAGAATAGCAGAACATGATTGAATATACAGAGCTAGCAAGACTGTCCAGGAAAATCCGAGACCAGAGAGACCAACAGTTTCAAAAAGACTGGAATAAATTTATTTATTTATTTTAAAGAGCATTGTAAACACTTAACAACACTAACAGGGCTGGCTTAAAGGTTTGTCAGTTAAAATTAGAAACTTATTTACAGTGATAAGGAATCTCAAAGTAAAAGGAAATGCGGATGAAATTATAATTTGAAGTTAGAAAGTCAGTTGGGAAGGATAAGGTGAAGTCATTGACTAGAGAGAGTCAGAATATAAGGAATGTAAAGATATGTAAAATCACACGGCATTTTTTGGGAAATGGAAAACGACTAAACAACAACAACAAAAGAGAAAGGTCAGAGTCATGTCCATTGCTTTTCCTACTTTTGTTTCTGGTCTCACCGAATACTAGTTTGCGGCCCCCAGAAGGTAGCTCAGGAAGGAATACGGCCTCCAGTCTGACCCCTACCCCTGTCTTCCAATGGGGTTCGATGGAAGCCACTGAGAACTGACCCAGCCCTTATCTGCATGCCTTTGCATCTGCAGACCTCCACTCTGATGGGCTTCTTGTAGACAAAGGCATCTTAGGCTTTGAAACCATGACGAAGAGAGAGAGAGAGATGAAGGAGACAGAGCCTGGGGCTAGTCTAAATGTCAATTCATGGAGCTGAGAGTGACGCAGGAAAAGTGTGTGGGGGGGGGTAGAGAGAGCAGGGCCAAGCTCCAGACAAACAGAATTGAGCCTCGGAAGGTGGTAAAAAACATTATTTATATTCTAGGGCCCTCCAGTTAGCTTAATGCATTTCAAGTGCCAGATAACCTTCTCTGGAAGCAACCAGAGAACACTTCAAAAAGATGTAATTTGATGGAAATTTATGCCATGACGCTATTTTGAAAAAGATAAGGGTGTTCTTGCACAACTACATCGTGCCATTTGTATCAGGGCTGGGGAACCCATGACCCTCCAGGAGATGTTTAGCTCCAGCTCTCAGGTCAGCATGGCCAATGGTCAGGGATGATGTGAGATAGAGTCCAGCAACATCTGGAAGGCCACGTGAGGCTCCCCCAAACTGGTGCCCTCCAGCTTTTTTGGCACTACAGCTTCCATCAGCCCCAGACAGCATGACACGTGTACATTAAATACATTATTATTTATTAACTTTCTATAGTTCCCTTCATCCGAGCATCACAGGGCAGTTTGTTGGTACTAAAGGGTTAAGAGGTAACAAGTCGCTCTAATCACTGAGCAGCTGGAAGTCATTAAGCATCCAGGAATGTGAGTTAGTTTGTATAAATAGTCAGTTCACCCGTGTGTTTCCCTCCGCCCTCTTTTTGACCTGACTCAGTTTGTGGCCATGGGCGTGTTTGCTGATATGAGTTAAGTTTAGAGTAAAGTTTTCTTTATGCCGGAGATAAAAGCATGTGTGCTTTATCGCCAGGGTTTTTTCTTTTGTAAATAAAGTTTTTTCCTGAGTTCCAAAGTGCTTGCTCCAGGATTCTTCATTGAACGGTACTGCCTCTCCTGCCTTCCTTCTACCGCTGCACGAAATTCTCTGCTGAGATAAGATTTATGGCGTTGGAAGCGCACTGGACGTTTATTTAACATTAAACTAATTAAAGTTTAATGGACACAGTTTACAATATAGAATCAAAGAATTGTAGAGTTGGAAGGGACCACGAGGGTCCTCTAGTCCAACCCCTTGCAGTGCAGGAATCTTTCCCTCAACATGGGGCTCAAACCAACAACAACAACAATTTATTTATATCCTGCCCATCTGGCTGGGTCTCCCCAGCCACCCTGGGCGGCTTCGAACAAAGTATTAATACACAGTGGTCTGTTAAATATTAAAAGCTTCCCTAAACAGGGCTGCCTTCAAATGTCTTCTAAAAGTCTGGTAGTTGTTGTTCTCTTTGACATCTAGTGGGAGGGCGTTCCACAGGGCGGGGGCCACTACCGAGAAGGCCCTCTGCCTGGTTCCCTGTAACTTGGCCTCTCGCAGTGAGGGAACCGCCAGAAGGCCCTCGGCGCTGGACCTCAGTGTCCGGGCAGAACGGTGGTGGCGGAGACGCTCCTTCAGGTATATTGGACCGAGATTAAGAATAAAATACATAAAATAAAGTAAGAGTCTCATGCTCTATCAACTGAATGCATTCTCTCTCTGTCTTATTCACTCTCTATCAATTTGTAGGCAGAGACTGATGGGTGGAAAGGGAGTTAAGAAGACGTCATCTTCCATTCTGCCCTGTGTTTATCACATGCAGGACTGTTCCTATACCACCAGGTTTGTCTTCTGCCGAAATGTACAACATTTGCCTCACTGCGCTGTGGTGAAATTACACAGCTCAGCGTAATTAGTTTCATAAATTATACTTTCATTGTGTTATTCCACCCCATTCATTTCCATGCAAAGGAAACACAATGTAAAAGGGGGAAGATATAATCAATTGCATCATCATTTGCGGACTGAAAGCAGCGACATGTGAACATCAATAGTGGAATGATCCATTGGATTAATTTTGGTCCTGGACATGGGATGACTAAGCGGACATCGTCAATTTCTGCTCCCATTTCCATTGGAAGTTCCCACCTCCCTTATGCGCAAAATGTTAAAAAGAGATTCTTGATATAAAAGATGTATTATGACCAGCAAAGCTTACTACAGATGTCGTATTCTTCCAACAGTGATCAGCCTTTTTATTACTGAGTAACCAGTGATCCCAAACAAGTATTGTGATGTTGGTCTTGTATGGTGTCTCATCCACTGAAATACTAATTCTGAATAATACTTGCCCATTGCTTAAGCTAAGTAGCACCCACATCAGAATCACCATACATTCTTCTTCTTTGGCGATCACTTGTAGCAGAGTAAGATTGTCTTCCATGAACACGGCTTTAACAATGAGTCTGTAAGTGACTGTGGAGGCCAATTCTGGATCCACACATCCTTCCACAGTGGGGACATAGGTTTCCGGGCAGGAGTTGATCACGGGGAGGATTTGCCAAGTGTACCTTCCTCTTAGCACGTTTCTCCCTTGTGTCCTGAGTTCGTGCATCTTCAAAGCCCACAACACCTTTAGTAAAAGCTGTTCTCCAACTGGAGCGCTCGCAGGTCAGTGTTTCCCAGTTGTCAGTGTTTATACTACATTTTTATTTTTATTTTAGATTTGCTTTTAGAGAGTCTTTAAAACTCTTTTGCTGACCACCAGCAGTATGCTCTCCATTTTTAAGTTTGGAATAGTTACTTTGGAAGATGATAATCAGGCATCCGCACAACATGACCAGTCCAGCGAAGTTGATGTTGAAGAATCATTGCTTTGACACTGGTGATCTTTGCTTCTTCCAGTACACTGGCATTAGTTTGCATGTTTTCCCAAGTGATGTGTAAAATTTTCGGAGACACCGTTGATGGAATCTTTCGAGGAGTTGGAGTTTGCAATGTGGCCCAATTTAGCCACAGGGCTCATCCTCGTAGAAACTTTACCTTACTTTAGGGGATGAGAATGCCATGGCCCCCGGATGCTGCAATTGGACTGGTTGCTACCTGGACCTTTTAGCAAGCCATCTGGGACATTCAGATAAGCATTGGGTCAGTTGGCTAAGACAAACTGCTGCTTTCATTCTGCAGGCTGCCTGGCTCTCCACACATGGCTTCTCCCCGGAGCTTTCTGCCTCTCTATCTGTCTTGGAGAGCGGGAAATATGTTTAAGAGGCCGCTGCTGGCAGTTCCAGCCCAGGCTTGTTCATTTCCCTAGGTTACCATGCTTCGCAGACTGCTGGATTTAATTGGAAACATCATTGTCTGCGGACTTGCTTGGGCTCTGTTCCTGTGACCAGCTCTGGCTCACGTGTCGGGGGCTGAGTCCTGCCAACAGGCAACAACATACAGAAGCAGCAGATCCACTTAGTGTATGAACCAAAGTTTTGTTTCGAGAATCTGCGGTGATCATGATGCCCAGACCAAAGGCTAGAGGAGCAGGACAGGTGCTGGCTAAGCATCATTGAATGCACAGCTTATTCTTACTTCCATGCCAACTTTGAGATAAGCACAGGAATGGACCCTTTATCTTCCCCTGAAGATCATTGTCCGGATGGTCGATGCATCTTTGATAACTCTGTTTGCTTGAACTGGGAAGCAGCTGTTCATGGAAAACTACCCCAGTTATAAACTAATTCCTCATTATGCCTCATTTCCTTAAGGGGTTGGAGGCAAAATTCTACACACGCGCGCGCACACACACACACAGACACTCTTAAATGGTGTGTGTGCATTTTCTCCATCTTTCAGGTTTACATTTGCCAGTGTTGATAATGCATCCTTTTGACAGCTAAGCATTTCATCAGCTTCATGAAGGTAGAAACCTGTTCAGTCTTCTGGATTTCCATTTGTGACTGAAAGCAACAGCTGTGCTCATGAGGAAATTCTGTCTTTCTGTCTAGTGGTATTTGCATGTTTGATTGAAGATATGACAATTAATCACGGATCTTTTGTTAACCCAGTAAGTCATTTTGGCTTCACAATGATATTGGGCAGAGTGCCCCACATAGCTTTAAAAAATCTGTAAGATTGTTGTCTGTGTTAGAAGGAATTTCTGAAGGCATAGTGACACAGGTGGCGCTGTGGTTTAAATCACTGAGCTACTTGAGCTTGCTGATCAGAAGTCGGTGGTTCGAATCCCTGCAATGGGGTTAGCTCCTGTTGCTCTGTCCCAGCTCCTGTCAACCTACCAGTTTGAAAGCACCCCAGTGCAAATAGATAAATAGGTACCACTGCGGCGGGAAGGTAAGTGGCATTTCTGTGCACTGCTCTGGTTCGCCAGAAGCGGTTTAGTCATGCTGGCAACATGACCCAGAAAGCTGTCTGCAGACAAATGCCGGCTCCCTCGGCCTGAAAGCGAGATGAGCGCCGCAACCTGATAGTCGCCTTTGACTGGACTTAACCGTCCAGGGGTCCTTTACCTTTCTGAATGCATCAACCATTCTCTTTGTTGAGTCAATAGGCCTGGCCATGTCTGTTGGGTATCTATTTACATGTCTAAGGAGCTGGCTGAGTACAGCTTTGTTGGCATGGGAACAGCTAGGTGATGTTTTTTCAGGAGGATGTAAGCCTTCCCCTCCTCACTTGGTTGGAGGACACATCATCTTGTAGGAAGCAGAGCAATATCCCAGGAGCTAAACTTTTTAGGGACTCGGGTGGCGCTGTGGGTTAAACCACAGAGCCTAGGACTTGCCAATCAGAAGCTCGGTGGTTCGAATCCCCCTGATGGGATGAGCTCCCGTTGCTTGGTCCCTGCTCCTGCCAACCTAGCAGTTCGAAAGCACATCAAAGTGCAAGTAGATAAATAGCTACTGCTCTAGCGGGGAGGTAAAAGGTGTTTCCGTGTGCTGCTTTGGTTCGCCAGAAGTGGCTTAGTCATGCTGGCCACATGACCCGGAAGGTATACACCGGCTCCCTCGGCCAATAAAGCGAGATGAGCGCCACAACCCCAGAGTCGGTCACGACTGGACCTAATGGTCAGGGGTCCCTTTACCTTTACCTAAACTTTTGTTTTAGTTATGTCAGGAGCTGGAAGCAGGGAAGATGAAGCTTGCTTTCTGAGCTGAGACTAAAGCTGTGGCTTTCCTGAAAACCTATTTGGAAAGCAGGATACATTGGAGTGTAAATGCTATGACCCTGCTATCTTATACACAGGATGTAGATATGTTTAAATTAAACCACTTATCCTAAAGACACCACAATCTGCAGTGACCTTGATTCCAAGGAAACCAAACCTTGGGTAAGTTCTGGAATCCCTGAAGTCTCTCGCTGCTCAGAGATTGGGGCGCACACGACAATGTTCTGTTAAGAAACCTCTGTTCAGGTGTAGCATGGCTGTGCAATGAGCATGTGGGACAGCTGCACTTGGACTGTGAGTGTAGACTGCAAAGCGCATGGTGTAGTGCGAGTGATAAGTCCATGCACAAAAATATCCCGGGCCATTCGAATGTGAAATATGGTATGTATTCAGAGTGACCGAGAAGAATCTGAGATAAATTGTGTGGGTTACAGAGCAAGTTCTGGAGCATGATTCCACCTGAGTGAAATCCCAGATTTCATCTTGAATTCTGTATTGCACCTCTATAGCATGTTTCTGTCTTCATTTCCTCCCAAACTCCACTATTCACTACAAAATGCAATTTGCTACATTACTAATTCAGGCACCTTCTCTTGCTGGGGGGAGCATAAGAGGAAGAAGAAGCAACTTCTGGAAAATTGCATGGTATATTTCAATATCCCCCCTCCCAAATGCATTTATAGCACCTGTCATAGGCACACACATTATATTTGTGGAGAAATAATTCATTCTATACAGCAAAAGAATGTGCAGGAAGAAGGAGATTATCTTGACATTTTGGATTAGACTCCCCCCCCCCCCCTCGATGGCAGGTACCCAACAAGTGGCAGCAAATTGCAGATTTCTCCCAGTACATTCCATTCCCCCGGGGAAACCTCAGATCAGAAAAAGCATAACTATAAAGCCAGCTCACAAATTTGTATTATCTAATACTAAGGAAAATAACCAATGTATTATAGGCTGAGGAATCTTCTTTCTATATGAAAATGTGGTTGCTCGACTATGACAAATCTCTGGAACTTACTACCCCTTAGGACTTGTTGTTGCTGTTTAGTTGTTTAGTCGTGTCCGACTCTTCGTGACCCCCTGGACCAGAGCACGCCAGGCACTCCTGTCTTCCACTGCCTCCCGCAGTTTGGTCAAACTCATGCTGGTAGCTTCGAGAACACTGTCCAACCATCTGGTCCTCTGTCTTCTCCTTGTGCCCTCAATCTTTCCCAACATCAGGGTCTTTTCCAGGGTGTCTTCTCTTCTCATGAGGTAGCCAAGCTTACACCACTGGTTGGGGCAGCAACATCTGCAGAGCAGAGGAAACCAGTCCCCTTCCAGAGCCACCCAGCACATTCTCCCAGTTCCACTCTTTCTGACAACTTCATAAACTTCTAGCAGGTTTTACTGAGTAACCTTGGGTTCTCCTACCTCTCAACCTGAAAAGCAGGCCTCTCCTGGAGTTGCAAAGCACCAACTACAAAGTGTGCAATTGCTGACTTCCATCTAAGGGGGCGTCTTCCAAAGAGATCCAGCGTGGTGTAGTGGTTAAGAGCAGTGGACTCATAATCTGGTGAACTGGGTTCGCTTCCCCACTCCTCCACATGCAGCTGCTGGGTGACCTTGGGCTGCTTACACTTCTTTGAAGTCTCTCAGCCCCACTCACCTCACAGAGTGTTTGTTGTGGGGGAGGAAGGGAAAGGAGAATGTTAGCCGCTTTGAGAATCCTTAAGGGGAGTGAAAGGCGGGATATCAAGTCCAAACTACTACTACTACTACTACTACTACTACTACTACTCTTCTTCTTCTTCTTCTTCTTCTTCTTCTTCTTCTTCTTCTTCTTCTGCGGTCGTTTCTCTCTGGTCGGGGACAGAGGGTGGCGCTTGGCGGGGAATTGTCATCCCACCACTCCTTGGTGTGTGGAGTGCCCCAGGGTGCAATACTCTCCCCGATGCTTTTTAACATCTTTATGCGCCCCCTCGCCCAGCTTGTCCGGAGTTTTGGGCTGGGCTGCCATCAGTATGCTGATGACACCCAACTCTATCTGTTGATGGATGGCCATCCTGACTTAGCCCCAGACACACTGATCAGATGCTTGGAAGCTGTGGCTGGATGGTTATGTGGGAGCCAGTTGAAGTTAAATCCTTCGAAGACAGAGGTCCTCTGGCTGGGACGGGACGATATGGGATTGAGGGGGCAACTCCCATCTCTTGCGGGGGTGCAATTAGTGCCAGCACCTTCCGTTAAGAGTTTGGGTGTAATCTTCGATACCTCCCTCTCCATGGAGGCACAGATTGCAGCTATGACAAAGGCGGCACTTTTTCATCTCCGCCAAGCTAAGCAGTTGGCTCCTTACCTCTCTCACCCTGACCTAGCCACTGTGATCCACGTGACGGTCACCTCCAGACTGGATTATTGTAACTCGCTCTACGTGGGGCTGCCCTTGAGACTGATCCAGAAACTCCAGCGGGTGCAGAATGCCGCGGCGAGACTCCTTACGGGGTCTTCACTGTGAGATCACATTCATCTGGTGCTATACCAGCTGCACTGGCTCCTGGTGGAGTACAGGATCAGGTTTAAGGTGCTGGTTTTAACCTTCAAAGCCCTATACGGCCTAGGACCCTCGTACCTACGGGACCGCCTTTCCTGGCATGCCCCACAGAGGAACTTACGGTCTTCAAATAAAAACATCTTGAAGGTCCCAAGCCACAGAGAGGTTAGGCTGGCCTCAACTAGAGCCAGGGCTTTTTCGGCTGCGGCTCCAACCTGGTGGAACACTCTGTCACAAGAGACAAGGGCCCTGCAGGACTTGACATCTTTCCGCAGGGCCTGTAAGACAGAGCTGTTCCACCAGGCCTTTGGTCAGGGCCCAGCCTGACTCCCTCCTCTGGCAATCTTTACAAAACTTTAGTTTATGGTTACCATCAATTTTGATTTTAATTAGTTTTATAATGTTTTTATAATGTTGCACTATTTTAGTGTTGTTAGCCGCCCTGAGCCCGGCCTCGGCTGGGGAGGGCGGGATATAAATAAAAATTATTATTATTATTATTATTATTATTATTATTATTATTATTCCGCAATAGGGGAATATTCACCACTGGGCGATAGTTGCTCAACACTTCTGGGTCCAGGGAGGTCTTCTTAAGGAGGGGGTGAACTGCCAGCTCCTTCAAGGAAATTGGTACCACCCCCTTCACCGATGAAGTATTAATTGCTCCCTGGATCCACTTAGGCAACCCCCTACAGCTAGCTCGTAGAAGCCAAGATAGGTGAGGGTCAAGGATACAGGTGGCCAGCTTCATTTCTCCAAGCAGCTTTCTACACATCCTGAGGCTGCAATTATCTAAACTGATCCAGTACAGATGGAACAGGCAGTCTCTAGACACCTCCACTGGACTAGCATCCAACTCTGTCTGAACCATAGAGCTAAGAGTTTGTATTTGATATTTGCCACCAAAATCCCCTGCAAAAATAATAAAAAAATAGAACTTTTGGAGTATTCTCCCCGCCTCCCAGCAAGTTCTACTTGGATGCAAGTTTTTGGACTCAGGTGGAGCTGTGGGTTAAACCACAGAGCCTAGGACTTGCCGATCAGAAGGTCGGCGGTTCAAATCCCCACAACGGGGTGAACTCCCATTGCTCAGTCCCTGCTCCTGCCAACCTAGCAGTTCAAAAGCACACCAAAAATGCAAGTAGATAAATAGGTACCGCTCCGGCGGGAAGGTAAACGGCGTTTCCGTGCGCTGCTCTGGTTCGCCAAAAGCGGCTTAGTCATGCTGGCCACATGACCCAGAAGCTGTACGCCAGCTCCCTCGGCCAATAAAGGGAGATGAGCGCTGCAACCGCAGAGTCGGCCACGACTGGACCTAATGGTCAGGGGTCCCTTTCCCTTTATACTGCTGCAAATAAAATGTTTTAAGTGTGTTTCAAGTGCAATATAAAATGTGACATTAGATGGCGATGGTGAGCCTTATGGAAAATTCAATGTGTTTTTAAAAACGCTTTTTTTTAAAAAAAGCATTTTCAGAACGGTTTTTATATGGGTATAGATTCCACCATAGGGCTGAGTCAAGCGATCCACCCTTCTTTATCTTACAAGCAATTTCGCCGTCAGGCTAACACTGCAGCACAAAGCACTGGCAAAGGCGAGTCTCAGCAAAGTACTTGTGATTCATTTAAACACACAGTGCAATTTGTCAGAGCATGTAACAGAATGCTGCTTAGCTTTCCCTTGAGGATTTGCTAAGAGATCTGTCGCTTGTGCCTTGTGCCCCCGCAAAGGGAGCAACAGCTCATCAACATGACAATATGGCAGAGCCATTAGGAGGAATCAATTGGGGGGGGGGGGCGAGGGTGTCATTTTAAGTTCTTTCTGTAGGTGTCCATTAACACACTCCTCTCATCCTTTCTGGTGAGAAACAGATAGGAAGTTCATTACTTTAATTCACTTTTTACAGTACAGAATTGAAAACTAAATTAGAAGGAACTTGACTTCCAGAAAACAGAATACTTTCAGTTCCTTAGTGGATTGCCCCAGTCAGGAAACACAGAAACAGGGCGGCATTCGACTAAATAATAATTGCGTGTGCAAAATGACTGCTGATTGCACAACAGGACTTGACCCCTTCTCCTCCCCCTGAGGCCATCCCAGATCTGTTCCAGAGGGTTGAGAGAACCCATAAAACAGGGATGTCTAACCAGTAGATCGTGATCTACTGGTAGATTCCCGGCTTATCCTGGTAGATCCTTGTGGGATCCTTATCATGTATAGTGGTACCTCAGGTTAAGAACTTAATTCGTTCTGGAGGTCCGTTCTTAACCTGAAACTGTTCTTAACCTGAGGTACCACTTTAGCTAATGGGGCCTCCCACTGCTGCCACGCCACAGCAGCACGATTTCTGTTCTCATCCAGAAGCAAAGTTCTTAACCCAAGGTACTATTTCTGGGTTAGCGGAGTCTGTAACCTGAAGTGTCTGTAACCTGAAGTGTCTGTAACCCGGGGTACTGTCACGGCTAAAAATTGGTCGCTGTTTCTTTAATGCTTAAAAGAACTAAGTCAGGATGTGTCAGCGACCTACAATGACTCATCCAACCTTTCACCAAATTGTACCTGTATATATAGAGTGGTCCAGATCGTGAAGCTAAGGCTCCAATACTTTGGCCACCTCATGAGAAGAGAAGACTCCCTGGAATTTTTTCATATATATATATATATATATGAAAAAAGCAACTAAAACCTAAACCACCTCTTAGTTTTAGTTCCAGTCTCTGCAAACATAAAGGTCAACAGGATTTTGGGCAGTGATGTGTCCCAGTAAAAGTGCTTTTTAGGTGGACTGTAGAAATTACCTGCTACTGAAAATATGAGAGGTGATCAACCTCAGAAGGTTAAGTGTGGTCCCAAGGGACAGCAGGACAGAAAATCAATTGTTCTTTATTGCTTAATGGAGGTAGAAGGAAGTGATAGACACAGAACATTTCTGCTAAAACACTAACAGTTATTAAACCTTTTGTGTTGTGTTTGTGGCAAGCGGGAAGGGAGAGGAAGAGAAGTTGAAATGTAACAGAAAACGAAAAGGTTTTACAGAAAAGTGAATTGCTCCATCAAAACATGTCTCGGGGAGTTTGGCAGGAATAGTCAAAATGATAACCGACTATCTAGGGAACAGAGCTACTAGAAATTTGCCGATGCTCCGGGAAATGGGGAGCGATAGATTTTTGTGCCATCTGGTGAGAGAAAGAAATTGAAAGTGAAATGTGTTGATTTTGAAAGGGTGCCAGGAAGAAAATAAAAATTGCTGTCTTTCTTTCAAAATAAAAACAAAGTAACAACTGCATCAGGGACTATTCTGCTTGGTTTTGTTTTGCAAGTGGCAAGAAGTTAAGAAGAGCTCTGCTGAACTGGTCCAGCGGCTCATCTGATCTGGTAGTTTAACCATGTTCTGTGTGAAGAAGCGCTTTCTTTTCTCTGTGGCTAACAGATTGAGGTTGAATCCAGACAAGACAGAAGTACTGTTTTTGGGGGACAGGAGGCGGGTAGGTGTGGAGGATTCCCTGGTCCTGAATGGGGTAACTGTGCCCCTGAAGGACCAGGTGCGCAGCCTGGGAGTCATTTTGGACTCACAGCTGTCCATGGAGGCACATGTCAAATCTGTATCCAGGGCAGCTGTTTACCAGCTCCATCTGGTATGTGGGCTGAGACCCTATCTGCCTGCAGACTGCCTCGCCAGAGTGGTGCATGCTCTGGTTATCTCCTGCTTGGACTACTGCAATGCGCTCTACGTGGGGCTACCTTTGAAGGTGACCCGGAAACTAATCCAGAATGCGGCAGCTAGACTGGTGACTGGGGGCAGCCGCCGAGACCATATAACACCGGTCTTGAAAGACCTACATTGGCTCCCAGTACGTTTCCGAGCACAATTCAAAGTGTTGGTGCTGACCTTTAACGCCCTAAACGGCCTCGGTCCAGTATATCTGAAGGAGCATCTCCTCCCCCATCGTTCTGCCCGGACACTTAGGTCCAGCTCCGAGGGACTTCTGGCAGTTCCCTCACTGCGAGAGGCCAAGTTACAGGGAACCAGGCAGAGGGCCTTCTCGGTAGTGGCGCCCGCCCCGTGGAACGCCCTCCCATCAGATGCGATAAACAACTACCTGACATTCAGAAGACATCTGAAGGCAGCCCTGTTCAGGGAAGTTTTTAATATGTGACATTTTCGTGTATTTTTCATCTTTGTTGGAAGCCGCCCAGAGTGGCTGGGGAAACCCAGCCAGATGGGCGGGGTACAAATAATATTTTATTATTATTATTATTATTATTATTATTATTATTATTATTATTATTCTCTGTCCTGAAGTTAGTGGTGGCTTGGCTGGGCTCATTCCACCCAGCTACATTTGAAATTGTACCCAGATTGCTCCTGGAATGATGCTGTGCACACACCCCTATCAGAATACCTGGATCCTCTTTCACCATCCTCAAGACTTAATGGCCCATTATGATGAAACTGAAGGCCAAGAGTTCCCCTCTAGCAGCCCAATGTTCCTCATCCCACCTGGCTTACTCAGGAGGAGGTCCATGTATGCTCTACACTACATAGGGACCTGAGAAGATCCAGGAAGAGGCGAATCCAGAGCCTAGCAGCAAAGAATAACACTCTATGGAGGAGCATCTCCCTTTGTTTTGCAGATCCAGCCCTAGCTACTTGGATTCTGCTGTGTAGCTCCAGACCTCCTTGCCACTGCTGCCGCCACTGGAGAACTCAGCTGACCCAGGTTTCCTGACTAAGATCTTGCACATCAACATCATCATTTCATTATTTTATACCCCACTCATCTGGCTGGGTTTCGCCAACCACTCTGGGTAGCTTCCAGCAAAATATAAAAACATAATAAAATGCCAAACCTTAAAAACTTTCCGATACACGGCTGCCTTCAGAGGTCTTCTAAGAGTTGTGTAGTTCTTTGTCTCTTTGACATCTGATAGGAGGGCATTCCATAGAGAGGGCGCAACTGCAGGGAAGGCCATCTGCCTGGTTCCTTATAACCTCACTTCTCACAGTGAGAAAACCGCCAGAAGACCCTCGGAGCTGGATATCGGTGTCCAGGATGAACGACAGATTCCACCCAGTTCCTCTTACCCAGGGGTGTCCAAAATTTTTTCAAAGAGGGTCAAATTTGATGAAGTGAACATGTGTGAGGGCCGACCAAAGTAGTTAGAATCATAGAATCATAGAATCCTAGAGTTGGAAGAGACCACAAGGGCCATCGAGTCCAACCCCCTGCCAAGCAGGAAACACCATCAGACCACTCCTGACATATGGTTGTCAAGCCTCTGCTTAAAGACCTCCAAAGAAGGAGACTCCACCACACTCCTTGGCAGCAAATTCCACTGTCGAACACCTGTCGAACAGGTGGTTCCTGCTTGGCAGGGGGTTGGACTCGATGGCCCTTGTGGTCTCTTCCAACTCTAGGATTCTATGATTCTAGAGTTCCACTCCTTGCAAACAACTCACATTTTCTGCCATCAGCTTGTTTTTGTTGTGCACCTGGTAATGGGAGGTTTGGAGAAGGGAGAGAGCTTATTTTCCAGTATGCTCAGGGTTAATAATACGTAGCTTGGGAATACCACATATTAACAGGATGAATCACCTAAGTGCATGGCATTATTATATTTTCAATTTCCAGGTTGTTGTTGTGTTTTTAGTAGAGGGAACTTATAGAAAGCTGAGCATCTAATTTATTTGTCCTAATCAGGAACATGACATGGAAAGGTACATTTCTTCCCCTTCGGGAGCTAATACCAGCTCTTGTTCATGCCTGATATTTCAGACCTATGGATTATACTTTAAGGGTAAGTGCCCACTCTTTGCCTGAACCAAACCAGAGAGGTGCATTTAAAACATGTACAAACGCAGGTAAGTGCCATCCCAACAAATCTCATTACTGCAAATATCAGAGCCCAATTCAGAAATTATGCAGAAGTAGAGGGGTAGAGGACCATGAAGTGTAATGATGACAGCAGTGATTGGAGACTTCACTACATATCCATCAGTGATACTTATATGTGCTGCTGCCACAAACTTCACAGAGTGGTGATTGTAGGTTTGGGTTCCCTTAGGTCAAATAAACTCAGTCACTTCTCCTCTTTGGAGTCCAGATAAACACATTGATTGGTACAATGTGTTAATGATTTGCTAGATATATCAGTGAAGTAATATCAGTGCCGGATTTACGTTTAAGCTAAATAAGTTATAGCTTAGGGCCCCACTCTCTTGGCCCCCCACCCAAAATATACTTCTTCTTAATTGCATTTCACTATTAATATACTTCTTCCTAATTGTATTTTGGTTCAACAATTACTTTGATAAAATACATATTTTGTTATGTGCAAATGGCTTTAGATACCTATTAGGTCCGTAAATTACCATATAGCATATATTCAATGCAAAAAACAGTGACAATTTGTTGTTGACAAAGGACAGCTGGACATATAAAGGGCCCCATTACCTTCAGTAGCTTAGGGCCTCATCAAACCTAAAACTGGCCCTGAGCAATATATGTATAACAGTCTCATTTTTATTTAATTAATATGTGTAGTTATGACTAATGAATGTGTTCTGGAAAGTAGTCCTTTATATATATATATGTCTGGTGGTGGTTGCTAATTAAATTTATATACAGCCCTTCATCCAAAGATCACAGGGCGATTCACAACCTAAAATACAAAATAAGAACACAAAATACAGTATTTTTTGCTCTATAAGACTCACTTTTTCCCTCCTAAAATGTAAGGGGAAATGTGTGTGCATCTTATGGAGCGAATGCAGGCTGCACAGCTATCCCAGAAGCCAGAACAGCAAGAGGGATTGCTGCTTTCACTGCGCAGCGATCCCTCTTGCTGTTCTGGCTTCTGGGCTTCAGAATATATTTTTTTTCTTGTTTTCCTCCTCCAAAAACTAGGTGCGTCTTGTGGTCTGGTGCGTCTTATAGAGCGAAAAATATGGTACATAATAAAACAAACACAAACCAACAACCCCCTTCCCACAAACACATTTAAAAGGTCATAGAATATAAATTGACCAAAGGCCTGGTTATAGAGAAACATTTCTGTTTCTTTTTACAGTTTATTGCACAAAACTTGCAATAACCATTTGGTTTTTTTAAAAAAAGAAACCCAAAGAAAAAAAAAATAAAAGGAAGATAGTCCATTCATCTTTCTTGCTCCCAAAGTTTCACAATATACACCTCCGGGTACTTTTTCTTCCTTTCAAAGTTGCTTTATCAAGGCCCTGTTGTTTCATTTCCTCCTTTGATTTATGGCCAAGCTGTACATGGGAAGGCTCCATCCTCCAGCCCCGCCTTTCAAATGGTGTTTAATCTTATCTGAGAAGCCCAGACATGGCTGAACAAACAATGGTTCCTTGATCTTCTGGCCCCAGCCTAATACAATTGCAGCCAGCAGACTAGAATTAAGAATAGAGAGCCAAAGAAAAAAAAGAACGATAAGTAGGATTTTTAAAAAGAAGACGGAAGAATAGCAGCTACCAGGGAAGAAATGAGATAAATTTAATTTCCATCGTGTCTTAGAGCACCCAGGGCTGGGGGCTCAGAAGCAGGCTGTGGTTTTCTTGTGTGAGTGTGTTTGTCTGAACTGGACCCTCAAAGGCAGGAACCGGCTATTAAATAATTTGCTTCTTGTGTCAAAGACCACAGGTTCAATTCCTTACTGGGGAAATCTGAAGAAGATTAATAAAAAGCCTATGCAAGGCTGTGGCGGCAGCACCCCAGGAGAGCATTTAATGTGCTGCTTTAAAGTGCAGAGAGAGAACACTTTGAACCTTTGCATCAGTGTTTTTTGTTCCTGACTGCTAGTAACATCAGGAAGGTATGCCTCTGCGTTGCTCAGTGTGATTTGGAGATCTTGGTTCATGTTTCCAGAACATCCATGGTTCATTACTGCCTATGCTTCCCCCTTGAGTCTCTCAGGTAAATACTTTGGGGAAACAACAAAAAATGACTCTAGAAGAAACCATATATCCCAAGCTTCCCTCAGTTATAGTTATTTATTAGTATCTATTTATTAGTATTAGTTGTAGTTATTTATTAGTATTACTATTTATCTACTTGCACTTTGATGTGCTTTCGAACTGCTAGGTTGGCAGGAGCAGGGACCGAGCAACAGGAGCTCACCCCATCGCAGGGATTCGAACCGCCGGCCTTCTGATCGGCAAGTCCTAGGCTCTGTGGTTTAACCCACAGCGCCACCTGCGTCCCTATTTATTAGTATTATTTATTAAATTTGTATGCCACCCTTCATCTGAGGATCACAGGGCACACACACACACACAATACAAAATAAGAACACAAAATGCAGATTAAAACAAAAACAAACTAATACAATGGTACCCCGCAAGACGAATGCATCGCAAGACGAAAAACTTGCTAGACGAAAGGGTTTTCTGTTTTCTGAGTTGCTTCGCAAGATGGATTTCCCTATGGGCTTGCTTCGCAAGACGAAACGTCTTGCGCCTTTTTTAAAAAAACCGCCAATGCATTCCTATGGGAAACCGTCAATACACATTGGTGCTTCGCAAGACAAAAAACTCGTAGAACGAAAAAACTCGCAGAACGAATTAATTTCGTCTTGCGGGGCACCACTGTAACACACACACACACCACAAGAACATTTTAAAAGCCATAGATTGTTTAATCAGCCCAAGAACTGGGTTCCACACAGCCACAAAAACAAATTAACCGAAAAAGCCTCAAAAACAAAAACGCAAAATAAATAGAAAAAACAGAAGTGCCAAACTTAATCCGTTCCGGAAGTTCGTTTGACTTCCAAAATATTCAAAAACCAAGGTGCAGCTTCTGATTGGTGCAGGTGCCCTGGAAACAATAGCTGACAATCACGTTGGATGTTCGGCTTCTGAAAAACGTTTGAAAACTGGAACACTTCCTTCTGGGTTTTCGGTGTTTGAGAACCAAGGCGTTTGAGAACGAAGGTACCACTGTAATCCAACCTAGAGGTTATCAGAGCACAGACGACAGGACTTAGGCTATCTCTGTCCAGACAGGGGTGCAGCTGGGCCAACAGTTGAACCTAATGGAAGGCACTCTGTGCCGTCGAGGCCAGCTGAGTCTCAAGCATCAGCAAAAGAACCAGAAGTGCCCCCTTGTCGGATTGTGCGTATTCTTGCTGCTACATTTTTTTAAAAGCTTCACTCCGGCCTTTCCTGATAACAGGCTTTTGATGAAACCCACGATGAGAGGCTTAGAATGTTGCCTACAGATTTCTGAAGTGACCAGGAGGGTTGGTTTCATTAAAGCAAAGCAACATAAAAAACAGAAACAAAAACTTAAACGAAGCTTTCAAATAAAATAAAAACAAAAACCCACTGGGGTGCTTTAACAAAACAAAGCAAATGCAAGCGCACCCGAGGTCCGCCCTCTCTTTGCCTCTCCAGCTGATCAGGTTTGGTTTGTATTGTGGTGCATGCGTCTGTCGGAAGGAAGTGCCATCACCTTCCCCCAAAGCAAAGGTAGTCCGGTAAAGGATTCTGGGGGGCGTTGCCTTGTCCGAAGCCTATGGAGGTGTGGGCCTAAGGCACGCCCCCGAGCAGTGACCCCGGGGGAGCTCCTAGTTGACGTGCATCAGCAGGACTCCCCCTACTGGTGGTTAACCCTCACCGGTTAGCTGATAGGACCAATGCCTAAGCCAATACCGCTCAATTCCCGCAATTCCTGCAATCAATAAAGTTGTGGCCATTTTCTGCCCATTAACCTTATATACCGTGTCCTGTGTCTTTATTTCTCATTGGGGGAGGGGGACTTGCCACGCAACACAATACTGGAACCAGACAGGCCATTGGCCTGAGCTCTTATGTTCATAGGAGGCTGGCCTGAGCTCTTACGTTCATAGGAGGCCTGCATGCCCATCATTTCAAGCAGCCAATTTGTCTTTAAAGTTTCTGCATTAAGCTTCAGCGTCCCTGATAACAAGTTGCCTTTTCCCCTTGCATAGAGCGATCTGTGCCTGCTCATTAGCATACCTACCAATTATATGCTTTGCACTGATATTAACATCTGGCATCTTTCGAGTCTTCTGTGCAAATTAAAGCCTCGCTGCTTCCCCAAAGTTCCTCCTGCTTCTGCCACCACCTCAGGTCCCAATTGCTGCCGGGGTACATGATCCTGCAACTCCTCAATCCTCCTCCCCAGCCTGGGGACGGCTGATTATGACTGTCGTTATCAGCACTCTAGTGGATATAATGATATAATTACACTAACTAATTTACTGTAAGGCTGCGATATGCTTGGCTGATCCATCCTTATTCTAGGAAAATAGATTAATACCAGTTTTGCATTCCTAATATGCAGGGGGGAAACACAACCTAACTTTCAGGTGAAATCCATGCTGTGACGGCAGTGAGGCTGCTGTTGTTGTTTTTTGGAGGGTGGGACTGCTTCGAATTGTTGTTAAGTGATACACGTTCACTTGGATTTTTGGATTTGTGGGCTGGAGTATTACTTAGGGGCTTTTGTTGGGGAGTGTATTGTTTATTAGTGTGTATACATTAGTATTGTTAATTGTTATGATTATTCTTATTCCATTTTGATTACTTTTATTTTTATTATGTTTTGATTACTTTTATTAAGTAATTTCTGCTTTGATTATTTTTATTATATATTTTGAGCTTTTTATATTGGGTATACAGTGGTACCTCGGGTTACATACGCTTCAGGTTACACACTCCGCTAACCCAGAAATAGTACCTTGGGTTAAGAACGTTGCTTCAGGATGAGAACAGAAATTGTGCTCCGGGGGCGCGGCGGCAGCGGGGGCCCCCATTAGCTAAAGTGGTGCTTCAGGTTAAGAACAGTTTCAGGTTAGGAACGGACCTCCGAAACGAATTAAGTACTTAACCCAAGGTACCACTGTATATAGGGACGCGGGTGGCACTGTGGGTAAAACCACAGAGCCTAGGACTTGCCGATCGCATGGTTGGCGGTTCGAATCCCCGCGGCGGGGCGAGCTCCCGTCGTCTGGTCCCAGCTCCTGCCCACCTAGCAGTTCGAAAGCACCTCTAAGTGCAAGTAGATAAATAGGTACCGCTTTATAGCGGGAAAGTAATGGCGTTTTCATGCACTGCGCTGGTGCTGGCTCGCCAGAGCAGCTTTGTCACGTTGGCCATGTGACCCGGAAGTGTCTTCGGACAGCGCTGGCTCCCGGCCTCTTAAGCGAGATGAGCACGCAACCCCAGAGTCGGACACGACTGGCCCATACGGGCAGGGGTACCTTTACCTTTACCTTTACCACTGTATATATATATATTTCTTTGATTTTACAAGTGAAGAGTTATAACAATATCAAATACATATCTGTTTAGAGATTTCTCTGAATCTCCTGATTTCCCACCTTCCCCTCCCTGGGTCCTATTGTTAACGTTTTCAACTGCCTATTATTTCATCATCCGTATTTTATATCTCTCCATATTGTCCATAGCATTTGTTACATTGCAAGTGTTATTGTTGTTGTTTAGTCGTGTCCGACTCTTCGTGACCCCATGGACCAGAGCAAGCCAGGCACTTCTGTCTTCCACTGCCTCCCGCAGTTTGGTCAGACTCATGTTTGTAGCTTCGAAGACACTATCCAACCATCTTGTCCTCTGTCGTCCCCTTCTCCTTGTGCCCTCCATCTTTCCCAACATCAGGGTCTTTTCCAGGGAGTCTTCTCTTCTCATGAGGTGGCCAAAGTATTGGAGCCTCAGCTTCACAATCTGTCCTTCCAGTGAGCACTCAGGGCTGATTTCCTTCAGAATGGATAGGTTTGATCTTCTTGCAGTCCATGGGACTCTCAAGAGTCTCCTCCAGCACCATAATTCAAAAGCATCCATTCTTTGGCAATCAGCCTTCCTTATGGTCCAGCTCTCACTTCCATACATCACTACTGGGAAAACCATAGCATTTACTATACGGACCTTTGTTGGCAAGGTGATGTCTCTACTTTTTAAGATGCTGTCTAGGTTGGTCATTGCTTTCCTCCCAAGAAGCAGGCGTCTCTTAATTTCGTGGCTGCTGTCACCATCTGCAGTGATCGCAAATGTTATTAGAATCCTGCTAATGTTTTCATCTGCTTACAATGGCCTCCTAAATAAATTATACATTTTTCCCATTCTTTCTTAAAGTTCCTGAGCTTTCCGGACAGTTTTGCTATTTCAGTGTACTCCAACAGGTTAATTTGCCATTCTTCTTTGTAGGGACTTCATCTTCTTTCCATCTCTGGGCTACTAACATCTGTGTGGCAGTTGATGCATACATGAAAAGTCTTTTCTGCTCCTTTGGGATCTCGGTACCTACAATTCCTAATAAAAATGCTTCTGGTTTCTTTATAAAAGTTATTTTAAACCTTTCCCCCATTTCATTATATATCATTTCCCAGAATGCTTTTCTTGCCTTACACATCCACCACATATGATAAAAGGTACCTTCTTTTTCTTTACATTTCCAACAGATATTTGTACTTGTTTTGTACATTTTTGCTAGCTTACAAGGACTCACTGAGCTTTGTATATTGTAACTCTCTGTTGTGAAATGCCCTGTGACCCACGGGTATAGGGTGGTATACAAATTTAATAAATACTACCACTACTGTGCTGTAAACCACTGTGGTGTAAACCACTGAACCTCTGGGCTTGCTGATCGGAATGTCGCGGTTCGAATCCCCGTGACGGGGTGAGCTCCTGTTGCTCGGCCCCTGCTCCTGCCAACCTAGCAGTTCGAAAGCACAAAGTGCAAGTAGATAAATAGGTACCGCTCCAGCAGGAAGGTAAACGGCGTTTCCGTGCTCTGCTCTGGTTTCGCCAGAAGCAGCTTAGTCATGCTGGCCACATGACCTGGAAAAACTCTCTGCAGACAAATGTCGGCTCCCTTGGCCAGTAAAGCCAGATGAGCGCCGCAACCCCAGAGTCATCCACGACTGGACTTAATTGTCAGGGGTGCTTTACCTTTTTACTACTACTACTAATTTTTTTTTATTACTTGACAATAGATAAGACACTTAAGTGATGCCCCTTTCACTACCTTTGTTCAAATTCCTACATTAAAAAACCCTTATTCTATGGATGGGTAGGAGTCATTTCAGGATACTCACTATACTTATCCCAGTTCTGCTCACTTCCTTCAAAATTATTTGGCTGTTTTTGCCTGAAGGGAACCTTGGAATTTTCTTCAGAAATTTTCTTTGGGTGAAATGCGATAGTCACTGAGGCCAGTTTTGCATCTGGCATTTGTTGCGCTATGATACCATTTTAATCATGGCTTTCCCTAAGTGGGAACTGTAATTTGCTACGGATTCTGAGAGTTGTTTAGGAAGACCCACCCCCCCCATTCTCCTCACAGAGTTACAATTCCCAGAGTGGTTTAACAATCAATGACTATATATAACATGCAAAAAAAAAGAAAAAGAAAAAAGGATTATGAAATGGTTCTAGGGGTTGCTTGTGCGTAAGTTGCCGTTACTCCTGGCTAGGTTGCCTGGTTGAATCCTTTCTGTCTGGACAGCCTCAAGTTCCGTGGCTGCCTCAGTCGCTGGCAGAATCCGTCAGTGGGCGTTTCTTGAACATCTTCCAGCATAAAAGCTGTTTGACGCCCAGTCTCCTCCCCCTTTGCCTGCACGGAAGTTTTCTGCGCAAAGTGGGTGTGGGCAATGGAGTACTCGTGCCCTCTCCGCTGGTCTCCTGCAAAGAGTCCTGGAGCCACCTCTCTGATTCCCCCATCTGCCCCCCTTCTCCACTGGTGTTACGCTGATTTCCTTCCCCAGCGAATGGGCTACCTCTCCCCCTACTGGGACCCTCTCCACCATCGTCCTGGAGCCTCCTCTCCTCCTCCCGCTCCAATGGCAGTTCCCTGACAGATTATTTTAGAGAAAGCTGCTTTGCAAAAATCTGGAGAAATTCACACTAAACTACCGCTGAATCTCTATGAATTTTCGCAAACAGTTGTGGAAATGTGGAGAACCGGACTTAAGAGCAGAGAAATTGAGAGAACCTGATCAGAATCATTTTGAGGAAAGAAGCATGTGATCTTACAATCTTCTCACTTCTTACGATCTTACTTTTGTTGGTTCTAATTTAGAGCGGCAGCAGAAATAATGTTTGCAATCAATGAGAGGCTTATATTTCCCGCTCCTGTCTCCAGCGATGGCACTCACAGACCTCTTTGCAGCATTGTTTACGTTTCAGATAATTAAAAGTGTGGATTAATTTGGCCTGTGGCCAGGAATGAGATTGAGGCAGCCAGCAACACATTAGAGGCTTGCCTGCTTTCAGTCAGCCCCTGCCTCTAGCCATAAACACCTTGGCATGAAGGCAGAGAGAGACCTTGAGGTAATTGTTTTGGAAGACAACTGGTGAGCTTTAAGACCACACTTTTGGGGTTTTTTAATCCCATTTTCTTTAAAGCCTCCTTGAAGTGCTTGACAAAAGAGAAATTCGTGACATTATTATTAAAAGTGAAAGGCTCACAGACAATTGGCCTACTCAGGAAATCTGGGACCGCACAACCTTTTTCCGATAACGATTAAATTGGGTTTTATTATTGCCGTTATTATTTAGATGTTTTTCCCTGTAAGAGCTGTCAGTTTATGATCGCAATGCTGCAGGGCTAGCAGTTATTACCAAAGACAAGAATAGCTCAGACAAAAATATTCCTCATGTTTGCCTTTTCACCTCTTCTGGCTAGGTGGGACTTCTGCGCTCATTGAAATTGCTTACTGGAGGTGTACAGATTGCCGTGAATGTCCAGCGCTGGTAGGGTAGAGTCTTCAAGAAGGTCTTGGTAAGCCATGCCTGGTGTGCACAAGGACTCAATGAGAGCTCTTAGCATCTCTAAGCACTATTTGGTGGAAAGGTGGGATACACATTTGACAAAGAAACATTTAAATAAACTCAGAGGTCACATACTGTCAGGGAACTGCCATCGGAGCTGGAGGTGGAGAGAAGGCTCCAGAGGGATGCCGGAGAGGGTCCCAGTAGGGAGAGAGGCAGCCCATCCGCTGGGGAAGGAAATCAGCGTAACACCAGTGGAGAAGGGGGGCAGATGGGGGAATCAGAGAGGTGGCTCCAGGACTCCTCGCCGGAGACCAGCGGAGAGAGTACGGGTACTCCGCTGCCCACAGCCTCCCTGCGCAGAAGACTTCCACGCAGGGAGAGTAGGAGGAGACTGGGCGTCAAACAGCTTTTATGCTGGAAGAGGTTCAAGAAACACCCACTGACGGATTCTGCCAGCGACTGAGGCAGCCATGAAACTTGAGGCTGTCCAGACAGAAAGGGTTCAACCAGGTAACCTAGCCAGGAGTGGCGGCAACTTACGCACGAGCAACCCCTAGAACCATTACACATACGTTGTGCAATGCGATGGGTCCACTCATAACAGTGAAACATCAGGGCAACCATGAGGAATGTTAAGGAAGATGGACAAGCTGGAGCCCTGAAAGGTTCAAAATGTTCAACAGCATGGCTTGCATGTAAAAGATCCAGGCTTTGCTTAGAGTCACGTATAACCTTCAGTCTAGTCGCCATGGATCATAGATCTTACTGCCTTCAGGCTCTGTTTTACTGAGGCACAATTATAGCCTTTGTAATGGGAATGTTGGAATAAGGGCTCTTTTAGTGCAAAGGTTTTGGCCAACTGTTCAAAATAATAATGTTGGGATGGAATGAGAGGGAAATAATAAAAGTGGGCTGGTGGCAACCAAGGTTCCTTCAGTCTGAAAAGAGTAGGATCTATTTGCCCCCAAAACCGGAAAGAAGGCTCATAAGACAGAAATGGAATAAAGGGTTAAAACCAGAGAGCCTAGGGCTTGCCAATCAGGAGGTCAGCAGTTCGAATCCCCGCAAAGGGGTGAGCTCCCGTTGCTCGGTCCCTGCTCCTGCCAACCTAGCAGTTTGAAAGCACGTCCAAGTGCAAGTAGATAAATAGATACTGCTCCCGCAGGAAGGTAAATGGCATTTCCGTGCGCTGCTCTGGTTCGCCAGAAGTGGCTTTGTCATGCTGGCCACATGACCCAGAAGCTGTATGCCGGCTCCCTCGGCCAATAAAGCGAGATGAGCGCCGCAACCCCAGAGTTGTCCGTGACTGGACCTAATGGTCAGGGGTCCCTTTACCTTTACCTTTATTCATTAAAACGTAAGTCAGAGGAACTGCAAACCAACATTAACCCAATCAACAAAATTCAAAGGAGTCCAGGCAGATGAGGACTTAACTAACTATGGCAAGGGCGCATCCCTCCAGCCCCCAAGCATGTGATTCCACCATATGCTAAGGATGGGGGTAGGAATAACACCCTCCTTACTAGACAAGCCTTGAGTATGAACCCAACATGCGCACCCAAGTATTCGCCTAAAATATACCTGACCAAGGCCCACTAGGCAAAAGCACTGGAAGGCCCCAGTAGGGTGGGTGCCCTTATAACCCAGCAATGCCTCAGTTTACCAACTATTTTGCCTATCGCTTCCTTACCATCAGTGCCAACACTATGTTGCACGATGCATGCCCAGAAAGTCAAATAACTTAGCCCCAGGAGTGTGGAGTAGGGAAAAACAGAGTGACTCTAAGGCCAATTGAGGAATCCACCTGCAAACGTTCCTATTCAGCCCCTTCAACAGGCGACGGGCTAAGTCCCTACTGCATATAAGGAGGGAGATTGCTGCAAAAAGGGAAGAGTTTTGCACCTTATTGGTGCAGGAGTCTCTGCAGGTTCAGCTAGTCTAGCTTTTCCCAGCCAGGTTCCTTCCAGATGTTTTGGACAGCTACTCCTATGAATCCCCAGACAGTACAGCTGGGACACTGGTGGCACTGTGGTCTAAATCACTGAGCCTCCTGGGCTTGCCGATCTGATGGTTGGCGGTTCGAATCCCTGCGACGGGGAGAGCTCCCGTTGCTTGGTCCCTGCTCCTGCCAACCTAGTAGTTCGAAAGCATGCCAGCGCAAGTAGATAAACAGGTACCACTGTGGCGGGAAGGTAAACGGCATTTCCGTGCACTCTGACTTCTGTCACGGTGTCCCATTGAGCCAGAAGTGGTTGAGTCATGCTGGCCACATGACCCGGAAAGCTGTCTGTGGACAAACACTAGCTCCCTCAGCCTGAAAGCAAGATGAGGCCTGTAACCCCACAGTCACCTTTGACTGGACATAACCATCCAGTGGTCCTTTACCTTTACCTTTTTACCTACAGCCGTTAGGCACCAGAATGAGGAAGGTTCAGCTTGTGAGCAGAGCCATAGCTAGGTGATCTTGCGCCCCTGGCAGAACCGTCCAGATTGTGCCCCCTGGTATGGATAAATTAGCTCTTCTTTCCACCTCTCCTCCAACCCCCAACCCCACTCATTCAATTCACCCTCTATTAAAAACCTTTTCTTAGAATCATAGAATCATAGAGTTGGAAGAGACCACAAGGGCCATCGAGTCCACCCCCCTGCCAAGCAGGAAACACCATCAGAGCACTCCTGACATATGGTTGTCAAGCCTCTGCTTAAAGACCTCCAAAGAAGAAGACTCCACCACACTCCTTGGCAGCAAATTCCACTGTCGAACAGCTCTTACTGCCAGGAAGTTCTTCCTAATGTTTAGGTGGAATCTTCTTTCTTGTAGTTTGGATCCATTGCTCCGTGTCCGCTTCTCTGGAGCAGCAGAAAACAACCTTTCTCCCTCCTCTATGTGACATCCTTTTATATATTTGAACATGGCTATCATATCACCCCCTTAACCTCCTCTTCTCCAGGCTAAACATGCCCAGCTCCCTTAGCCGTTCCTCATAAGGCATCGTTTCTTATGAGGCAATAATCAATATTTTTATTTCTCAACAGATTTATGGACATATTTTTAGCCGATTTTAGCCCCCTCGCCTGCACCCTAGGCGGGGGCCCATCTCACCACCCCCTAGCCATGGCCCTGTTGGTGAGTTATCTTCCATATGGAGGTGATGAGAAATGTATTTATACCAGATAATTAAGGGTTCGGCCCCACCTACATATTCACCACACAATCTTAATTACAACACTTTGCATTTCAGAGTGCCTGAAGTGTTTCACGTGCTTTATTGCAGGAGTCCTTACAAAACATGAGTATCTAAATATTACAGGTGGAGGGTTGGGGGCGAAGGATGTAGCTTGTTTAAGTATGTCTAATGAATTTGAGAAGAAGTGAGATTTGAACCCAGGGGTTCCTGGTTCACAGCTTTCACTTTAATTATTAGGTTACACCAGCTCTCATTATTGGATGCTTCATGCTTGGGGACCTGGTTCACACAAGCATGCTCATGTCTGGTGAATCCAAAAGTAATTTGTGTGTGTTAATGAGGCGACAATGATCAAACAGCTGCAACTGAAACATTTATATCTTTTCACCAATTCAAATATGAACCTCAGAACACAAAAAGGTGGCAGTGGAAGGTGCAGGGTGCGGAACAATTCCTGCTTCTTCCCAGAGATGGAAGAGATGTGTAGAATGAAAACAATAAAAATAAAAATCTTATTACAGTGGTGCCTCGCAAGACGAAATTAATTCGTTCCGCGAGTCTCTTCGTCTAGCGGTTTTTTCGTCTTGCGAAGCAACCCTATTAGCGGATTAGCGCTATTAGCGGTTTAGCGGCTATTAGCGGCTATTAAAGGCTTAGCGGTTTAGCGGATTAGCTGCTAAAAGGCTATTAGTGGTTTAGCAGTTTAGAAAAAGGGGTTGGGGAGCAAAAAAAAATCTCAAGACTCGCAAGACATTTTCGTCTTGCGAAGCAAGCCCATAGGGAAATTCGTCCTGCGAAGCGCATTGAAAAACAGAAAACCCTTTCGTCTAGCGGGTTTTCCGTCTTGCGAGGCATTCGTCTTGCGGGGCACCACTGTACCTGGAAAACGGGTCTGAAACAAAGACTTATGAGGAATGGTTGAGGAGGTAGGTATGTTTAACTTGCATAACAGGGTGACAGAGAGGAGATACAAAGCCCATCTTCAAATATCTGAAGGGCTATCACATACCCCAAGCTTGTTTTCTCCTGCTCCAGAGGCTAGGACCCAAACTAATGGATTTGTGATGGCCTGGGACTCGGACTCGGAACCAGAAGAGTCTGCACCGGATCCTTTGCCTCAGGCATCATCTGAACCAAGTCTGGGGCCTGATCCTGAAGAGTCCCAGTCTGCACAGGTTCCCCTGCAACAAGCACCAGCTGGGCCGATTCAGGGGCCTGAGCCTGCCCTGGCTCCAGATGCAGGGATTACCTTGTTGCCTCCAGCTAGGCCATCACTTATAGCTGCTCCACTACCGGTTTGGTCAGGGGAGGCTGGGTCTAGTAAGCCACTGACGTCTTCTGAGCTGCAGAGACTCAGGTCTGAGAGAAGAAGAGACCTGAGAACTCGCAGGAGGAGTGCTTGCCTTCAGGCGAAACAGGGAGGTGAGTTGTCGGGGGATCAGGACCGGCCGCTACCCCGACAAAGATAAAGGCTGTCAGACCCCGCTGCAGGTTACGGGAGCAACATTGCTGTATGCTAGATCCTGCCTGAGATCCTGTACCTGCCCTTGCCTGGTGTCCTGCCTTGGCCCTGTCGGGCTGACTCCTAGCAAAACCTTCGGATTCTGGTCCGGTCCTGGACCGCGTTACATGGGTTACCCCCGGGCCCAGCACAGTATTCAGGTTACAAGAAAGGAGATTCCAACTAAACATCCGGAAGAACTTTCCGACAGTAAGAGCTGTCCAACAGTGAAATGGACTCCCTTGGGAGGTTGTGGACTCTCCTTCCTTGGAAGTTTTTAAGCAGAGAGTGGATGGCCGTCTGTCACAGATGCTTTGGTTGAGATTCCTGCACTGGAGGATGAGATGCCTATCAGAGTCCCTTCAAGCTCTACAGTTCTATGATCATCTGCTTTCTTATGGAGGCAGTTCAGTAGAGATTAAACAAGTTTTGGATAATCAACATATATTTATTGGAGCAGCTGGAGCCTTCATGGCTGCCCTGGCGACAAATTGAGGATGCTCCCCTCCGTATCTCAGTCAAGCCAGTCACTGGGTTTCATGTTCTACTCCATTGACAGGAGACTAGTTTGGCAAAAGTGGGTGCTTAAAATTGTCATTGACCAACCATTATCTGGTTTCATTTATGTTCTGGTGGTCTCAAAAGTGGAAGAACCAGTGACTGGTTGTATGGTTGGAGACTGTTCATTTCCAATATGTCCTCAATAACCTCTCTTGTACTGCTGATGATTTTGTCACAACTGGGGGAGTTTGCGAGCAAAGATAGAAACACCAGAAGCTGCCTTATTCTGAGTCAGATCTGTCAGTTTGCATTTCTTAGTACAGAAAGCATTGATCTGAGGTGTAGGAATCTTTCCTGTTCAAGAGGGTTCTGGTAGCTTCTCTGTGTGAAAGAAACAAGCAGAAGGTTTGTGATGTTTGGGTTATACCTTCAGAGAAGCTGAGTACAGCTGCTTTAAACTGGTTCTCTTATTGCTTCTGTCAAGGTCATGCTGACTATGATCATAAGGCTAGAAGGAGCCTGAGTTTCACTTTCTCTTTTTATCTCTTTTCCTTCTGTTGTGGTGTTCTGTATATAGTGTTAAGGTTTAGACTTATAAGTTATTGTAAGTTTACAGCTCAAATGATATTACACTGACCGTGGCAAAGTTTCTTTCAGAGGTCGCAAGAAACAAAGACCATCACGCTCTATACACAACAAAATGACGAGCTCGGTCTCTTTCGCCTGTTGTTTGGTTGTCTTAACTGTATCTTGTTTTGAAACTGTTTTGTGGGTCTATGGACTATAAAGCTATATATTGTAAGTTTAAGTTAGGTCTGCTGCAACTGGATTTCTTATTGGCAGTGCCAATCCTGAATGTATTGGATTTGTGACAATGATTCTCATTTGCCTTCTGGTCTATTTTGGGGGAATCCTGCAACATATTTACGTTTTGGCTCTGCTAACTATACATCATGGAAGTGAGAGCTGGACCATAAAGAAGGCTGATCACCAAATAATTGATGCTTTTGAATTATGGTGCTGGAGGAAACTCTTGAGAGTCCCATGGACTGCAAGAAGATCAAACCTATCCATTCTTAAGGAAATCAGCCCTGAGTGCTCACTGGAAGGACAGATTGTGAAGCTGAGGCTCCAATACTTTAGCCACCTCATGAGAAGAGAAGACTCCCTGGAAAAGACCCTGATGTTGGGAAAGATGGAGGGCACAAGGAGAAGGGGATGACAGAGGACGAGATGGTTGGAAAGTGTTCTCGAAGCTACCAGCATGAGTTTGACCAAACTGCGGGAGGCAGTGGAAGACAGGAGTGCCTGGCGTGCTCTGGTCCATGGGGTCATGAAGAGTCGGACACAACTAAATGACTAAACAACAACAACTATACATCGGAGTTCTGCTCTGGATGAATATTGAGTAGAATTTCCACGGCAAGACCATTAGTCTGCCTTACTCAGTTTTCTACACTGACTGGCAGCACCTCTACCAGGCTTCCAACAAGGAATTTTTCCCAGCCCTACCTGGAGCTGCCAGGGATCAAACCCAGGGACTTCTGTGTGAAAAGCAAATGCTCTTCTGCTGAGCTACAGCCCTTCTACTAAGATATAATATGCTTTAATATGCTTTACGTTTTAACATTTTTTTTAAAAAAAAATAATTACTAATTTTACTAATTACAATTCTTAAAGAGTTGTGAATTTTTAAAAGTTAGTTCATGTAGAGTATTTTTCACTCCATAGGGTGCACCGGACCATAGGGCACACCTAATTTTTAGTGGGGGAAATGAAAAAAAAAATTATTCCCCCCCCCCCAGGTCCAGGAGCAACCTCGCCGCCGCTCCCGGAGCTTGTGGGGCTAGGGATGGGGAAGCCCGAGCTTCCCCTGACCCCAGCCCCCAGAACAGGTACAGGAGCGGCGGCAAGATTGTGCGCAACCTCGCCGCCGCTCCTGGAGTTTGCAGGACTGGGGGATGGGGGTGGGGAAGCCCGGGCTACCCCCGCCCCAGCCCCCAGAACAGGCAGCTATCCACAAGCCTTCCGAGCGCAGTGGGAACTCCTGCCACGCTCAGAAGGCTTGCAGATGGCTGCCTGAAGCCTGGAGAGCGAAAGCCTGCATTCGCTCCATAGGACGCACACACATTTCCCCTTCATTTTTGGAGGGGAAAAGGTACGTCCTATAGAGCGAAAAATACGGTATATTCTGCTATCTGATTTCAATGTTCTCTCGCTTTGCTTTGCGCTGCAATAAAAGCGATTCTGCATGCAAGAGGAACCAGGTTCAACTTTCGGCATCTCCAGTTACAACAAGAAGGACCCATTCTGAGACCCAGGAGAGACCCTGCCGCTCACTGTAGGTACTGAACTAGGCGAGTCAATGGTCTGATTCAGTATGAAGAGGAGCATGGGCAGGAAAATCTTGCTCAGGTAATAGACATTATCACTCCCAAGGGTGTCTTCCCACCACCAGGAGCTTGATCAGCTCCTTGGGTTAATAGAAACTGATGGCAAGGATGTAGGAAAGATAATAGACCTATGGGGAATAAGGTCCAAGATGCTTCATTCTCCTCATCTAAATGTCTCCCTTTCTTGGGAGACATTACTTGGTCTGTTTATTAAAGTTAACCAATGTATTATGAGTTCCTTTAATTGCCAGACTATGTTGAAAGAACTCTGCATGTACAGTTTGCTCCAGTTCCTTTCGTGACTGCCTTCTACATTATGTAGGTGCATAATATGTCCATGGATAGGACACTACCCAAAAAACATAGCTATGTAAGGTTGCATTGAGATTATTTTGGTGTGGTGTTTTACCAATGCACAAAAGCACTTGTGCGCGCGCACACACACACACACACCTTGTGCACACACAAGGAAGCAAACTTGATGCTGTTATACCTACTGTTTTATCAGTAGTCTTTGTGCATGCTTTGCACATTAGTACAACTCAAGGCACAAAGAGAACGCTGATGGACCAATGCAGGTGTTCACACCAAGAGTCTTGTTTTTGTAAAGTTCTGTTGATGCACATATGCACATCAGTAATAGAGAGATGGAGTGCCCATGCAATCACATTTGCTATGTGCGTGGAGGACTGTTTTGATGCACAGATCTCATGATGAATCAAGACATCTGATTTCAATGAGTTGATGTGTTGTTTAATGCAGAACTGGGAAAATGAGAATCAGTATATTATTGAGGTGGACAGCATTCTTTTTGCACACACACCCCCCCCCCCCAGCTGCTGGCAATCTCTCTTGGATATTTGTTGAATATTTCAAATACGATGCTATTCTATATATTCAACTCTCATTGACAAATACCTTTCAGCATTTGGTAGTCTCCTGAAAGCGTAGCTGAAAGATGAAACAATTGCAAATAGCAAGGGGACTGGGAAAATACAATTGCAGCGGAAGCCTTGCGTGTTCGGCAGCCAATTGCGGTCTGCCAGCGTTGCAGTTAATGATCTTTAATAGCACGTAATCTCATGCAGTCAGATGGTGTCTTTTACAAAGCTCCCCAATGAAGGAGCAGTCAGCAGCCCCTGAAACAAGGCAAACAGCCTCCCAGCCCAGCCAACTGCTTCTCCGCTCAAGAGCAGTTGGATTTTACCAATATTTTCAAACTCTGTTGTTAAAAAGCCTCATTTCAGTCAGTTGGCATTTGCAGTGGGGGGGGGGGCGGGGCGGGGGTGGACTTCAAGGCACACAATAGGTGACTTAGGCATTGGAGGTGGAGACGGAACTACAATTACCCAAGACCTCCTTTTTTCATATAAAAATCGATGGCAATTGTTTCAGGCTCTGGGTGCTGTTCCCGGAAGAAGGCTAAACAAAATCGACAGTTCTTAGTAGCTTTTGAGGGTACAAAGCGAAAACAATTTCGGCTCTAACATTTCCTGTGTATTCCTTTAAAAGAAAAACAGAAAAGAAGGCACTGACCTTGGCACTGATGTCACATAGAGGAGGGAGAAAGATTGTTTCCTGCTGCTCCAGAGAAGCGGACACGGAGCAATGGATCCAAACTACAAGAAAGAAGATTCCACCTAAACATTAGGAAGAACTTCCTGACAGTAAGAGCTGTTCGACAGTGGAATTTGCTGCCAAGGAGTGTGGTGGAGTCTCCTTCTTTGGAGGTCTTTAAGCAGAGGCTTGACAACCATATGTCAGGAGTGCTCTGATGGTGTTTCCTGCTTGGCAGGGGGTTGGACTCAATGGCCCTTGTGGTCTCTTCCAACTCTATGATTCTATGATTCTATGATTCTATGACTTTGCCTCGGCCAAGTCCATGCTATGTTCCTGATAAAAGTGCAAGAAGAACCCTGCCAGATCAGATCACCCGGTGCTATACCAGCTGCACTGGCTCCTGGTGGAGTACAGGATCAGGTTTAAGGTGATGGTTTTAACCTTTAAAGCCCTATACGGCCTAGGACCCTCGTACCTACTGGACCGCCTCCCCTGGTATGTCCCACAGAGGACCTTATGGTATTCAAATAAAAACATCTTGGAGATCCCGGGCCACAAGGAGGTTAGGCTGGCCTCGACCAGAGCCAGGGCTTTTTCGGCTGTGGCCCCAATCTGGTGGAATGCTCTGTCACAAGAGACTAGGGATCTGCGGTACTTGACATCTTTCCGCAGGGCCTGCAAGACGGAGCTGTTCCACCAGGCCTTTGAACAAGGCACAGTCTGACCCCTTCCTTTGGTAATCCCCATAGAACTCTAGCCCAATGCATGCCATTCATTTGATTCAGAATTGATTTTAGAATGAATTGAATTTAGAATGTATTTCAATTAATTGATTGTGATTTTATGTAAACCGTGTTACTTTTACTGTTAGCCGCTCTGAGCCTGGCTTTGGCTGGGGAGGGCAGGATATAAATAATTTATTATTATTTTTTAATTATTAATATTTATTATCAATGACCTGTCTAGTCCAGCATCTGGTTCTCACAGTGGCCAGCCAGATTACGGTGGAAAACCTGAAAGGAGGACATAATCACAGCAGCGTTCTCCCTACTTGCAATCCCCAGCAATTGTCATATTCCTCCGAAAGTGGAGGTAGACTGTAGCCTTCCTGACTGATTTTCCACTACGGCACCCATGGGCCTCTGCATATCTTCCCAGAATCCTCTAGTGTCCATGATGTCATTGCCACATGCTGCCTCCTAAAGTTGAGGATCCAATCCCTCCCATGCTTCTACAAAGGTGTGAATGCTTCCAGAATTATACTCCACAAGGGGGTGCTTTAAGACACCTTAACTCGAGCTCAGAACAAAATAGCAAAGCAGTGGCACTGGTACGAGCTTAGAAAGATTTCAGGAATGTAGGCAATCACAAGCCTGAACGTGAGTCAGCAGCGTGGTATGGCAGCAAAACAAGAATAAGATTTGAACATGTTCAGATGAGGGCAAAGAAGGTGGAAAGTACAGTGGTACCTTGGTTCTCAAACTTAATCCGTTCCAGAAGTCTGTTCTAAAACCAAAGCGTTCCAAAACCAAGGTGCACTTTCCCATAGAACGTAATGCAAAATGGATTAATCCGTTCCAGACTTTTAAAAACAACCCCTAAAACGGCAATTTAACATGAATTTTACTATCTAACGAGACCATTGATCCATTAAATGAAAGCAATAAACAATGTGCTGAAGTCACACAATCAATCCATCAGTAGCTGAACTGGGTTCCACACAGTCACAAAAAAACAAAACAAAAAAGCCGCAAAAACGAAAACGCAAAATAAATAGCAAAAACAGACAGACCTCAGCGTAACACTCAAATTGGGAGTGTGGCACTCGAATTGGAAGTGTAACTGTCAAAACAGAGCATGTTCAGCTTCTGAAAAAAGTTCGCAAACCGGAACACTTACTTCCGGGTTTGCAGTGTTTGGGTTCCAAGTTGTTTGAGAACCAAGGTACCACTCTATTGATGTAGTAAGCCTTAGAGGGCCTACCCATCTCTCCTAATATCCTGCCTCCACCAACATATGGTACCTTTCTGGATCAGCTGACACCTTAAAACAATAATCCAGGCTTTAGGATAAATGGACATTTCTAGCATTCAAGTCCTGCAATGAATCAGGGCCATATTCCTGACTGAGCGGTGGAGGGTGAAGGCCCAATTTCCCCAAGCACCATGGTTTCAGTCTTCTACAGATAAGATTCCAGAACTCCCTTTGCAAAAGAAAAAAACAAAATAATAAAAATAAACAAGTCCAGCTAAATAGCCTGCAGTACTTGAAAATTTGCTCTTGATATTGATTCACTCAGAACTGGTCTTTTCAGTAAATCTCCCCTCGTGTATCTAAATAGATTCTCCTTGTCTCCACTGACAATTGGACCATTCCCAACACTTCAGCACCTGCTTCCTGGTGTGGCAAAAACACATTTTATTTGCAGAGGGCATATGTATTGTCCCCTGAGCTACTAGATTTGGAGAAACAACAACAACACATATATATAAGGAAACAACCCACCAACTCCCATTTCTGTTTTTCCTTTGAAACGGCTAATGAAAGATCTAACTGGAGGGTGCTTTGATAGCCTCAGGAATGTTTCCTTTCGTTTCTCTAATAACATATAAAGTGAAATAAAATATCTGTGTGAAAAACAAGGACGCTGGAACCTCTCAAAGGCATTCATTAAAAGTGGAGTGCTCAAACACCTTTCCTCCAGCTCCGGGGTTATTTGATTCTGGCAAACATGCAAGTGGATGAAAACGATTCTTTGGCCACATCTCTGCTCTGATTTAAAGCAATGGCGAGGGGGAACAAAGCTGCTCAATATCAGTTTCTAGAAACCACTGGAGGGGAGAGGGCTCTTGGGCTCACTCAAGTATCGCTTGCAGGTTTCCTGTAGCCATCTGGTTGGCCACTGTGAGAACAAGTGTAAAATGGCTCAGGACCGCAATACCTCAAGGACTGCCTCTTTCCATCTGAACCTACCTGAGATCATCTTTTGAGGCCCTCCTTCATGTGCCTCCTCCTTGAGAGGTCTGGAAGGTGGCAACATGAGAACGGGGCCTTCTCTGCAGTGGCTCCCCATCGATGGAATGCTCTTCCCAGGGACGTTCGCCTGGAACCTTCATTGTACACCTTTAGTGTGCTTTCAAACTGCTAGGTTGGCAGGAGCTGGGACAGAGCAACGGGAGTTCACTCTGGTTTTCATCACAGTGTCCCGTTGTACCAGAAGCTGGCCACATGACCCGGAAAGCTGTCTGTGGACAAATGCCGGCTCCTTCGGCCTGAAAGCAAGATGAGCACCACAACCCCATAGTTGCCTTTGACTGGACGTAACCATCCGGTGAGTCCTTTTTTCTTTTCTTTTCTTTTTTACACCTTTAGGTATCAGGCCAAAACGTTCCTTTTTAACCAGGCATTTGGTTGATCTGATTTACATTCTATGCCCTTTTAAAATATGGGGTTTTTTGGGGGAGGGGGGGCTATTGGGTTATTGTTTTTATTATGTATTTTGTGGTTGTATATCTTGATTTTATTCTGTGAACCACCCTGAAACCCCCAGGTATAGGGCGGTATACAAATTCAATAGATAATGACAATAATAACCCAGGAAACTCGACAAAGTGAAGACAGAGATTTCTCCAGGTACAGGTAAGAAACTTACTGATGATGAATTTTCTCTTTGGGGGAATGCGTAAGTGGACACTCTAGCACTAAGCGGTTTCAGAGGTCCAGCTGATCAACTTTCTTTTCCTCAAAAAATTACCGTATTTATTGCTCTATAAGACTCACTTTTTCCCTCCTAAAAAGTAAGGGGAAATGTGTGTGCGTCTTATGGAGCGAATGCAGGCTGCGCAGCCATCCCAGAAGCCAGAACAGCAAGAGGGATTGCTGCTTTCGCTGCGCAGCAATCCCTCTTGCTGTTCTGGCTTCTGGGATTCAGAATATTTTTTTTCATTTTTTTCCTCCTCCAAAAACTAGGTGCGTCTTATGGTCTGGTGCATCTTATAGAGTGAAAAATACGGTAAGTTCTCCAATGGGAATGGGAGACTGATCTAGGGATAGATATTGCGGAAGTTGGTTGGAATAATAAGTGGGCTAAAAACAACAACGCTACAATAAATATCAACTCAGTTACGAGAAAATACATTTGAATTACTGCATCGGTGGCATTTGACACCATTATGATGTAGCTATATCAACAAAATATCCCACCATTGTGCTGCAGAGGCTGCAATAGTATAGGTACAACATTTCACACGTGGTGGAAGTGTGGACATATAAAGTCCTTCTGACAGAGGGTGGTTACAGAAATAAGCTATATTACTGGTCAACATGTGGGATGTACTGCTATTTTTAAAAGAAGGGCAATCTGAGCTTTGTTATAAAAGAACTACAGTGGTACCCTGCAAGACGAATGCCTCGCAAGACGGAAAACCCGCTAGACGAAAGGGTTTTCCGTTTTTCGATGCGCTTTGCAGGACAAATTTCCCTATGGGCTTGCTTCGCAAGACGAAAATGTCTTGCGAGTCTTGAGATTTTTTTTCGCTCCCCACCCCCTTTTTCTAAGCCGCTAAACCGCTAATAGCCTTTTAGCAGCTAATCCGCTAATCCCTTAAGCCTTTAATAGCCGCTAATAGCCGCTAAACCGCTAATAGCGCTAAGCCGCTAAGCCGCTAATAGGGTTGCTTCGCAAGATGAAAAAACCGCTAGACGAAGAGACTTGCGGAACAAATTAATTTCGTCTTGCGAGGCATCACTGTAATTATTTTTCTTTTGGTAGCTGCATGCCTACTATTGTCACAGAACTGGAAAACGTTGGAACATCTGTGTATTTCTTGTTGGAAACAGATTTTATGGTCTAGTGATGTATCAGAAAAATTAACAAAGAGATTGGATGCTTTGAATGGCATAAAGGATGTAGATGATTTTGTTGAACTATGGCACCCTTTTATAAAATACTTTACTGATAATCCTGGAAAAATGGCAACTAGCAAAATCACAGATTGGACTTTGGGAAACTAAACTAGATTGATCTTGTTTTTGTCTTGTTTTCTTGCTGTTGTTGTTGTTTACTGGAAATCAATAAAACTATATTTTTAAAAGTTCTCCATGCAGTAAGGAAAACAAAATGTATTGATGAATCCATTGGTGTGTGGATTTACTGTCATTTTGCAGGATGAAATGTGCCTCAAAAAATCTCTATGTTCCCTATGAAATAGCTTATTCACTCACAGTGCCTTTCATACTCTGGGTACCACTGTCAGGATTTAATATTGTGGATCAGAGCTATTATCAGAAAATACTAAAGGGCCCCTACTGTGAAAGAGACATCTGTGGGGTGTTGTTGTTTTTTAGGATTCTCTGGGGATTTTTAGAGAGACACTGAGAGACAAAAAATCACCCCACTGGCCACATCTGCTTAGCAGAAAGAGAGAAAATAAGGCCATTTTGTCAACAGCCATCACAGCGCTCTTGTTTGTTGCCACCTGTTGTTGTCTTCCTTCCATTCTCCTCTTGAAATTAAGGCTGCCATGGATACCAAAGGAAGGCAGGTAATGCATGCCACTTGTACCCACTCAGGCACTAAATGATGGGTACGTCAGCTGGCTGAAAGATGGGGATTTAATTTGTTCAATCTAGCCTGGTTGCGAGACGCAAGCAAATCCTGTAATTGCAAAGAAATTAGGGGGCAGGGTTATTGTCCACTCCAAAAAAAGGGGGGGGGGACAAAAGTAAAATGGCAACCAATATGATGTACCACCACAATATATTAGCTAGAAGCCTCTAGCAATGACGCAAATACAGGTAAGTGCCATTTGTGTCGTAGAGGTTGAGGGTATTGGACTAATCCGCATGTACCTTTCTAGGCAACAATTTGTGCTTTCTTAGTCTGTGTCCAAGTGCTCTTTTTTGCCACTGTTTTCCACAGGAAAACCCAATCTTTACCACTGAATCGGAGCAAACAGCAATTCAGGTGTCCCACAGATTACTGTTTTCTCCAATTCTGTGGTAAAGAGAGGGTTTTCATGTGTCATGGCAAAAAAGGGGGGGGGGGGTTCAATCTCAGACCAGGAGAATCCAAATCTATGCCTTGAAATATGGAGCAAATTTAAGTATAGGTAAAGGTAAAGGGACCCCTGACCATTAGGTCCAGTCGTGGCCGACTCTGGGGTTGCAGTGCTTATCTCGCTTTATTGGCCGAGGGAACTGGCGTACAGCTTCCAGGTCATGTGGCCAGCATGACGAAGCCACTTCTGGCGAACCAGAGCAGCGCAGGGAAACACCATTTACCTTCCCGCCAGAGCGGTACCTATTTATCTACTTGCACTTTGACGTGCTTTTGAACTGCTAGGTTGGCAGGAGCAGGGACCGAGCAACGGGAGCTTACCCCGTCGCGGGGATTCGAACCGCCAACCTTCTGATTGGCAAGTCCTAGGCTCTGTGGTTTAACCCACAGCGCCACCCGCGTCCCTAATTTAAGTATAGATGAGCCCTAAATTTGACAACACCCTAGTCTGCATCCCCATTTATCCACCAAACATTTTGCATGCCCTTGGGCCACTTGATACCTCTCAAACTAGCCTACCTCCCAGGGCTGTTGTTCCCTTATAACGGAGGGGAAGAATTATGTGAGCTGCCTTGAGTGAGAGAAAAATTGGTGTGCAAATGAAATTATTAAGTAGAAACTGCACTAGCGATGAGGTGACGGGGACAAAAACATTATTTCATGTTGTAAAATTCGTAGGCTGCTTTTCCTGAAAAGTCTCAATGTATTAAACAGTGTCAGTAGAAGAAAACTACCATCAATAAGGCCATCTCCATACAATGCAATAATAAAAGAGTGCAGGCATAATAATGCCCCCCTGCAAATTTCCATCCCAGAAAGAGTGCCGGCCGTGTCAGTGGGAGGGGGGAGATGTTCCGCCACCAGATATTTGTCCTCAATGTGTGCAGATAGGTAAAGCTAGCTGCTAACCAGGACCTGCGCTGTACTGAACAGATCTGAGACCAAAGGCTAATTTGTAATATATTCATGAACATTACATTGCTAGGGATTAAGAATCTATGGTATTTACCCGTGAGGGTTCTCTCAGAATCCTAGAATCGTGCATACTTCAAGTGCAGAACAGCCGCAAGAACAAACAAAAATTCTATTCTGTGGAATCACACAGGTAGAAGGCAAAACATTTGAAAAGCAAATAAAGGCACAAAGCACAGGGAGTAGCCTTGCACTGGAGCCAGGGGTCAGCAAACTTTTTCAGTAGGGGGCCGGTCCACTCAGTGGCGCTGTGTGGGTTGTCAGCACCCAGGGCAAGGCAAGTAATTTGCGCCCCCTAACCCGGGGCAAGGCAAGTAATTTGTGCCCCCCGCTGCACTGTCCCTCCCCCAGATAGTCCCTCGCTCTCTCTCCGCACCGCACCGCACCGCATGCCTGGCACCCCCCCCCCTCCACAGTGGGCGGCGGCCTGGCGGCTCGGATCGGATTCGCACAGCCAGCAGTGCAGTGAGAGAGAGTGAGTGAGCCTGGTAGGGGCAGAGAGCTGCGAGTGCGAGCGCCCCCCCCCAGATGTTGCGCCCGGTGCGGCCGGCCCCCCCTGCACCCCCCACACTACACCACTGGGTCCACTGTCCCTCAGTTTGAAGGGGGGGGGATGAACGAATTCCTATGCCCCACAAATAACCCAGAGATGCATTTAAAATAAAGGGACACATTCTACTCATGTGAAAGCATGCTGATTCCCGCAGGTCAGATTTAGAAGGCAATTGGGCCGGATCCGGCCCCCGGGCCTTAGTTTGCCTACCCATGCACTGGACAATCCTGCATCAAATTTAAGCTCCCTTCATGGGGCTAGTGTTAATGAGATATGAAATCAACTGTCTGGTGTCCTAGCAATGTCGATAGTGTCTGTACTATAAAAAGTGGTGGCATAAATCAGCATTTTAATCATGGCGGATCACATGTTTTCTTCTTCCTTACAATCCTGGAGGGACAGATCAGCTTCAGACAGAATTTTAATAGGGGAACAGGATGGAAGAACAGTGGTCGGAAGTGTCAGAACATCACATTTAGTTCCTTTGCAGATCTTCCTATGCAGATTGTTTCCACATTTATTTATTACTAACTTGCAATAATAACAGAATGCTGATTTTTGCTTCCATCTGGGAGGTGTCCCCCCCTCTTTATTGATTACCCACCTTATATTGGACTACAAACTAGAAGCTTCTATCTGCTACCATCTTGCTAACACTCTGGAGGTGCAGAAGGGAGCAGCTGAATCTAATCTACTTCTGGCAATATCCATTTTTTCCCCACTATAAAGGATAATTTCAACAATGACCGCTTCCCATATTAAATGGGGGGGCGCCCTTTGTGTGGTCACGTGCAGCCCCTGGGACCCTATGCGGCACCATTAGCACAGGCTTGGCTTCACCTTTCCCAGGTGGGATACCTGGAGGTCTCCGCCTCCCTCAGCCAGTTGCCCAATCATGCCTGGGGAGGCGTTGCTAAGGTGATCGGGCCAGGTAGGGGGAGGGACCACCTGCCCACACAATAGGGGGAGGATCTTACCTGGGAATAGTCAGATGGCTCCAGAGCTTCTCCCACCCTACCCACCCTCAGTTAAGACTTCTTTTGCAGGTTAACCTTTTCTCCACAGGTACACAGGCGCTGCTACGTCAAGGTCGCTATTGAAGGGCCAGAAAGGAATTCTCCTGCATTGGCAGGTTTGCCTTTCCAGTAGCAAAACGTCACCACTTTAGCAGTATCAGGCCTTGGGTGGAATCCTTTAGTCTATCTTCCCTAAATGGGGGTGGGCGTGTAGCAGTGATTCACGCCCCCCCTTTGAGGCATCTGATCAAGGCCTGTATTTTAAAATGAGCTTAAAGATATATTTGTAAATGTTTGTGGGTTTCATGCCAGGCAGAAACCAGCTGGCTAAGTACTCTGGCAGTTGTTTTTCTTCCTGCTCTCCTGAACAAGCCCCCCCCCCCCCCGATTTATAGCAGTAGCAGGAGACACGTTTCTCAAAGTTGTAAAAGGGAATTACAGGCTGGGAGCAAAGGTTATACTGACCCTACATATTACAGTATACAATCAAGCTGCAAAAACACTAATTAAGAGTTGGTAAATAGTAAGATTTATTGTTTAACAGAAAATAATACCATGTGCCTCCCATCAGATTCTAGCTATATTTTCCCAAGGTTTAAGGTATCCTGAGAAAGTTAAAGGGCAATAAATTTTGGGAAGGGCTAATGGGAAAAGCAGCTGGCTGGGAAAGGGGGGTGTAAAATGAAGAGGCTTCTTTTTACTGAGTTCCTTTTACTTTGCAAATGCCTTTTCTTCTAAAAAGCTATCTATGTTATGTATGAGACTTGTTGGCTTTAATGATGCAAAGGATTTAGAAAGTAAGAAATGTTAGATTCTTATGTTAGATTCTTATTTCATTGATGGTGTGTGAGAATGTGAACCCAAGATCTCTGTTTAAGATAGAATTTAATACCATGAGCCATCTGTTTTAGCCATTTGTTTTGAAGGGGCAACAGGGGCAAAAGGTGATCTGGTAATTAAGGTGCCTTGTCGAGGCAAATGTAAGATATATGGTTACTTGTCTGCCATTTATGGATAGAAGGAAATATAGCTCTTTGTCTCCCATAAAAGGTAATAGGAAATGGGTGTATATTTTATGATTGGTTCGAGCTAACAGCCAATAGGAATTTCAACTAGGCTGATTGGACAGAGGCAGCCAAAGGAGGAGCAAGGGGGCTGGGCTGAGGAAATATAAGTGCTGGCCATCAGGGCTGGAGTGGGCAGAGCTTTGGTAACCATATACCACTGTGCCTATCATTTATTTGTCTGACAAATAAATTATTATTTTAATTTCTATATTGCTGCATTGAATATTTCATTCCAGCTAAGCGTTAACCACAAGCAGGGTGCTACACCTTCTCTTTGCGGCAGCAATACCAGGGTTCGCCATTAAAGGGGTTGTTTTGAGGGGAGGCTTTGGCAGTACACCTAGAGGTTGTCATTGCTCTCTCCTGCAGCGGCGGCGTAACGGGGGCGGGCTCTCTCTGCTTGAACATATGTTCTCCAGAGCCAGTCCACCCCCCCACTGGATAACCCTGATGTTCCCCAGTTCCCCAGTGGGGGACTGGGAGGGATAAACTCCCAGTGCCTGAGCCCAGGTCTACATCTGAAACATAATAAAGTTGTGGCCAATATTAATCCCATAGCACATTGTCTTGAGTCGTTATTCCACACAGGGACTGCCCAGGGTTTTGGAGGACTCCGCCTGTCTATGCAAAGGCTTGGGCTGTCTGGATAGTTTTCATTTGTCCCAACTGCAACAGACACGGGTCCAAGGGAGCCCCTGGCAAACTGCCCCCCTGGGGAACCCCTTATTAACATAATTTTTAAAAATCTCTAAGTAGTTAGAAATGCAACAACAATAACCATGTAAATGCCATTCAATAAAATTGCCTAAAAATCTGGAGAAAATGAAGGCAAGAGCCCCTGTATATCAAAAGTAAAACTGAGGCATGTACAGAACCAAACTTCTGGGTTGTTGTTCGAACAGTGGCATGGCGTGGGTTGCCAGTGCCCGGGGCCACATGATGGAGATGAAGGAAATGGAGGGAGCATGCATGCATATTCAATTGCCTAGTGGTGTCTGCATCACCCAGGAGATCACAGCCACAGAGATAAGAAAAGAAGAGTTCTTCTGTTGTCTGAAAAGGTCCTTTACCTTTACCTTTAGGGTGAACTTGTGACCTGGATTCAGGAATTAAAGTATTTACCATTGAGGCATTTGATCAAGGCCTGTATCTTAAAATAAGCTTAAAAATATTTGCAAAATTCTTGTGTGTTTCATGCCAGGCAGAAACCAGCTGGCTGAGTACTTTGGCAGTTGTTTATCCTCTTGAACAGGGCCCCTCATTGATTTATAGCAGTACCTCAAAGTTGTAAAAGGAGCAAAAGCTGGGAGCAAAGGTCATACAATCAAGAATACAATCAAGCTGCAAAAACACTAATTAACAGTTGGTAAATAGTTTACCATGTGCTTCCCATCAGCCACATTTTCCTAAGGTTAAAGGGCAAGAGCTAATAGGAACAGCAGCTGGCTGGGAAAGGGGGGTGTAAAATGAAGAGGTTTTTCTCTTTACTGAGTTTCTCAGGCAAAGGCCTTTCTGCTAAAAATTATCTATGTTATGTATGAAATATATTGGCTTTAATGTAATTATGCAAAGGATTTAGGAAGTAAGAAATGTTAGATTCTTATGTTAGATTCTTATTTCATTGATGGTGTGTGAGAAGGTGATCTCTGTTACCATGAGCCATCTGTTTTAGCCATCTGTTTTGGAGTGAAGGGGCAATAGAGCAATAGGGCAAAAAGGGCAAAAGGTGATCTGGTAATTACGGTGCCTTGTTGAGGCAAATGTAAGATACTGTATTTTTCGCTCTATAAGACGCACCAGACCACAAGACGCACCTAGGTTTTGGAGGAGGAAAACAAAAAAAAGATATTCTGAATCTCAGAAGCCAGAACAGCAAGAGGGATCGCTGCGCAGTGAAAGCAGCAATCCCTCTTGCTGTCTGGCTTCTGGGATAGCTGCGCAGCCTGCATTTGCTCCATAAGACGTACACACATTTCCCCTTACTTTTTAGGAGGGAAAAAGTGAGACTTATAGAGCAAAAAATACGGTATATGACTACTTGTCTGCCATTTATGGATAGAAGGAAATATAGCTCTTTGTCTCCCATAAAAGGTAATAGGAAATGGGTGTATCTTTTATGATTGGTTCTAGCAGACAGCCAATAGGAATTTCAACCAGGCTGATTGGACAGAGGCAGCCAAAGGAGGAGCAAGGGGGCTGGGCTGAGGAAATATAAGTGCTGGCCACCAGGGCTGGGGTGTGCAGAGCTTTGGTAACCATATACCACTGTGCCTATCATTTATTTGTCTGACAAATAAATTATTATTTTAATTTCTCTATTGCTGCGTTGAATATTTCATTCCAGCGTTAACCACAAGCAGGGTGCTACACCATCACAAAAGAATGGCTGGGCTGTCCAGGTAAACCAATCAGTGACCATTATCCTGGCAGACAGGATTTCTGCTGTAGACCGCCTCCTTCTGTGATGTATGTATGATGTTTTCGGGGATGGTCTTGAGCTGGAGGGTGGGAAATTTCAAAAGTCTATATAAGGGCTTGCGCACCATTGTTCTAGGTTCTTTCCTCCTGCATGTGGTGAGGACCCTGTTGCAACAGTTGAATAAAGATCAGGCTTACTAGCTGCTTTGCTTCTCAATATTCTCTGGTTGGCCTCTGTTATTTTCTCCTACCAATAGGGAACCTATGTAAGGACTCTATATGGGCTCTTGGATACCCCATAAGGGAAAAGGGGGGATTTTGTTTGCAACAGGACCTCCTGCTGCCGCCGCGCCGCTGGTGCACAATTTCTGTTCTCATCCTGAAGCAAAGTTCTTAATCCGAGATACTATTTCTGGGCTAGCAAAGTCTGTAACCTGAAGCATCTGTAACCCGAGGTACTACTGTAAGTGAAAAGGAGCCCCATAGTCATTCAGGAATGCTCCGAAAAAAATCCTTCTCAACTCACGAAGGCAAGTGGATAATCCTGTATTGCTCCAAAGCTGGCTGGACTGCTTCTAATCTGAAAAAAGTAAGATAAATGCCCCGCCCACGTCAGGAGGAAGCTCATATCTCTGGGATATTGAACACTGGGAGGTTTGAACAATTCTGCTTTATAGTAGAGAAGCTTATCTGAGTAGTTTTCGAGAGCCCCTGGGTCACAATTGCTTAGCCAGAGATATCTGCAACTTTTGATGCTTTCACTGATTTGCAGAACATTTGCTGACTGCATTTGTGTTTTATGTTTGAGATGAAAGTAGGGGGGTATAATCACCTTAGCGGATATTAAATTCAAAGAGTCACGATGGAGGAAAGGCGAGGAACATTTCCACTTGTCATTCCCACTGCCTTTGTAAATGAAATATCAAGGCAGCGTTGGCATATAGCTCCGCGGAGGTAGCAAAATGGGCAGATATGGGACAAATAAGTGTCGCTGGAACAACTTGCAATGCGCCCAGAGAAATCAACAGTATCGGTAAAATGAAAGCAGAGAGAGAAGAGACCCAAAATAGAAATTGTACTTGAGAGACGTTTTCATTATCTGTTAACCAAAACTTCAAGTCGAGGTTTACGCAAGTGCTGGAAAATTCTTGTTTTTATCAAAACTCCGAAGACATAAGAAATTCATTCCATTCTCTGCGCACACATCTGCATGCTGAGTTGCTCCATTACAGAATCAGCCTTACTATGAAAGAATGTGATGTAGTTGTTTTAAGCTGCATTTTCCACTTCCAAACTCCATCTATTTGGGGGAGAGAGATACACTCATTTTGAGTTGTGGGAGTCATTTCCCCTTTCTCTCTCAGAAATGAGAAAGTCGAAGGCCTGAAGTACTTTTGCACCCTTTGAATTGTAGGGCTTATTTATACTTTTTAATTTCCTGATCAAATCTTCATTCACCAAAGTCTCAGGATTTGTGTTTGGGTGTATACCTGAAGGAGCGTCTCCACCCCCATCGTTCTGCCTGGACACTGAGGTCCAGCGCCGAGGGCCTTCTGGCTGTTCCCTCACTGCAAGAAGCCAAGTTACAGGGAACCAGGCAGAGGGCCTTCTTGGTGGTGGCACCCACCCTGTGGAACGCCCTCCCACCAGATGTCAAAGAGAACAACTAACAGACTTTTAGAAGACATCTGAAGGCAGCCCTGTTTAGGGAAGTTTTTAATGTTTGATATTTTATTGTGTTTTGAATATCCTGTTGGAAGCCTTCCAGAGTGACTGAAGAGGCCTGACCAGATGGGCGGGGTATAAGTAATAGATGATGATGATGATGATGATGATGATGATGGATGATAAAATGCCCCCGAAATCAACCAATATTCGTCCTGTCCTGTCCCCCCCGAAATCAACCAATATTCATCTTTCAGAATCAAAACTTTCTAGGAAAATACAGCTGGTTGGGTTGTTTTTCTCATCTAGGGAAGATTGCGTTGTCCCATATATATTCACTCAGCTGCTTGAATGTGCAGATGGGGTACTGTGACAGGTGCCACATAACGTCCTCCCAAATTTGTAAGAAGTTGAACTTTTAGTGTGGCAGCGTCTACACTTTGAAACTCAACTCCCTGCCAATTGACATCAGACAAGCATCATCACTTTACTCTTTTTGGCTCCTGCTAAAAACAGTTTTGTTTAGGCAAGGCTGCCCAGACGCATTGAATGTTGATGTGCATTTTCATCCGGTTCTTAACTTATTTTGTTGTGTTTTAAATTATTGCTTTTAACTTTTTCCTGGTCATTTCATTGTTTTGTTCTTTTTGTATACCTCTTTGAAGTAGCTGCTGTTTCCTTACAGTCAAGCAGTATATACTGGTATATTTTAATAAATGAATGAATGAATTTTTTTTTTAAAATGTGGTGTCTTACAATATGGGCACAATGATTTTGACTTCTCTTTCAAGGCTGTGAGGTTACAACAAGGTAATGTATGTGTGGAATGCTTTGAACATTACCTGAAATGGTAAGTAATCAAAAATCAAGGTCCCAAGCTCTTGAATTCTGAGTTAAGCATCTCTTGCAAGCTTACTAATTAATCTAAATAGTGGATAAGGTCTTGCAAAGTCTCTAGTTTGGATCTAGCAAGGCAGGTCCTACAAGACCGGGAAGGAGAAGGCCTGTGATACAACTCTGGGAGTGCAGCTTTCTCCCGATTGAAGTGCAGAGTGTTTGAGGACCGGGAGATTCACAGGGAAACCAAAATGCTTGTTTACAAAGCTGTTGTACTACCAACCTTACTGTATGCTTTTGAAACATGGACCACTTATAAACGCCATCTCCAACTCCTTGAAAGATTTCATCAACAGTGTCTCCAAAAAATTTTATGCATCACTTGGGAAGACAGGCGAACTACAGTGGTACCTCGCAAGACGAATGCCTCGGAAGACGAAAAACTCGCAAGACGAAAGAGTTTTTCATTTTCTGAGTTGCTTCGCAAGACGTATTTCCCTATGGGCTTGCTTCGCAAGACAAAACGTCTTGCGCCTTTTTTTTAAAACAGCCAATGCATTCCTATGGGAAACCGTCAATACACAGTGGTGCTTCACAAGACGAAAAAACTTGCAGAACGAAGAAACTCGCAGAACGAATTAATTTCGTCTTGCGAGGCACCACTGTAATACCAGTGTACTGGAAGAAGCAAAGATCCCCAGTGTTGAACCAATGATTCTTCAACATCAACTTCGTTGGACTGGTCATGTTGTGCGGATGCCTGATTATTGTCTTCCAAGCAACTACTCTAGTCCGAACTTAAAAATAGAAAACGTAATTCTGGTGGTCAACAAAAGAGGTTTAAAGACTCTCTCAAGGCAAATCTTTAAAAATGTACTATAAACACCGACAATTGGGAAACACTGACCTGCAAGCGCTCCAATTGGAGAACAGCCTTTTCCAAAGGTGTCATGGGCTTTGAAGAAGCTTGAACTCAGGACGCAAGGGAGAAATGTGCTAAGAGGAAGGCATGCTTGGCAAACCCTCACCGTGATCAACTCCTGCCCGGAAACCAATGTGCCCACTGTGGAAGGACGTGTGGATCCAGAATTGGCCTCCACAGTCACTAACGGACTCATTGTTAAGTCCGTGTTCATGAAAGACAATCTCACTCAGCTGTGACTGATCACCAGAGGAGGAGGAGAAGAAGAAGAAGAAGAAGAAGAAGAAGAAGAAGAAGAAGAAGAAGAAGAAGAAGAAGAAGACAGACTTAGTCTAACAAATCTTGCAGCATTTTTCTGGCATAGGAATGAGGATTTTCACAGGAACATCAGGTAATTTAGGATGACGGAGTTTTATCTCATCCCATCAAGCTCCTGTGGAGCTTATCTCAGACAAGACAAGCTGCACAATGCTGTCAAATGAAGCAAATGAACTTCCTCAGTTAGCACTCCAAAGGAAATCTTTTGCAATTCTTTAATACTTTCCCAAATTGCCCTTTACTGAATTACTCCTGACTGCGAGATAAAAGTGGTCCACTCTGAGGACTACGAAGATGAAGGGGAAATGTGGCTTTGGTAGACCTGCTGTGCTTCCTGATCTAATTGCTCTCTGTGAGTGCTGTTCACATGGAATTCAGTCTCTTGGGTTCATCAAGCCTCCTCTTAAATCCAGCACTCTCCTTGGCTTCCATATTTAAAAATAGCTGTCTGATTGATTTTGACAAAGCGTGTTCTCCTTCATGGAGAGCATGTGTTGCGGTGGGGTCTACTGAGCCACCCCTCTGTTACCAGGCAGGGTCTCTAAAGATGGCCTGGGACAGTGATTGGTTCACCGGGTTGCTGGGGTAAAAGTTATGTTGCAATTTTGGTGGGAGGCGTAAAAGGTTTAAATACTCTGCACACAGCCTTGTACTTTCTCTTTTGCTGCGTGCAATGGATCACCCGCCCACCCGCCCTAGAGTAAGGGGTTGTTGCGTTGACCTTGCTATGCCTGTCATGGGGTCGTCTGCCTTTGAGCAGGGGCCTGGTAGGAATTTTTCCACCTGGCAAATTGGCTGGCTGGGTGGTTTTTGCCTACTGCGTAGCAAATCGTCACAACTTGTAAGGTTGTGGTTAGGCATTGGTTATAAATTGGTGGAGGAGGGGTTAGGATAGGCTGTGCCTGCCCCTCCATGGTTGCTGCGGAAAGGGAATTCCGTTAAAGGAATCCTGGGGCTTGCCATCTTTTCGGCCAATCCCTGGAATGGGACTAGGGCCGGCAAGGCTTCGGGGAGCAGGCGGGTGAGAGTTGAGGGTCTGTGACTCAGCTCCAATTCCTCCCCGACTTGCTTTCCCCCGCACTGTCTTAGTGCCCGGAAGTCAGTTCTGTCCCCAGGCGGAGGGACAGATAGTCTTAATCAATGCCTAAACAACCACTCACGGTTTGTATTTGAATAAAGTTGTGGCCAAAATCATGCCAAAAATCTTAAACAAAAATTACGTGTCTGTTGTGAGTTATTTGGGGGGTGGATTGGGGACCTCGACACGCAACACTTTGCAAATGAGAAAGGTGAAAACCTGTTTCTCCTCTTCTCTCCCCAGACTTACCTGGAGGAAATAATGAACTCCGAAAGTTGTCAGGTGTTTAAATTTTCTAGCAACTTTCGGGCTTGGGAGAGGGTTGGATCTCTGCCGCAATACAGTGTTTGCTTTGATTCTATTATAGTTTAATTGCTTTTTTACTATTATTTTTACATGTTTTTTACATATGTCGTCTGTTTTTGTTTTAATTTGTGTAGGCTGGCTTTGGTAATAAGCACAAATTTTGCATTGTTGTTATCTCAGCTTTAATTTTTGTTCAAAGAACCACATTTATTTTCTCTCTCCCCCACCCCCATTTATTTATCACCTCCTTTTGGAGGCGAATGAAAGCATTTTTGCGGATTGGCACTGCGGATTGATCCTGCCACTGTTGATGCGTTAATTGTTCAATTGTTATAGATTTCGTTGGCTTTCTTGCTGTAAAGGCTGCTGCTGCTGTTTTTAGTGTCGCAAACTAAATCATTGAAAAGTTGTACAAAGAACAGAGAGTGAAAGGAAACATGGGTGGATGTAGCCCTGGAGTGATGGACACAACTCTATTTAATCATAAAATCATAGAGTGGGAAGGGACTATGAGTCCAACCCCCTGAAATTCAGTAATCTTTTGCCCAACATGAGACTTGAACCCAAGACCCCAAGAGTCTCACACTCTACCAACTGAGATATTCATGGTTGTTATCCCACACACACATGTCTGCATAACCCCTTCTTTGTATCAGATGATTCTAACAAGTAATTTTAGAAGGTTAAAAGGTAAAGGGACCCCTGACTATTAGGTCCAGTCGTGACCGACTCTGGGGTTGCGGCGCTCATCTCGCTTTATTGGCCGAGGGAGCCGGCGTACAGCTTTCGGGTCATGTGGCCACCATGACTAAGCCGCTTCTGACGAACCAGAGCAGTGCACAGAAACGCCATTTACGTTCCCGCCGGAGCGATACCTATTTATCTACTTGCACTTTGACGTGCTTTTGAACTGCTAGGTTGGCAGGAACGGGGACCAAGCAACGGGAGCTCACCCCATCACAGGGATTCGAACCGCTGACCTTCTGATCGGCAAGTTCTAGGCTCTGTGGTTTAACCCACAGCACCACCCGTATCCCTAATTTCTAGGGTTAAATGAACTTAAAGGCTAACAGTTAGAACGTTAAGTATTACTTAAAAAAAAAAAAGCACTCGGCTCAGACACATCAAATGCACTCTGAGCTGTGCTAAAGGGCTACAGCTCAGTGGTGGAGCACTTGCTTGGCTTGTAGAAGGTGTCAGGTTCAATCCCTACCCTGGAAACATTCCCTACCTGAGAGCCGCCTTCTTCTCCAACCTGGTGCCCTCCAGATGTTGTTGGACTACAGCTCCCATCAGCCCCAGTCAGCAGGGCAAACAGCCTAGGATGATGGGAGTTGTAGTCCAAAATATTCAGAGGGCATGCAGGTTGGGGAAGCCTGGTATGGACAATGCTGAGCTACATGGACCAATGGTCAGCCTCAGTGTAAGGCAGTTTCCTATATATATATATATATATATATATATATGCAGGTTTTGGTGTCCTCGGGTGTCTTCCCGTGTAAAAGTTGGGGTGTCTAGGCGACGTTTCGACGAGGTCTCACTCGTCATCTTCAGGCTGGTGCTTTCGGCTTCTTGTTACTGGAACAGAGCAGGATCTCAGTGTTTGAGTTCCTATAAATACTGTTGAGGAGGTGTGGTGTATAGCCTCCAATGTTCTGGGCAGAGAGGAGGTTCCCAGGCTAGTGTGCCTTTTCTTCTTATGTATGTGTATATATATATATATATATATATATATTTGCTTTCGTAGATTTTCACGGGTACAGGAATGCAGGTTTTGGTGTCCTCGGGTGTCTTCCCGTGTAAAAGTTGGGGTGTCTAGGCGACGTTTCGACGAGGTCTCACTCGTCATCTTCAGGCTGGTGCTTTCGGCTTCTTGTTACTGGAACAGAGCAGGATCTCAGTGTTTGAGTTCCTATAAATACTGTTGAGGAGGTGTGGTGTATAGCCTCCAATGTTCTGGGCAGAGAGGAGGTTCCCAGGCTAGTGTGCCTTTTCTTCTTTTGTTCCTTAATTACTTGAGGGATATCTTGAGTGATTTCTTGAGTGATATATATATATATATATATATATATATATATATATATATATATATAAATATATATATATATATATATATATATATATATATATATATATATATTTGTTTGTTTTTCCAAATTTATAACAAACATAGAAGAAAAACATTACAATATATAAAGAAACCCGAACAAACATATATCCTAACTGCTAAAATCCCAATTTAATTATCATTATTGGGTGACTTCCTCGAATCCCCCTAGCTGAGTTTCCATATAACTCATTGTAGCAGTTTTCCAATATCTAGTTTCAAATAAAGTTAACTTATTCAATTAGAATCTTTCTTTCTTTTCATAGTATTTTCTATCCATAATGTTATATTTAACTCCTAGGCCAATTTGGTACTTACAAGTAATTCTACTTATGTTATCTTAGAAGATCTAACTAAATAGTCCTTAAATTTCTTCCGTTCTTCTTGATGCTCCTCCTCTTTCTGTTTGAGGATTCTTCCAGTCAGCTCCAAAAAGTCCATCATCTTCATCTGGCATTCCTCCACAGTTGGTATTTCTTGTAGTTTCCAGTTTTTGGCTAACAAAATTCTTGCTGCAGTTGTGGCATACAAAAACTATCTAATATCTTTCTTGGGCAATTCCAAACCTTTTATTCCTAGTAGAAAGGCTTCTGGTTTTTTTCATAAATGTATATTTCAACATCTTTTTCAGCTCATTATAAATCTTTTCCCAGAAGTCTTTCACCTTGGGACACGTCCACCACATATGATAAAAGGTTCCTTCCTTTTCTTTACATTTCCAGCATAAATTTTCACTCGTATGATAAATCTTTGCTAGTTTTACTGGGGTTAAGTACCATCTATACATCATTTTCATGATGTTTTCTTTTAATATAGTTCAAGCAGTAAACTTAACCCCTTTCTTCCACAACCTTTCCCAATCTTCCAACATTATATTGTGTAAGGCAGTTTCCTATAGTCCTAACTTGGGTTCATTTATTTTGATAGATCTAGTCCAGGCATCCCCAAACTCGACCCTCCAGATGTCTTGGGACTACAATTCCCATCATCCGAACCCAAAGGGTGCTCATCAATGGTTCCTCTTCATCCTGGAGAAGAGTGACTAGTGGGGTGCCACAGGGTTCTGTCTTGGGCCCGGTCTTACTCAACATCTTTATCAACGACTTGGATGATGGACTCAAGGGCATCCTGATCAAATTTGCAGATGACACCAAACTGGGAGGGGTGGCTAACACCCCAGAGGACAGGATCACACTTCAAAACGACCTTGACAGATTAGAGAACTGGGCCAAAACAAACAAGATGAATTTTAACAGGGAGAAATGTAAAGTATTGCACTTGGGCAAAAAAAAAGAGAGGCACAAATATAAGCTGGGTGACACCTGGCTTGAGAGCAGTACATGTGAAAAGGATCTAGGAGTCTTGGTTGACCACAAACTTGACATGAGCCAACAGTGTGACGCGGCAGCTAAAAAAGCCAATGCAATTCTGGGCTGCATCTAGATGAGTATAGCATCTAGATCAAGGGAAGTAATAGTGCTACTGTATTCTGCTCTGGTCAGACCTCACCTGGAGTACTGTGTCCAGTTCTGGGCACCACAGTTCAAGAAGGACACTGACAAACTGGAACGTGTCCAGAGGAGGGCAACCAAAATGGTCAAAGGCCTGGAAACGATGCCTTATGAGGAACAGCTAAGGGAGCTGGGCATGTTTAGCCTGGAGAAGAGGAGGTTAAGGGGTGATATGATAGCCATGTTCAAATATATAAAAGGATGTCATATAGAGGAGGGAGAAAGGTTGTTTTCTGCTGCTCCAGTGAAGCGGACACGGAGCAATGGATCCAAACTACAAGAAAGAAGATTCCACCTAAACATTAGGAAGAACTTCCTGACAGTAAGAGCTGTTCGACAGTGGAATTTGCTGCCAAGGAGTGTAGTGGAGTCTCCTTCTTTGGAGGTCTTTAAGCAGAGGCTTGACAACCATATGTCAGGAGTGCTCTGATGGTGTTTCCTGCTTGGCAGGGGGTTGGACTCGATGGCCCTTGTGGTCTATTCCAACTCTATGATTCTATCCCTGACTACTGGTCCTGTTAGCTAGGGATGGGAGTTGTAGTCCCAAAACATCTGGAGGGATGAGTTTGGGGATGCCAGATCTAGTCTGCGACTTGGCCAACCAGCACCCAATAAAAAGGTCTTGCCAATGTTGTTTAAAAGATACCCTTCTAAAATCCCTTAAAACCAGCCCTGCTTCCTAGCATTCCTGGTAGCAGTGGAAATGGACCCCTGTTGGTACATTGAACAAAAATGTTTGTTTGTGTTCCAGGAAGGGTATTGCTCTGGTGCTGTGTGTTGTGCTAAAGAGACGAAAAAGAAACACCTTCAAGAACAAACAGTCCCATCGATTTGGCTCCGTTGTTCCCACGAATAATTGTTATGTTTCTTCCTAGAATGTTTAGGGATGCTGCAGGGAGGTAAACAAGCAATTCATCCGATGGGCATCAGAATATGTTGTCTTTAATAATGACGCCACTTACCTCCCCGGAACAAACAATAGAGTGATGACGGCTAAATAACTCTTGTGTTAGCAAGATTGCTTTCTCGCCAGTGTTTCCTGAACACAGCACTCCCAGCCAATTAATGCTGATAACAAGGCTGCTTCTTTGGTGACGTAAACTTAAAGGGCTCACCATGTCTTTGCCAGCAGATTCTCAGAAGAAGGAGAACGTGGTAGGAATGAGCAACCACTGCACATGGTCAGGAACGAGATGATGCACATCATAACCTTTCACTTGGAAGCAGGAGTAACAGGAAAATCTGGGGATATGTGCAGTTCTGAACTTAAGCTATTGACTAGAGATGGGGGAGAAATTCGATTAGTTCTCATTAGAAGGCAAATCTCCCTATTCTGCATTTTCAAAGACAATCTGCGACCCGAGACACAACCACGCCCCAAAATTCACACTTGTCTGAATTTTGCAATGCAGTTCTCCAGGCAGCTAGTGTGCATGCTGAGATAAAGTGTCCACGAAAATGCATATTGTTAGTGAAAACAGGGGAAGGTGCGTTGCAGAAACGAGTATATCAGGCAGAACTGCTTGCAAACTTGTGTAAATTAGGTGGGATTGGTGTGAATTAGGTGTAAATTAGAGTTACAGCAGGGACGCGGGTGGCGCTGTGGGTTAAACCACAGAGCCTAGGACTTGCCAATCAGAAGGTCGGCAGTTCGAATCCCCGCAACGGGGTGAGCTCCTGTTGCTCGGTCCCTGCTCCTGCCAACCTAGCAGTTCGAAAGCACGTCAAAGTGCAAGCAGATAAATAGGTACCGCTCAAGTAGGAAGGTACACGGCGTTTGCTCTGGTTCGCCAGAAGCGGCTTAGTCATGGTGGCCACATGACCCAGAAGCTGTACGCCGGCTCCCTCGGTGAGATGAGCGCCGCAACCCCAGAGTCAGTCACGACTGGACCTAATGGTCAGGGGTCCCTTTACCTTTACTAGAGTTACAGTGCCTGCTGTGGCTGTAGAGACCTATGCAGGAGAGACATGTTTTGTTGCAGCTGGGGCAGATGAAGGCGTCCATTTAGGCTGCTGCAGATGCACCATGGCATTTCTTCTCTCTGCAGCCATTCCTGCTCTGGTCACTGCTATAGATACATGACTTGACTGCTGTCTCCAGGCACTGTGGTCATCTGAAAGGGATTCCCACATGGTAGGATTCATGCTGCCAGCCTCCATGTTAAGTTTGCAGACATCTTTGTTATACAGAGTAAGTCCGCCAGTGGGCCTGGTGCCTGAAGCCAGCTCTCTCCCCCACCTTTTGATTTTCAAATGCTTTATTGGATCCAAAACAGTATAACAAAAGCAATCAGTGGCTATTAAAGACAAATTAAAAAATAAACAGTCATTCATTCCTTGATTGATACTTACTCTATACATCATTTTGTAATAAGATGACCCCCAATCTTCCCATTACGTCCCCGAATTCGATTCCTTAAATATGCACTTGACTATATTTTCTCCATATTTTTTAGCTTACTTAAAATCATACAAAGTTGTTCTATTTACAAACAGAAACTCAATCAAAACCTGCCAATGGATTAATATTTTGACAGTGTTCTTATACATAGACTGTGTATAAGTCCCACCCTCCGGTAAATTTTTCATCAGTAACATCTCGTAACCTTGCTGACAGTCTCGCTAATTCAACGTACTCTCTTAATTTATTTTGCCAATCTGATTTGGATGGCGTAGTTTCTCCCTTCCAACCTTTTGCGATTAAGAATCTGGCAGCAATGTGGCATTCATGAAGACTCTCCTGAACTTTTTTGGAATTTCATTACCCATAATTCCTAGCAGGAAGGTTTCAGGCTTTTCAGGGAAAGAGCATTTAAACATTTTCTTAGATTCGTTATAAATCACTTCCCAAAACTGTCTGATCTTTTTACAGTTCCACCACATGTGGATCCATGTGCCCCCAGCCTCCCTGAATTTCCAGAAAGTATTCGTCCTAGATCTAAACATTTTAGCCGAAGCCAGCTCTCTTTAAAGCACGTCCTTCCATTCTGTGGACATGACTGAGCCAACATAGACGTCACCGAGACAGAAGTGTGAACATGTTGAGAATGTGGGCTTGGGAGAGCAACAGAAGAACAGGGCCTTTTTTGAAGTGGCTCCCCCTTAGTGTAATGCTCACCCCTGGGAGGTTTGTCTGGTGCCTTCGTTATACAGTCATACCTCGGGTTACAGACGCTTCAGTTTTTTTGGGTTACGGACCGCCGAAACCCGGAAGTACCAGAATGGGTTACTTCCAGGTTTCGGCAGTCGCAAAGAAGAGTTTGGATTTGATATCCCGCTTTATCACTCCCCTTAAGGAGTCTCAAAGCAGCTAACATTGTCCTTTCCCTTCCTCCCCCACAACAAACACTCTGTGAGGTGAGTGGGGCTGAGAGACTTCAGAGAAGTGTGACTAGCCCAAGGTCACCCAGCAGCTGCATGTGGAGGAGCGGAGACGCGAACCCGGTTCCCCAGATTACGAGTCTACTGCTCTTAACCACTACACCACACTGGCTCTCAGTGCATGCACAGAAGTGCTAAATTTTGCTTTGCGCATGTGCAGAAGCACTGAATCGCAACCCACGCATGCACAGATGCGCCACTGCTGGTTGTGAATGCTGTGGGTTGCGAATGTGCATCCTGCACAGATCACGTTCACAACCCGATCGTCCACCGGACACCTTTAGGTGCCAGCAGTGACAGAGTGTTCCCTGCCTGCACCTGGGGTGGGTACGCTGCCGGAATGACCCCTACCCACTGGTGCTAAGTGGAGCGCACTCAGAGTCCTGCAGGCCTGGTGTTGCTTTGCGATACTCTGCAAGCCTGTTGCATCTTTCTCAGCCACCATCCAGCTAGAGGGCACCATGCGAAGGATGCAACAGCTCACGGCGCCCTTCCTGCAAGCCCAGCACTGCTTGCAAAAGCAGCACTGGGCTCCCAGGGGGCAGGGGGCACACCTAACACAACAGCTCACGACACAGCAGGGCACCATGACACATACTCACAACTGTGCCTAAAGCAACAGCCCTCTCAGCCCTTCCATGCTATGCCACTGGGCACCAGGTTGTCAGGGCCTGGGCAGAAGAGAAATGGTGGAGACTGCTTCCCCAGCCTGACCCTTCCAGAGGAGAAGAAGACAGTCCTGAATTACAACACGGGTTCAAAACATCTGAAGGGCATAATGTTAAGTACCCCTGAAATAAAGGGCATGGAGTTCCTAGTCTGACAACAGCTTTTGTTTACCTAATCCATATTAAAGGAAATCAGCCCCGAGTGCTCATTGGAAGGACAGATCCTGAAGCTGAGGCTCCAATACTTGGGCCACCTCATGAGAAGAGAAGACTCCCTGGAAAAGACCCTGATGCTGGGAAAGATAGAGGGCACAAGGAGAAGGGGACGACAGAGGACAAGATGGTTGGACAGTGTTCTCGAAGCTACGAACATGAGTTTGACCAAACTGGGAGGCAGTGGAAGACAGGAGTGCCTGGCGTGCTCTGGTCCATGGGGTCATGAAGAGTCGGACATGACTAAACCACAACAACATTGTTGTTGTTAGTCTTCTTCTTCCTCTTCTTCTTCTTCTTCCTATTATTATTATTATTATTATTATTATTATTATTACTACTACTACTACTACTACTATTCCTATGATTCCTGTTACTAATACGACACTTTAAAACTGTCTGCCAAGTGAGTTCTCTGCTTGGTTCTCAGCATCTTGAACTAAAAAGAAAACGACACACACAGACACACAGACACACAGAGAGAGAGAGAGAGAGAGAGAGAGAGAGAGAGAGAGAGAGAGAGTTTAATATATATAATTCCTAGGCACTTTATGTAAAATATGGAAACCAAAATATAAAAACACCTCTCTCTCTCTCTCTCTCTCTCTCTCTCTCTCTCTCTCTCCCTCTCTCTCTCTCTCTCTCTCTCTCTCTCTCCCTCTCTCTCTCTCTCTCTCTTACACACACACACACACACACACACAGAGCACTAACATAATTATCGATAAAAACAGAACCACACAGTTGAAGATTATAATCCAGGGATAAATATCCTGCTGCATTCTCAAGAGATGTTCAGAACTAAGTTCTGTTTCCAACTCTCAAACTGTAACTGGGCGTTGGGTGTTCCTGATGGTGCTTGTCAGGACCAAGAAATGCTGTTTGCTCTGAACATGATGGCTATGCTCTGTCTCCACAGCTGGAGGCAGTAATCCTTCTGAATACCAGCGTCAGGGACTGGACAGAGGAGGAATGGAGGAGACCACCTCCCCAGCCTGACCCTTCCAGAGAAGAAGAAGACAGTTCAGAATTACAACAGGTGTTTGAGGTAGATCACAGCAGGTGAGGAGAAAGGTTGGGAAATAATGGGAGAGGAGGAGTAGGCAGAGGCAGAGAAGCAGCTGGCTGTCATGTTGTCACTAGAAAGCATTCCAGGCCCACCATCTCCCAGAACCCAGCGAGCCTTAAAAGTAGGAGAGCAAAGAGCTAAAAGGCAGAGGGCACCAAGCAACAGCCTTGGGGGGGGGGGTACTGTTGACGAATGAGGAAGTGGGAAAGAAGGGAGGATGGAGATTAACTTGGAGCAACGCCATTATTCCAAGAGACTGCATTCCCAAGCCTCTTTCTGTGAATACTGAATACAAAGCAGATGGTAAGGACTTTTCCTTGTCTATCCATTCCTGGCAACCTTCCGTGGGGGTTGGTTCCTCTGCCACCAGACACAGGTGTAACCTTTCCTTTTCAACAAGGCTCTTGGCTGATTAACATACTATACCCTTCTAAATGTGTTTGTGGGATTGGGGGGGGGGGAGAGAGAGTTATTGTGTTGTTTTGCCCTTGCCCTTGTTTTTATTTTGTTTTTTGTTTGCTTTTTATCGTGCATTTTTATGCCGTGAGATCTACAGGTGAAGGGCAGCATACGGAAGAAAGAAAGAAAGAAAGAAAGAAAGAAAGAAAGAAAGAAAGAAAGAAAGAAAGAAAGAAAGAGAAGAGGAGGTTGAGGGGTGATGTGATAGCCATGTTCAAATATATAAAAGGATGTCACATAGAGGAGGGAGAAAGGTTGTTTTCTGCTGCTCCAGAGAAGCGGACACGGAGCAATGGATCCAAACTACAAGAAAGAAGATTCCACCTAAACATTAGGAAGAACTTCCTGACAGTAAGAGCTGTTTGACAGTGGAATTTGCTGCCAAGGAGTGTGGTGGAGTCTCCTTCTTTGGAGGTCTTTAAGCAGAGGCTTGACAACCACATGTCAGGAGTGCTCTGATGGTGTTTCCTGCTTGGCAGGGGGTTGGACTCGATGGCCCTTGTGGTCTCTTCCAACTCTATGATTCTATGAAAGAAAGAAAGAAGGAGAGAGGGAGGGAGAGAGAGAGAGAGAGGGGGGATCTTTGAAACTCTGTCCTGCATTGTGATGACCAAAATCTTACTGAGGCATTGCTCCCAGCAGGTTAAAGTTGCCATTTCCATAAAGCAACATGCTCAACACACAAGCAATGGTAGACCTTCACCTTGGTATTTACTATGTAATCGTTCTCTATTTAAGAGACAAAAAAAGGTAAAGAGAGATGTACAAACACCGACACACACACACTCGGCCACACAGGCAAGACTGGGAGATTAATTTCTCCATCAAACAGGAAGCAGACAAGTTGCCTCTGACTTTCATCTTCCAGGTTGCTAAGGCAACTGTTCTCTTTTTCTTTTCTTTTCCTCTTTTCTTTACAGTGTTTTGTTTTGCTTTTAGAAAATTGCTCTGTGTTCATTAAAAGGCTTTATTCTCCAGTGGCCTGCCTGCATCCCTCTCCTCCCCCCCAAATCATAGCATCCTTTAGATAAATATACTTCTAATGTACTTTATTTTGTGGTTTCCTGTGTGATGGTAAACAAAAACAAATTAAAACTGTGACAAGCGCAGCCATGGGAAAATGATCCACATACCTCCTTTTCTATTATGTTTATAACATGAGCCCATTTTTCATTTGCTCATCATTGGAAGGTAAAGTGGAACATTCTGTTAATTGGGGAATCAAAGATGATGCAGAAATTCGGGGAAGAGAGCGGGGCCCTCCATGGACTGAACCACCTGAAAAATGTAGGGGGGTTGCAGGGCTGCAGGCAGCTAAGCATGTGGAGAGTTGAATCAGTGGTAATCATAGAACTGTAGAGTTGGAAGGGACCCCAAGAGTCATTTTGTTTGTTTGTTTGTTTTAAAATAATGTTTATTAAATGTTTTATAATTATAAAAAGAAAAAAAGATAGGGAAAGATACAATACAACAATACAACAACAACAACAAACATTTAAACACACATCCAAGTTTCATATCCATATCTTTCATTTGCTTATTTCCTCGACTTCCTCACACCTCCCTTTTTTGTATTCTAGTTCAAATTAGCTGGTTCAACAAATCCTTTCCCTCTTCTTCAATTTTTGTTCTATAATTTATCCTAACACAATTTAACCTTAAATTTTCCATTTTGACACGTTGAGAATTAATATTCATATAGTTCTTAATAACACTTCTGCTAAAACCATATAACTTCATTCCAATATTCTTCTAACATTCATTAATTTTGCAATATTTCTGTATTTTTTAAATTTTTTCCAATCTTCCTCCATCGACTCTTCTCCCTGGTCTCAGATTCTGCCAGTCATTTCAGTTCAATAAATTAATGTTGAACCCAAGAGTCATTTTGTCCAACCCCCTGCAATGTAGGAATCTCAGCTAAAGATTCCCTAACAAATAGCCACAAATTTGCTTAAAAACCTCCAATGAAAGTGAGTCCGCCAACTTATGAGACAGTTAGTTCCACCCTGGCACAGCTCTTACTGCCATAAACTTCTTCCTGATATTGAGTCTGTCAGATGGTGGTGGTGGTTGCTCGTGAGTAACCAGGCAGGACTCCGACCTGTCTTTTACAGGTTTTATTGTGCAAACTATTTACAGTGCAGAACCCCAAAGTTCATGTCCATCTCAGTCATTTGCAGAATCCGGGAGTGGCCCCTTCCGGCTTCTCCCCCAACATAAGAACTTTGGCACCCCAAACCTCCTCCTCCCCTCCTTGCGTTTCACGTCTCTGTGCAAGATGGGTGACGGAAGTGGCATGCGTCCCTCCTGGCCAGCCTGGCTAGGTGAGGCCAGTGGCGTAGCGTGGGTTGTCAGCACCCGGGGCAAGGCAAGTAATTTGTGCCCCCTAACCCGGGGCAAGGCAAGTAATTTGCGCCCCCCCTGCTGCACTGTCCCTCCCCCAGATAGTCCCTCACTCTCTCTCCGCACCGCACCGCATGCCTGGCACCCTCCCCTCCACAGTGGGCGGCGACCCGGCGGCTCGGATCGGATTCGCACAGCCAGCACTGCAGTGAGAGAGAGTGAGTGAGCCAGGTACGGGCAGAGAGCTGCGAGTGCGAGCGCCCCCCCCCCGATGTTGCGCCCGGTGTGGCCGCACCCCCCCCCGCACCCCCCACGCTATGCCACTGGGTGAGGCACTGGGGCTCTCAGCAGCATCCTCAAGCCCCTTCCCTCTCTTCTCCACTGGAGGTGTGGCTTTTCCCGCCGCTGGAAGTGGAACTGCTCCTCAGGAGTTTCGGAGGCTCTCTGTATCCCAACAGCCCCCCTGCCTCCCTCCGTGTTCCGATGGCAGTCCACTGAAAGAGTCGGAATCTCCTTTCTTGTAATTTTAACCCATCAGTTCAGGTCCTACCCTTTGGAGCAGTAGAAACCAAGCTTGCTCCATCTTCCATGGAGGTCCTGTGTGAGTGTCTGGAGCTGGTTGGAGGATGGATGGCAGCTAACAAATTGAGGTTGAATCCTGACAAGACAGAAGTACAGTTGTGGGGGAACAGGAGGCGGGCAGATATGGAGGACTCCCTGGTCCTGAATGGAGTAACTGTTAATGCAAGCTGAGGGGGGTTTTGAATACTGGACAGCATTTTGTTGCTACTGCAAACTTTGCAGTGCAAAGCCAGGCCGGGGAGCCATCTTAAGTTGAGGCTGCATAGGCCTTGTGGTGGATGTGATTCAGATTCTATTCAGTTGAACTTCTGGTTTCAAAGTTGGTTGGACAGTGTTCTCGAAGCTACCAGCATGAGTTTGACCAGACTGCAGGAGGACAGGAAGACTGGAGTGCCTGGAACAGGTGAGGCTGCAGGTCCCTTATTTTGGCTGTTGGTCCCTTATTTTCAAATCTGTAAGTTGACAGCTATGCTCAGGCATGAAGCTCATTGGGTGACCTTGGCCCAGTTACCAACACTTAGCCTAACCTACCTTACAGGGTTGTTGTGTGAGGATAAAAAAAGGGGAGGAAGAGAAGTATGTAAGCCACTTCAAGCTCCTTGGAGGGAAAAGTGGGACAGAAATGTAATCAATAATAATGTTCATAAAACTCTCTAAGCCTTACAGAATACAGAGAAAGGGTTGTGGGAAACATTCCAGATTTTACAGTCCGCTCTGGAATTTGGACGGAGTGGAACATTTCTATTTCTGGCGCAAGGAAAATGTCATGGAGTGAAGGCAACATCTGGGAAGCTCATTCCTCAAGGAAGAGGAGCACTGGAACATTGGTTGGGAAAGTCTAATGAGAACTGTGCCGATATTCTGTGATATTCTGCAGGGCTCGGCGCCATGAGTAAAATTTCAACAGACTAAGTGACATTGCAGGCACTTTAACCATTGCACCACATGACTTCATAGTTTGGGGCCTGCTGGCCTTTCCCCACTCACCCAGAAAACTGCACTGCATGTTTATAGAAACACTGCTCTGGAAAAACCCTATTTTATTTTGCTTTCCATGAGGGCATGGCCTGGGCGAGAGGAAAGAGAACAATGCACACTCCAGTTTTGCCTGTCTAATGTTAACTGAGGACTCAGCTACATTAGTCAAAAAAACAATGCCTTGAATACATTATAAACATGCAACACCAGATGGCGCCAGAGAGCAAACAAAGTTTCTAAGCAATTTTTACAAAGGGTTTTTTCCTCCCTTTTGTTATAACAATTTAATTTCAGACTTATTTGTAGAGGTTTTTTCCTGTGTGCAGATCCACCCCCAATCTTCAGGGAAAGTCCTGTGTCAGTTTCATGATTTGTACAATGTCGGCATATTGTGGATGCTAAATAAATCAAGTTGCAGGAAGCCAAAATGGTGCATTAAGCCCATGAGCCTTGCAGGAAGTGTTCCTACAAAAAAACCAAGTTTTCAGCTGTGGGCGGCCACTGGACTCCTCTTTGTGGTACACTGGGCAACAGTGCAGCTCCTTCTCAGCCAGGCCTTCAAGGGAGGAGCCCAAGAGTTGCAGGCCTGGGAGGAGCCCATTAATTAGTATATAATCCATACATTAAGTGCTACATCATCTGGCCACAGCTCTCCAGGGTTTCAGGAGTCTTTTCCCAGACTTACCTGGAGATACCAGGAATCAAACTTTTGACTTTCTGCATGCAAAGCTCTTGCAAAGTATACCTGAAGGGCATCTCCACCCCCATCATTCAGCCCGGACACTGAGGTCCAGCTCTGAGGGCCTTCTGGCAGTTCCCTCATTGCGAGAAGTGGGGTTACGGGGAATAATAATAATAATAATAATAATAATAATAATAATTTATTTATACCCCGCCCATCTGGCTGAGTTTCTCCAGCCATTCTGGGCGGCTTCCAACAGAATAGTAAAATACAATAACCTATTAAACCTTAAAAGCTTCCCTAAACAGGGAACCAGGCAGAGGGTCTTCTCAGTAGTGGCGCCCGCCCTGTGGAACGCCCTCTCATCAGATGTCAAGGAAATAAACAACTATCTGACTTTTAGAAGATATCTGAAGGCAGCCCTGTATTTAATGACTGAAATTTTATCGTGCTTTTTATATTCTGTTAGAAGCCCCCCAGAGTGGCTGGGGAAACCCAGCCAGATGGGCGGGGTATAAATTATTATTATTATTACTCTACAACTAAGCTATGGCCCTTCCCCGTCTGTTGCCACGTGGCCTCACCTGGGGGCCCCTCCCTGAAACTGGCCTGCTGCCTCAGTTGTGGTGCGGGATGCTGTTGCTATACCATCACCGGTGTTGAAGCAACATCCATCTGCCAGTCCAGCTGGCTTCTCTACAAAGCATAGCAAGGGGCTGCCATCTTTGCCACACGCTTGTGTTGGGCCTAGCCCTGACGTAGCAGCTCCAACGCCACCAGCACAGCATAGGGTGGCAACTTCTGGCTCGGTGCCATTTTAACTGAGGCCTATGCAGTCCTTCCCGCAATCCAGGGGGTTGGACTAGATGACCCTGGGTGTCCCTTCCAAGTCTACAGTTCTATGATTCTCCAGAACTGTAGAGCTCAGTTCTGAGCAGGCCGGCTTGGCTGCCGAGACGTAGATCCCATGATGGCGTCTGTCAAAATAAAACCAACTCATCCACCCTCAACCCTGTCTTTGTTTCCTGGGCCCTTTCACAGACAACTCATTATCCTGCCTTCTTGTCTTCCGCCTTTGTTGTTCTGAAGAAGAAAAAGAGGGAAGGAGACAGCAGCTTGATGCTTTTGTCCCTCTCTGACTCTTTCTTGGCGCCGTCAAGTTAAAGATGAGGCCTAATTAATTGGGCTTCACATGGCTAGTCTTCCTGAGGCACATTTTGGCAGAAATGGCTGCCAGACGCCACGAGGCTGGCGGTGTCACGGCGCCCAAATCCTTCATCTCCGTCCTGGGCAAAACTCCCACATTGCGTAGTGAGGGGAAAGGAGGAGGGATGCCGCTGCGTGCTAGAGCACAAGCTCTGCACACAGGAAGACCCAGTTCAATCTCCCAGCATCTCCAAATATGCCTTTGCAAGAGTCCCTGGAATAGGGTGAACACCTGGGACCCCCCCAGGCCAGGACAGCAAGATGGAAGAGTGGGCGAGACTCATGGGGTTTTATCGGCTGTGAAGAAGAAAGAATCTCTCTCTCTCTCTCTCAAGATATTATCGAAATACAGTAAGCCCACAAGTGACATGCATTTAACTTGTGTGCATTCACCATATACTATTTATGTACGCTACGACCTCCACCAGAATCTTAGTAGCCCAAAAATGGAAAACTCAGGAAATACCAACATTAATAGAGTGGCAGACAAAAATGGTCCAATATGTAGAATTAGCAAAACTGACCCACAGGATCAGTAACCATGAAGAAACAAAGTTCAAAAAGGAATGGAGTAAATTTGTTGAGCATATAGGTAATAACTGTAGAAGTTTATTTTATTTTATTTTATTTTTATAATAATATTTTATTAAGTTTTACAAACAGGCATAAGACAACACCTCACAACAAAAAAGAGAAAACAACAAAAAAATGGATACTGCAACACACAAACACAAAACAGCAAAATACAACAAAGAAAATAAACATTTTAAAAAACAATTTTTGTCTCCTTGTATTCTTTACATTAACTTGTTTCTCCGACTTCCCCAGACCTTCCTTCTCTGTATTCCAAATCAAATATTCTGTCTGCAAATTCTTTCCCTCTATCATATTTTGATTTTCTAATACTCTTAGAATCTAATAGGTAGTTGCATTTCCTTAAGTCTGACAAAATATTGAGTCTTTCTCTGATCACTTTTTCCCAAATACCCATTCACCCTCAATCCGATGTCATCAAACGTTCATTATCTTATAATGTTTCTGTAAATAGTCCTTGAATTTTCTCCAGTCTTCCTTCACCGTCTCTTCTCCCTGGTCTCTGATTCTGCCAGTCATTTCTGCCAACTCCATATAGTCAATAACTTTCATCTGCCATTCTTCCAGTAATAACTGTAGAAGTTTAAAGACTGTAGCAGGATTAAAATAAATATTGTGATGTGTGTAGAATGTAAACAAGAACCTGGGAAAGAGAAAATTTAATATGAAAACTGGATGAAGGGAGGGACAGAAGTCCGTGCGCGATGGAGCGTGTAGTAAATAAGTAGACATATGATGGTTGAACTCTAGAGTATTTATTTTGTTTGTATATGTTACAGAAAACTCAATAAAAAGCATTAAAAAAAACTTGTGCACATTCAGCTTTACGCACTTGGATTTTTAAAAAATTAAAAGTAGGTCTGCATCTGAGAAAAAGCTCTTTGGCAATCCCTATCATCATGGCACCCAATGTGCTTTGACTACTACATGTGATTTTGGATTTAGGCACATAATCCCCACGTTAAACTGAGGGCTTACTGTAAATCAAACAAACCAATGCTATAAAAATAATAGATGTACAAAAAAAATGCAGCACAGTATATCCGTGAGAAAGCGCCAGGTAGGTGGAATACTTAAGATCACCAGGAAAGCCCAATTTCATGTTTTACTGTGGAGAGGGAGCCCTGTGTGTCTGTATCTGATGCATGTTAGATAAAATCCCAGCTGATCATCCTATAGATTTGGTGAACAAAGCTGTGGTGAAGCTGAAATGGGATGCTTGAGTATTTGGGGTCATACAAGCTATGCCTGCTTTAGCCCACTGTTAAAAGCATGGGAAGTGCCCAATGGCTGGATTGGACAAATGGCCCATTTAATCCAGCAATCTCCCAATTGTGATTCCCAACAGAGACATACTTTCTCCAACAGAAGAGACAGAGCGTAGCTATCATGTCTAGTAGCCACTGAGTGCCTCTATCAATTTGTCCAATCTTCTTTTAAAGCCATCAGGGCCATCTTAAGCATATGCGGTGCCAGGGTGCAAAGATCCACCCTGGTTGCCCAGAGTTGCTGACCTTTTTTTAGGGGGGGGAGGAATCCCAAAGTTGAAAGGTTCCCCAGAGTTGTTGACTCCCTTTTTTAAGGGGCTGGCACCACGCTTATCTCTTCTCAGGGAAACCAGCCCGCAGCGTCGACATCAGCAACTGAGTGAAGCCGGGCGCCTTGTGGCGTAAGCAGCGTGGCTGGGCAAGCCTCTCCACGGCCCTATGCCAATCCCAGGCATGCAGGAGGGCTGGCTCACTCGCCCTGGAACTTGTGGCACAGAGCTGCCCACAGTAGAAGAATCTGCCATGGCGCTCTGACCGATGGGCGGGTTTCCCTGGACTCCAACTCTCGGGCCCCGGACTGTTGGCCTGCCATTCCTGAGAGCCTGGCGTCCGGGTGCCCTGCACCCCTGGTGCCTATGGTTAAGATGGCCCTGAAAGCCATCCTAACTGGTGGCTGTCACTACCACTGGTGGGAGCAAATTCCATCATATATGCTGCTTCTTCAGCATCAGCTTCGTTGGACTGGTCATGTTGTGCGGATGCCTGATGATCGTCTTCCAAAACAACTACTCTACTCTGAACATAAAAATGGAAAGCGTAATGCTGGTGGTCAACAAAAGAGGTTTAAATACTCTCTCAAGGCAAATCCAAAAAAATGTAGTATAAACACCGACAATTGGGAAACACTGGTCTGCGAGCGCTCCAGTTGGATAACAGCCCATACCAAAGGTGTCATGGGCTTTGAAGACACTCGAACTCAGGACGCAAGGGGAAAAGGTGCTAAGAGGAAGGCATGCTTGGCAAACCCTCACCATGATCAACTCCTGCCCAGAAACCAATGTCCCCACTGTGGAAGGACGTGTGGATCCAGAACTGGCCTCCACAGTCACTTATGGACTCATTATTAAGTCCGTGTTCGTGGAAGACAATCTTACTAGGCTACGAGTGATCGCTAAAGAATAAGGAGGCGGAGATATGCTGGTTTAAGTCTTCTACACAGCTATTAAAAGTGCAACTTCTCACACTAAGGCAGGTGAGACTGCCTTAGATAAGAATGTAAGAAAAGATAAGATAGATAAGAACGTAAGAAAAACTCTGCTGGACCAGAGCAAAGGCCCATCTAGTTCAGTAGCTTCCTTCCCACTGATGGTCATGGGAACTGGTGGAGGAAGGGGGTGCGGTGGGTGCGGTCCAACCTGGGTGTCATCCCTGGGGGGGGGGGTGACATCGCTGCAGCACCCCCCTGGGGCGGTAGCCCCACCCCCGCAGACTAGCTCTGCCTCTGGCCATGGGAAGCCCACATGGACCCCAACATATCTGAAACATTAAGGTGCAAAGCCAGACTCCATTTCCTCTGAGCACAACAGCCCTCTGCCCTCCTTCAGTTTCCACAAACTGGTATTCACAGGTAAACTTTGTCCCATACGAACCTGAGGAGAGTCCTGCTGGCTCAGTCCAAAGGCCCATCTAGTCCTGCATGCTGTCCCCAAATTGTAGAGCCAACTCTACAGTTCTATAATTCTATGTGCGATGGCAGCTTTCGTTGTAACACAGCACCATAGCCCCTAGTTCAGCAGTTGGTTTCTCTTCTCAATGGAATGTCTCTGCCACCTTGTGGCACTTGGACATAACTGTTATAGGAAGGTACATAGAAAGCTGCTTTTTCTTTTACTGAGTCAGACACGTTGTTCCATCTAACTCAGTATTCCCAGCACTAACTGGCAGCTGCGCTTCATGGCTGCAGACAGGAGTCTCTCCCAGCCCTAACTAGAGATGTCAAGTATTGAACCTGGGACCTTCTGCATACGAGGTGATGCTTTGCCACCGAGTCACTGCCATTCCCAACTTAGGGGCTTGTGTCAGAGACAGGCAAGCCCATCTGAATCAGGCCCATCTAGTCCAGCATCCTGTTCTTACAATGGCCAACCAGCTGCCTGTGAGAAATCTGCAAGGATCTGAGCACAACAGCACTCTCCTCTCCAGTAACTGGTTGTGCATGCAGGAGCCAGGTCCTAAGTTTGTTCTGGAGAGGCAAGGCATGGCCACACAGGTGAGGCCGATTGGTAACTCACAGCACCTGGTGGCAAGAGCCAGGAAGGGATATAAGGTCAGCATTTTCCCTTTGGCTTTTTGCCACAGCAACACGTTCCCTGCCTCGCTGCGTTTGACTCCTTGCTTCCTGATCCTCAGACCCTTGGCTTCATGACTCCTTGCTTCCTGATCCTCAGACCCTTGGCTTCATGACTCCTTGCTTCCTGATCCTCAGACCCTTGGCTTCATGACTCCTTGCTTCTTGATCCTCAGACCCTTGGCTTCATGACTCCTTGCTTCTTGATCCTCAGACCCCTGACTTCGTGACTCCTTGCTTCTTGATCCTCGGACCCTTGGCTTCATGACTCCTTGCTTCTTGATCCTCAGACCACTGACTTCATGACTCCTTGCTTCCTGACCCTCGGACTCTTGGCTTTCTGAAGTTAGCTACATGGTTGAAACTCACAATCGTTTTAATCCTTTAATTGACCTCGCAGCCGATATAGAAGTGGAGGGAGTGAACTCGAAGACAACGAATAATGCCAACGATAATGACAAAGAGGTGAGAGCCACCTCGAAGGGGGAGCCCGAGTTGGCCCTCGGCGATGGCATGGGATTCGATCATTTCCAATTAATAACCAGGACCCTGCGCTGCATCTTTAAGAGCACAAATGGGATCTCCATGCAGGTGGATAATCTCCACCAAAAGCTTGAGGCCCATTTGCTAGAGCTCCAGCTCAACCACACTCTGCCTCCGAGGGATTTAAAGGGACAGAGGTATACCTCCCTTATTAGACATGAAAGTGGTACTGGTGGTCACCTCCTAAAAACTCAATTGGACTCTCAATCTCTGATTTTACAACCAAACAAAATATGTCTAACTATACACAGTAGGGACCCCAGGTCCCCAAGGTGGAATAATTCGAGAGATGTCAAAGATCATCTGAGGCAACTCCTTCAGATTTGGCCTCCGCTAATAGACCTCAGTACAGTGAAACTTTTAAACTACCACCATCGGCTCCAAAAAGTATTGCTCTCCTTCCAGTCTCCAAAAATTCCCTCCATACTGGTTAGGCGTAAAGCGTTTCTGGCCACCTGGGGCATCTTCCCAACAAGAGTCTTTAATGACACCAGGATTAAACCTCTCTTCCGCAGCACCGTACAAAAAGGTAGCTGCCCGCCAGACAGGCGCGACTCAGTCTTGAAACTCAAGTTGTCCACCCGGGAACCTCACCCTCCCTCTCAGCCCAAGCTTCCTGGTTTATCTACTCCAGCAACAAAGAAGCATGACCAAAGCGGGCCCAGCCATCTGGATATCTCAGAGGAGAGGGACCTTATTTCATCCTATGGCGAGTTGCCATTAGTAGAACAGCAGGAAGTTATAAACAGGCTTGATACACTCAAGCAGCATCTTACACATGTACTTCAAGAGAAAATCTCCTCAAATCCTGGACATAGCAACCTATTAAATCAAAGGAAACCAGTTATGAAGGGGCTAACACCCCAGAAACCCCTGCCAAATACTGGGACTCCAATAACGGATGATTTGGCAGTCTGCCTGGCGGAAGCTCCTCATACACCGTCGCAACGCAGACCCCCTTCACCTCTACTAATAGATCTGCAATCAACTACCTCGTCCTCCGCCTTAAAGAGTAACGCGCCAAACACACCTCATCCTGGTAATCTGTCAATGTCCTATTCTTCTATGCCTGACCTGGAGTCTTCATTCAGTGCGGTCCAGTCAAATGACTCTATATCCCCGTCCTTTGCCAGTCAACCTCTTTTGGTAGAACCTCATTTATCCGCAACCTTTTCAAGCCAATATATAAACGTTAAGGAACCCACTGTGCAAAGAGACAACTTAGGTTTTACTGAAGACCCTGCTGGTCACATCAATCAACTCACCACCCCTTCGATACCTTCGGTAGTACCTCGCCTGGAGCTGTCTCAGACCCCTGGCAATGTCCTTCCCACCAGCAACCAGAGCAATTGACTAGCACTTAGTCCCTCCTCAAATTGCTTTAATGTGCTATCCTGGAATGTGGCAGGATGGACGTCCAAACAGGATGACGGGGGTATGAAAGAGTTTTTAGCGAAATTCCAGATTATGGGTATACAAGAGACCTGGTGCTTAGAATCTTCACCCCCCCCATCCCTACCGGGCTATGACGCCTTTGTGATTCCTGCGACCAAAACACACTTGTATGGGCGCCCTAGTGGAGGCCTGGTAACATTTGTTTCGCAGGAGCTTCAGCTTAATATCTCTCCTATCTTTTGGTTAGAGAGTAATTACATTCAAACTTTGCACATCACTAACAGCTCGCTTGGGGAATTCATATGTGTAAACTTGTACAATCCATCTACCTACTCCTCCTCTCACTCAAATCAGCTTTGGGAGGATTTAAGATTTATTCTAGATAAATCTGGGGCTGAATTTCCAAAGTCAGAGATCCTTATAATGGGGGACTTCAATGCCAGAATCGGAGCAGATATAAGCTTATTCACCGATAAGTCGCAATTATTCATAGAAGAGGAGTGGTTTCCTACGTGGAATTCACAGGACAAGACCATTAATAGGGCTGGTATCATACTGCTGGAGTTCACTATAAACTGCGGGCTGCACAGCTTGCACGGCACACCCAAAGACTGGTCCGGGGGATACTATACTTTTCTAGGATCTAGAGGGGCAAGTGTTATAGATTACATCTGGTCCTCCTCAGCATTTAATGATGAGGCATACTGTTTCAATGTGTTCAACAGAACCGAAAGTGACCACCTTCCAATTGCCATCTCCTTTCACCACACACAGCTGGGGCCTCCCAGCTCACCACACCCCCAGGATCCATCGACCCTTGCCCCCGGACGCAAGAAGTGGGACATCTACCTGGAGCAAGACATAAAAGTCCTCCTAAATTCCCCTGAGATCCTAGCCCTGAAAGCTCAGCTGTTAACAACGAATGTGAATCATTTCTCAAATTTCCAGCAAATTCTAGTCTACTTGCTCCCTTCGCTTACGAAACCTTCCCGTGCGATTCTATCCTGGAAGAATCAAACCTGGTTCGACCAAGAATGCAAACAGTGCAGAAGTAGGCTTAGATTTCTCCAGTCAGACATGAAAGCAGACAGCACTCAGAGCAAAATCAGGGAGTTAGCCCAATTTCGTTCATACTATAAGAAGCTGCTCCAACATAAGAAATTGCTCTTTGCGAAAGAACGCTGGTCGGCTCTGTCAGTGGCCATTAAAACCCGTGACGACAAGAAATTTTGGAATTTAATTAATGCAGGTCTAAGACCCCCCTCATTCATTGTTAATAACATCACAGCAGCCAGCTGGCACTCTCACTTTGCTCAGCTGTATTCCACCTCAGATTCTGACGTAAATGTAGTCACCACCCTTCCAGCATCTGCCTTGCCCACCTGGGAGCCAGTCTCCCCAGAGAGATGTATTCAACTAATTAGCATGCTATCAGGGGATAAATCCCCGGGGGAGGATATGATACCACCTGAGGTATTCTTATCGAACCAGTCGTGGTGGGCCCCTATCTTAGCATCTCTCTTTACCACCATTAATGCTACTCTTAAGATTCCACCTAACTGGAAACAGAGCATAGTTATCCCAATACATAAAAAGGGGGACCCACAAGATCCGCGCAACTATCGACCTATCAGCCTGTTGGACACATCATACAAGGTTTACTCTAGATTCTTGCTAGAGAAATTAATTGAGTGGGCAGAAGAAACAAAGCTATTCCATCCGGAACAGGCTGGCTTCCGCAAAGGTCACAGCACATCTGGCCAATGTCTTGTTCTACTTACCCTGATTGATAAATACCTAAACAGGTTCAACTGCAAACTACACGCGGCTTTTGTGGACCTGACCTCCGCCTTTGACTCCATTCCCAGAGATAGGCTATGGCAGAAGCTTAGTCATACCAGCATAGATAAGAGACTCCTCCTCCTTCTTATGGAAATTCATAATGACATATCGGCCAGAGTAAAATTCGGCCCTCTGGGAGCTCTTTCTGATTCTTTCCCTCTGAATAAAGGGGTCAAACAGGGCTGCCTCTTGGCCCCTTTTCTATTCAATTTCTATATCAATGACATCGTCACAACTATGAAGGCCCTAAATCAACCTGCCCCCTCCTTACAACAGCTCAAGATCCCCATATTACTCTATGCGGACGACATGGTGATACTGTCATTAACCAAGCTGGGCTTAAACAACATGCTCAGAGGGCTCATGACATATTGTGATACCAACTCCCTTAAAATTAATTTCGCCAAAACCAAAATTCTTACTTTTGGCATGAAAACTCGGAAGTCACTCTGGAATTTTGAGGGCCATTCTATTGAACATTGTTCAGCATTCAAGTATTTGGGTATCATTTTTCAGCATGGGCTTAGCTGGTCAGCTCACCTAAATACAACCATCCTGGCTGCCCGCAGAACCATCAAAGCCTTGGAGAAATTCTACTATGCAAAAGGCGGCCAGCTGGTTCCACCAATCAGAAAAGCATTTATCAGCAAAGTCCTCCCGATGTTATTGTATGGGGTTGAAATCTGGGGGTGGAATTTAAAAACACTACAACGGCTGGAGATTCTACAAAACTCTTTTGCACGGAAGATACTGGGTCTCCCCAAGGGCTCGGTTGCAGCACAGTTAAGAACAGAACTGGGCCTCCCCTCCATTGTTGCGAGAGCCCACATTAGAATTATTAGCTTTTATTGTAAATTAATCAATGCCCCAGGTCCCCTACTAGCCAGGCAAGCCTTTTTAACGTGTTCTCAAAGCAATAAATGGTCCAAGGCCATGGTGACTATTACTGCACGCTACTCTCTCCCAAATCTTGACTCGCTGTCCTCTTGGGACAAACATAAAATCCGGGCCTGGATTCTTACAAGAGACGAGGCCATGGACCGGGCACAGTCCACCTCAGCTCGCCTCTCCATGTGGCTCCCTAAAGTGAAAGTGGTAAGATCACTTGCCAACTACTTGATAGACCTGACGGAGCCCAACTTGAGAAGAGCGTTTACTATGGCCCGCTTCCATTCTATACCCACGGCCTTCCTGCAGGGGATTTATTCTAAGACCCCTATTACCCAGCGTCTATGTCCATGCACAATGAATGAAGTAGAGGACTTCATACATTTCTTTTTCTACTGCCCTATTTATGAGCCAATAAGATCTAAGCTCCTCCTTTTGATCCCGTCCACCATTACATCTAAGGAAGACTGTTTGAAATCGCTTCTTGTGGACGCAAATCCCCAAATCTCACGTGGGGTGGCAATATTCATAGTGCAGGCTCTGAAACTCAGGGCTACTCTGACAGGGTAGCGTGCCCTAGACCTGGACCTGTTTTAATCTTTTTATTACTTTTAACTCAATATGCTGAGTCTGTTCTGGGGCCATTTTGTGCTTTATATATACCCGCATACTAGTTTTTGGGCGCTGGCTATTATATCTTTGCATTATTGTCTTCGGGTAACTTAAATGTCACTACGCCAGCCAAAACACCTGAATTTTGCTGGGCTGCTTGTCTCTAGTTTGTCTTTTTTCTTTTTTGTATTGTCTTATTTTGCTATGGCAGTTTGCTAATGCAATAAAGGTTTTGACTTTTTTTTTTTTTATATATGGACTCCTTGCTTCCTGATCCTCAGACCCTTGGCTTCATGACTCCTTGCTTCTTGATCCTCAGACCCTTGGCTTCATGACTCCTTGCTTCTTGATCCTCAGACCACTGACTTCATGACTCCTTGCTTCCTGATCCTCAGACCCTTGGCTTCATGACTCCTTGCTTCTTGATCCTCAGACCCTTGGCTTCATGACTCCTTGCTTCTCGGTCCTCGGACCCTTGACTTCGTGACTCCTTGCTTCTTGATCCTCAGACCCCTGACTTCGTGACTCCTTGCTTCTTGATCCTCGGACCCTTGGCTTCATGACTCCTTGCTTCTTGATCCTCAGACCCCTGACTTCGTGACTCCTTGCTTCTTGATCCTCAGACCCTTGGCTTCATGACTCCTTGCTTCTTGATCCTCAGACCCTTGGCTTCATGACTCCTTGCTTCTTGATCCTCAGACCCCTGACTTCGTGACTCCTTGCTTCTTGATCCTCGGACCCTTGGCTTCATGACTCCTTGCTTCTTGATCCTCAGACCACTGACTTCATGACTCCTTGCTTCCTGACCCTCGGACTCTTGGCTTTCTGACTCCTGGCTTCTGGACTCCTGTTCCTGCTCCCACCCCGCCATCTTGCCCCCGGTCCCGACGTCCCCAGCCAGGATTTTGATCGCCTGTGAACCGGACCGTGACACTGGTATTCAGAAGCATTGCTTCCTCTGGCTGTAGAGAAAGAGCAGAGCTATCACAGCTACTTGATGAACTAGATGGGCTATGGACCTGATCCAACGGGGTTCATCGTATGCATGACTATACAAGGTCCCCAAACCAGTTTTGTTGTTGTTGTTTAGTCGTCTTAGTCATGTTTGAGTCTCTGTGACCCCATGAACCAGAGAATCCCTTCGAAACCCTCACTTTCTTCTCAAAGCTTCTCCTTTTTAATGTCCATGGAGTTTTCTTGGCAAAATACTGGAGTGGATTGCCAGTTCCTTCTCCAGGGGCATCACATTTTGTCTAAACTCTCGGCTATGACCTGTCTCTCTTGGGTGGCCCTGCACCTTTAAAGCCCTATATGGCCTAGGACCCTCGTACCTGCGGGACCGCCTCTCCTGGTATACCCCACAGAGAAACTTACGGTCTTCAAATAAAAACATCTTGAAGGCCCCAGGCCACAGAGAAGTTAGGCTGCTCTCAACCAGAGCCAGGGCTTTTTCGGCTGTGGCCCCAACTTAGTGGAACGCTCTGTCACAAGAGACCAGGGCCTTGCGGGACTTGACATCTTTCCGCAGGGCCTGCAAGACAGAGCTGTTCCACCAGGCCTTTGGCCAGGGCACAGCCTGACTCCCTCCCTCGACAATCTTCGCAGAGCTCTGGCCCAATGGTTGCCAGTGGCTTGAATTAATTAATTTTATAATGAATGATTTTAGAGTGTTGTTTGTGCTGTACTTTTGTACTGTTTTATTGTTGTTAGCCGCCCTGAGCCCGGCTTCAGCTGGGGAGGGCGGGATATAAATAAAATTTATTATTATTATTATTATTATTGCTCATAGCTTCAGTTATTCAAGCCCCTTCGCCACAACAAGGCAGTGATCCATGAAGGGGCCAAATCAGTCTAGGCAGGGGCAAAATTAGTCTTCATTTCGAGGCGCGCTTGAAGGAGCTGGGTATGTTTAGCCTGGAAAAGAGGAAACTGAGAGGAGATACAATGGCCATTTTCAGATATCAGAAGGGCTGTCACATGGAAGGCGGAATGAGCTTGCTTTCTCCTGCTCCTGAAGCAGAGGACCTGAACCAATGGATTCAAGTTACAACCAGGAAGAACTTTCTGAAAGTAAGAGCTGTTCAACAGTGGAACAGTCTCCCTCGGGAGGTTGTGGACTCTCCTTCTTTGGAGGTTTTTAATAAATAATAATAATAATAAAATTTTATTTATATCCCGCCCTCCCCAGCCAAAGATGGGCTCAGAGCGACTAACAACAATAGTTTACATTAAATCACAATCAATACATTCTAAAATCAATTCATTCTAAAATCAGTTCAGAGTCAAATTAATGGCAACCACTGGGCTAGAGTTCTATGAAGATTACAGAAGGAGGGGGTCAGACTGTGCCTCAGCCAAAAGCCTGGTAGAACAGCTCCGTCTTGCAGGCCCTGTGGAAAGATGTCAAGTCCTGCAGGGCCCTAGTCTCTTGTGACAGAGGGTTCCACCAGATTGGGGCCACAGCCAAAAAAGCCCTGGCTCTGGCTGAGGCCAGCCTAACCTCCCTGTGGCCCAGTACCTCCAAGATGTTTTTGTTTGAAGACCGTAAGGTCCTCCGTGGGACATACCAGGAGAGGCGGTCCTGTAGGTACGAGGGTCCTAGGCCGTATAGGGCTTTAAAGGTTAAAACCAGCACCTTAAACCTGATCCTGTACTCCACCGGGAGCCAGTGCAGAGGTTGGATGGCCCTCTGTCCTGGATGCTTTAGGTAAGATCCTTGCATTGCAGGGGGTTGGACTAGATGACCCTTGGGTCCCTTTCAACTCAAAGATTCTGTGAGAGAGCCAGTTTGGCTTTTGTATATACACATTTGTATATATATAAGCGCATTTCGCAAGTAATTTCGTTGTCCCCGAAGGGGGCAATGACAATAAAGATATTATTATTATTATTATTATTATTATTATTATTATTTGTACATACACCTACACATAGGCTGGGAGCCTCAATGGTGTCCTTCTGGAGGCTTCACTGGGGGCAGAAAACCTGGCTACCCCTGTCCCCAATAGCTAAGGCACTGGAACTTTAGGGTCCAGATCTGGGTGAGGTCAGCCACAAATAAATCCAGTTTGCATGAGGTTGCTCTAAAGCACTGGTTCGAGCCTTGAATCAGATGGGGAGGGCGAGGCTTGCAAAGCCCTCCTTTCCATCCACCCAGTGCTTTTTTTTTCTGGAGGGGGAGGTGCAAGGGTACGCATTCCCCAAAACATTTTGTGAATTTTTGTACTTTTGTCCATTTACCGTACTTATTTCCCCCAATTGAACTATAACATGGTGGTTTTCTTGAGTCAACATGAGAGTGCCCCTAAACATTTTTTTTTAAAGATAAAAAGCACTGCACCAGTCTGTATGCCTGGCAGAATTTTAGAACTGCTTTAAAAGCAGCTGTAAAAAAAAACAAAAAAAAACAGAAAAAAGAGAGAGAAACATGTTTTAAGTTTAATAATGGATGTGTGAAGTGATGAGCACCCTTTGTAGATCCTGCTAAAAGGATAAAATGACAGTGGCGCTACTCACTCCCATAAAGCCATGTCCCACGTGGTCAAAATGCATTTGGCTTGTTTTCTTTTGGAGAAATTGTGCTCTCCTCTTCTGGATTAAAGAGCAGCTTCACAAAGGAAAGAGGGAAATGGCCACCTCCTCTGGCATTGAGATTATTTCCCCCCCTCTGTTAGGTTTGTACAGTAATCATCACACTGCCGCTGTGAAAAATGAGGGTTTGGGGGCTAATGGAAAAGGCACATTTCTCAGAGGTGGAAAAGATATCACTTGTCCAAGCCTGAATGTTGAAAGGAAGCAGAACAGCCAACCTGGAAAGAGGAAGGTTGGATCCTGTAGAGTACTGCCTCTCCTTCCTGCCCAAACTTTCCTTCTTCCTGGCTGATAGCTGCCTATCTTTCCAATCTATCTATGGCGGCTAACAGATTCAGGCTGGATCCTGACAAGACAGAAGTACTGTTTTGGGGGGACAGGGAGCAGGTGTGGGGGACTCCCTGGTCCTGAATGGGGTAACTGTGCCCCTGAAGGACCAGGTGTGCAGCCTGGGAGTCATTTTGGACTCACAGCTGTTCATGGAGGCGCAGGTCTATTCTGTGTCCAGGGCAGCTGTCTACCAGCTCCATCAGGTACGCAGGCTGAGATCCCACCTGCCCACAGACTGTCTTGCCAGAGTGGTGCATGCCCTGGTTATCTCCCGCTCGGACTACTGCAATGCGCTCTATGTGGGGCTACCTTTGAAGGTGACCCGGAAACTACAACTAATCCAGAATGCGGCAGCTAGACTAGTGAGTGGGAGCGGCCGCCGAGACCACATAACACCAGTCTTGAAAGACCTACGTTGGCTCCTAGTACGTTTCCAAGCACAATTCAAAGTGTTGGTGCTGATCTTTAAAGCCCTAAACTGCCTCGGTCCAGTATACCTGAAGTGACGAGGCCTGCTCGTCTTTTTTGGGATGAGGCAGTTTTTCACCAAGTTAGCTTGAAAAGAATCTCACACACCAAGCTGGATTTTTAAGGGCTCTCTCACACAGCCTCCAAGGCTGCTGCCCGCCTTTATTGAAGTCTCCGCAAGAGTCCTGCAACAATCTATCAGCTAGCAGACAAAGAATGTACAGTACATCACGCCCCCCTCAGATCATGTTACATGGACCAATCGCTACATTGGCATGAACTGTTCACGCGTTGTCCATGCCCCAAGCAGCATCTTGCTTTGTCCAGTAAGAAACTTCTTTCCATGCCAATATGCATAAGCAACCATTTTCCTACACTGAAGGAGCGTCTCCACCCCCATTGTTCAGCCCAGACACTGAGATCCAGCTCCAAGGGCCTTCTGGCGGTTCCCTCATTGCCAGAAGTGAGGTTACAGGGAACCAGACAGAGGGCCTTCTCGGTAGTGGCACCCGCCCTGTGGAATGCCCTCCCTTCAGATGTGAGGGAAATAAGCAGCTATCCTATCTTTAAAAGACATCTGAAGGCAGCCCTGTTAGGGAAGTTTTTAATGTTGGATGTTTTATCGTGTTTTTTATATTCTGCCGAGAGCCACCCAGAGCGGCTGGCGAAACCCAACCAGATGAGTAAAGTAAAAATAATAAATGATTATGATAATCATCATCATGATCCATGGGGGCAAGACCTACTGGAGATGAGCTGCTGACACTCTGCCAAGTGAGCAGTTGCAGGGACTGAAAGTCACCGCCTCCCCATAGTTGTCTAAGTCCCCTCCTCTCTAGGGCTTTATCCAAGGAAGTAGAGACTGTGCCTATGTGCAGCTAATCTCTCCTCCGCCCTTTTCATGCCTCTTCTGGTTCTGGGAGACCAGGGGGGAAGGGAGTTTGTTGCAGCAACAGGAGGAGACACCCATGATTCTTCCCCAGCCTGACTCTTCTCTGCCTCTTGGTCTTCCTTCTCTCCTGCTTCAGCTTCTGCCTCTGATTCTGGACTCCTCTCTGCCACAGACTCTCCCAGCTCACTAAGCCCTGTTGCCTCTTCATCTTCTGACTCCTTCACTTCCATCTTCTCCCTCTTCTCCTTGTGACCATCAATCATCATCCCACCACCACTCCCCGGGCTCTGGGTCTTCTTCCCTTCTTCCCCAGCTGGTTCCTTCTGCCATTCCTCAGCATCCAACCTGCCCATGTCACCTGAGGGCTTGTGGCTCGAGCAAAAAGGAGGGCGTTTTTATTTCCCACGTTTTTATTTAGCAACAAAATCACCACTCAGCTCTTCATAAAAATAGGACAAGAGCCAGGAAAGGTTGCGGATACTAATTAATGAGCAATTAATTGGCTTGGCCATGTGTTCATGATTGCCTGAACAACTCTTTGGGGACTGATATAATTGAGTTGCAAAGTGGTAGGAGATCTGCACGCCGTTGTTCGTAGCTTACCCCTGCCTGGGTTGATTTAGAGCTCTTATTTATGGAAGCCCATTCCGTGCCGCAAACTCCACAGATGCCTTGGACTCTAAATCATCGCCGCCTTCAACTGCTGCTCTTTGGCCTGTAAGAGAAATAGATGTTTTCACTTTACCTACACACCAGGGATGGCAGAGCGCAGGGGAAGGCCACGAACCCTCATCTGTCTCTGCTCGGGGTCAGCGATGGATCATTCAGCCAATAAGACTCCTGCTACTCCCGCTATTGCTGTCATTTCCGCTCTACTACCGACATTGCTAGCGTTGCTTCAACTGCTACAGCTGCAGCTGTTGCCACTTTCATTGCAATGATTAGTGCATCGTTGCTATGTCCGCAGCAACTACTCATAGAACCAACAGAAGCTTATGGACCACTGTTGGTATGCAGACCAGGCTGCAAATTGTCCACCTCTTTCAACTGTGGGGTGTGATCCATGAGAGGCAGTCAAGTACAACATTCCTTGTTTTCCTAGAGTGGACATGCGAGGGAATGTTTGGTCCAGCCTGTCGAAACTTCCTGTTCCTCCTGACTGGAGCATCCTTCCTTTTGCATGTGATAGAAGGTGGGCGTGATCCAACCTGTCCAGGTAACAAAAGGACGAGTCATACAGCACTCCTTCTCTTTTTGACTTCCTTCTTCGTTTGACCAGCTTCTAGCTAGGACTGCTCCCACATATGGGGTAGATCCACATGTACCTATTTGTAACTAAGTCTGCCTTCAGGAATCCAACTGTGAACTGATGTGAGTAAACTTCTCTTATTGACGTTGAATAAGATTGTGGCATCTTTTAGGAGGGAGAAAAGGGGATCTTACCAGGAAGACACAATGCAATCTAAGGCAGATTGAATTGTATAATAGTGAGAGGCTCACACGAGCCTGCAACCAGCTATCTGCTGTGCATGAAAAAGGGAATGTAACTCTGCTACACAAAGGAACTTGCTAGCGCAAGTTAGGAAGGATATTAATAAACAATATATCCTCTCCTGCCACCCTGAACATTCCCACATCAACTTCATGTGACTATGTCCCCAAGTCTCTCACTGTCTTTGCTACCCTGCTCTGAAACTCTCGAACATTCTTCAAGCAAAGCATGCTCTCTACCAATGAGCTTAAGTCCTGTGAGGTTGAAGGAGTTGGGTATATGCCGCCTGAAGACTATTGGAGAGGTGATAGGATCACCATCTTCTCACACAGATCAGGGATTCCCAATCTATGGTCCACATACCACCAGGGGCCTGCAAGCTTCATTTAGGTGGTCTGCTGAGATGTGAAAGAACACTTACCATTTAAACTTTGTGGAATTCAAAATACAATTCAATAAAATGCAACATCAAAAATGAAAGAAGCAGTAAAAAAAAGAAAAGCAATTTAAAACCATGAAGCATCTAGTGCAGCACATTAGAGCAGGCAGAAAAATCGATGAGTGATTCCTCCGAGACCCTCAGCAACTATCAAGTGGTCCGAGGATGGGGGGGAGTTTGGAAATACTGACATGGAATAAATGTGTTTCCTGTTGCTCCAGAACAAATGATATGAAATTGCTAGGAAAAAGGATTTACGCTAAAAAAAAAAAAAAGAATATTATAAGTTGATTTTATGAGTTCTTTTAACAGTGGAAGAAACTGCCTTGGAAGTCAGTAGACTCCATTGTCAGATGTTTTTAAGAAGAGGCTGGATGCTCACTGATCAAGGAGTCTGCAGCCAATAGTTTTGTGGGGTTTTGTGGGGTTTTTTATTACTTTTATTTTGCTTTAAACAAATACAGATAAATATAAACAACCAAAATTGCAAAAGAAAAATCCTTAATAATAATAATGGGAAAAGCTAAAAAACTACAAAAAATATCAAAGTACATGGCCTAGAACATAAGCCATTATGGGAAAGAAAAAGAAAAAAGGAAAAGGAAAGAAGGAGGAGGAAGGGGGGAGAAAAAAAGAGAGGAAAATGAGTTAGAACGGCGTGTTCTGTCGAGAACAGAGGTTCCTTTTTGATGAGGGCAAAGCAAAGAGGACATCCAGTCCCTTATTTGATAAACAGATTTTATTTACAGGTGAGTAAATGGGATTAGATGGTGCTGGAGGAGACTCTTGAGAGTCCCATGGACTGCAAGATGATCAAACCCATCCATTCTGAAGGAAATCAGCCCTGAGTGCTCACTGGAAGGACAGATCCTGAAGCTGAGGCTCCAATACTTTGGCCACCTCATGAGAAGAGAAGACTCCCTGGAAAAGAACCTGATGTTGGGGAAGATGGAGGGCACAAGGAGAAGGGGATGACAGAGGACGAGATGGTTGGACAGTGTTCTCGAAGCTACCAGCATGAGTTTGACAAATCTGCGGGAGGCAGTGGAAGACAGGAGTGCCTGGCGTGCTCTGGTCCAGGGGGTCACGAAGAGGCGGACACGACTAAATGACTAAATAACAACAACAAGTAGGATTAGAAGTGAAGCCCTTGGTCTCCACCACCTTTGGCATGTCCCACAAGTTTTAGCTCTGTTCTCCACTCCCCCCAAAATGTATCAAAATGTGCTGAAAGATTCAGGCCCGATAAAAGAAAAATACTTCTTCGCACAACACATTGTTGAATTATGGAACAGGAGACAGTGATGGCCACCAACCAAAATGGCTGTAAAAAAGGATTAGACAAATTCTCTTATGTTTAAAAATGTGTGTGCTTATGTGTGTATTATAAACAGAATTATGAGAGAGAAAATATTTAGAAATATGCATTTCAATATACATTTAAACGTGACCTTTCTTGCATTTTTTTTTAAAAAAATTGCAAAATTAATGCAGAAATGGAACAGCATGAGCTTTTAATGTTCAACTGCAAGTCCTTTCTGTGACCAGAAATAGACTGGTTTCCTTATAGGAAACAAAACGCACCCATAGCGCATGTTTCAGTGAACGAGATGCTATTCTTTCATTCTTCACCAGGGGGTGGTATTATAAAACACAAAGAAGCTGAAATTGAAGCCGGCAGATTTGCTACTAGAGGCCGGTCAAAACCAAAGTAGCAATTTCCAAAGATCCGAAACCATCATCCTCTGGACCTACGTTGGTGTGGCCCGAGGCCCATTTAGTCCATACATTTAATTTCTTTTCTTTTCTTCTATGCCACATTTCACTCCCGTGAGACACAAAACAGCTTACATACAATAAAAAAATAGCATCGTGGAACATCACCATTGCAAAGTAAATTATATAAAATAATTAACACATCATCCATAAAACAACCCCCATCTGTAAAACACTATTATCAAAACAACTTTAGAAGAGAAGAAGAAGAGTTTGGATTTGATATCCCGCCTTTCACTCCCTTTAAGGAGTCTCAAAGCGGCTAACATTCTCCTTTCCCTTCCTCCCCCACAACAAACACTCTGTGAGGTGAATGGGGCTGAGAGACTTCAGAGAAGTGAGACTGGCCCAAGGTCACCCAGCAGCTGCATGTGGAGGAGCGGAGACGCGAACCCGGTTACCCAGATTACAAGACTACCGCTCTCAACCACTACACCACACTGGCTTTAAAAAGTTGGAAGCTGCCGCTGTTCTAGGCTGCAATCAAAAGAATGCCAAATCTCTGTTGGCAGATGAGCAGGGTATACATTATTATTATTATTATTATTATTATTATTATTGTTATTGTTATTGTTATTGTTGTTATTATTATTATTATCAGCAAGACCTACTGGAGATGAGCTGCTGTGATCGTTAGTCCTAACACTCCTCCAAGTGAAGATGCTGTTTTTGCTAATAAAGAGTTAATTCCAACTTTGAACAGTGTGATTTATTGCCGGCTCGCTCTTTGACATCAGTCCAGGGATGGGGAGCCTGTGACCCTCCAGATGGTGTTGGACTCCAATTCCCATCAGCCCCTGCTGGCATTACCAATGATCAGGGGTGATGGGAGCTAAATCCAGTGCTGCTATGGATATTCTGCCTGAAGCACAATTCAGTGTTGGTGCTGACATTTAAAGTCCTAAACGGCCTCGGTCCTGTATACCTGAAGGAGCATCTCCACCCCCATCGCTCAGCCCAGACACTGAGGTCCAGCGCCAAGGGCCTTCTGGTGGTTCCCTCACTGCAAGAAGCAAAGTTACAGGGAACCAGGCACAGGGCCTTCTCGGTAGTGGCACCCGCCCTGTGGAATGCCCTCCCATCAGATGTCAAAGAGATAAACAACTATCTGACTTTTAGAAGACATGTGAAAGCAGCCCTGTTTAGGGAAGTTTTTAATGTTTGCTGTTTTATTGCTTCATTATTATTATTATTACTACTACTACTATTCTGTTGGGAGCAGCCCAGAGTGGCTGGGGAGGCCCAGCCAGATGGGTGGGGTATAAATGATTTATTATTATTATTGTTATTGTTATTGTTGTTATTGTTATTATTGTTATTATTATTGTTATTATTACCCTCCAACATTTCCCCAGTGAAAATAGGTATGACCTATTGGTGGGTTAAACCACAGAGCCTAGGACTTGCCGATCAGAAGTTTGGTGGTTCAAATCCCCGCCACGGGGTGAGCTCCCGTTGCTCGGTCCCTGCTCCTGCCAACCTAGCTGTTCGAAAGCACATCAAAGTGCAAGTAGATAAATAGGTACCGCTCTGGCGGGAAGGTAAACAGCGTTTCCGTGCGGCTGCTCTTGTTCGCAGAAGCGGCGTAGTCATGCTGGCCACATGACCCAGAAGCTGTATGCCGGCTCCCTCGGCCAATAAAGCGAGATGAGCGCCGCAACCCCAGAGTCATGACTGGACCTAATGATCAGGGATCCCTCTACCTTTACTTATTCCGGAAGAAAAAGAAGGAGGAGGAGGAGGAGGAGGAGGAAAAACCACCACAATCTTATTATTTGTACACCACCGATCTGACTGGATTGCCCCAGCCACTCTGGGCAGAGGAACGACCAAGAGGACTCCCTCTTCTGACCTGAACACCCAAGAAATTATGTAAGTTCCCACCCACCCTATTCCAAAATGGTATAGTCCAAGAAGGGCTGTATTATGAATTTCTATTTTTCTTTTTTTCTCAGATTTCTGTTTTAATTAATTTTACATTTGCTACATTCAGTTACCCATTTTGACATTCTTTACATTACATTCCAAATTATAATTTCTTTCAGTACTACGCGTATGTATATATATAGCTATATATGTGTGTGTACATTTTTCATTTTCCTACCCCTGTGACTTCCCTCCACCACATTACAGCTTCTTTTACTCATATTTCTTTTTCTATTGTGTTGTGAGTATTGTCTATGTTTCCCCCATAAAACATCTATCCCTATTTTAGCTTTACAAAATTTAATGATTGTGTTTTGGAACAATGTTTTGTCATATATTCTTCCACACATTCCCGTTCTTTCCAAAGTTTCTGGTTTGATTGGAATCTAATAGCTGCTGTCATTCTAGCCAACTCTATAAATTCACGTAGCTTATTTTGCCTATCCACTTTTGATGAGACAATGTCCCCTTTCCAAGGAATTTCTTTATTTCCGTTCTACTTCTATCAGCTTTTGCAGTCACAGGGTTAGAGCTAGAAGGAATCCAAAATCTGTCATTTCTACCCTTTGCCTTATAGCCGGTTATAACATCATAGAGAGACACTTTTCAGTATTAATAATAATTAAGAATGGATAAATATGAAGAAATCTGGAATGAATATTTAAGCGATAATGTGGATAATGACAGGAGGTGGGGGAGGAGAGAGGGAGGAAAATATTGTTAAAAAGGTGGAGTCATAGGTATATCAGTGTATTCAAATCTGAATTGTCAAATTGTGTTATTATTGCGGTTGTTGATTGTATTGAAAAAATAATTAAATAAATTTAATAACAACAACAACAACAACAATAATAATAATGTTTATTGAGGTCCAAAGACCCATAGAACGATTTCAGAAAAAAATAAAATTAAGACAGCCAACCACAAAAGAGAGAAAAAACGAGACGGTCATTTTGTTTTGTCTCGAGCTTGATGATATTTCTTTCTTTTGACTTCTGAAAGAAACTTGGCCACTTTTTTACTGCTGTTGTTCTGAAGCTGGAAGTTTCGCTTCTCCCATTTCTTCCTTGCCCCATGGATCGAGCCCTCTGCTTTTATGGCAGCACTTGCTGTTTCTGAGCAGTAGGTGGCAGCAGGGGAAAGAAATTTCATTGAGGCCCAGTTGTGATGTTGGCAACTATGCCGCCATTGGCTGTTTTGCGCTCTCTCCTTCCCGCTGCACTCAGACAAAAACAATTCCTAGGCAGAAGTCCTGGAGAACAGGGAACCCCAGCAGCTGCCACGAAATGCTGCTTCCGGGGCAAACAAAATGGGGATCAGCAGGTTCCTCCAGGAAATTTCCTTTGTGGAAATGTCAAGAATTATCAAAGGAGTTTGGTAAGAGGTGTGGCATGAGTTTTGCCTATCGCACTCTCAGTGGAACTACTCTATTCCAAACTTAAAAATGGAAAGCGTAATGCTGGTATTCAACAAAAGAGGTTTAAAGACTGTCTGAAGGCAAATCTTTAAAAATGTAGTATAGGTAAGGTAAAGGGACCCCTGACCATTAGGTCCAGTCATGGCCGACTCTGGGGTTGCGGCGCTCATCTCGCTTTATTGGCCAAGGGAGCCGGCGTACAGCTTCTGGGTCATGTGGCCAGCATGACTAAGCCACTTCTGGCAAACCAGAGCAGCGCACGGAAACGCCATTTACCTTCCCGCTGGAGCGGTACCTATTTATCTACTTGCAGTTTGATGTGCTTTCAAACTGCTAGGTTGGCAGGAGCAGGGACTGAGCAACGGGAGCTCACCCCGTCATGGGGATTCGAACCGCCAACCTTCTGATCAGCAAGTCCTAGGCTCTGTGGTTTAACCCACAGTGCCACCCGCGTCCCCAGAGACTCTTTACACTGTGTTTAAAACCAAAATTGCATTTGGAGAGAACCTGTTTCTCAGGCTGCTAGTCCTAGTCTTTATAACCCTGTACCTTCTTCCAGAAGGCAGAAACTGAAAGAGATATTTTTGGAGTTATCCTGCACTATCTCTGCAGCTTTCTTATGGCACCTGGAAGCATAGATTGGATCCAAGGTGGGAAGAGTGCACCCAATTATTCTCTCCGCAGTCTTTACAACCCTGGACAGCATTGTTTTTTCCCAGAATGTGCAGCTCCCAAACCACACACAGAGACCATAAGTTAATACACTCTCCACAGTACAATGGTAAAAAGCTATCAACAGGTCCTTTGAGAGATTGTTGTTGTTTAGTCGGGTCCGACTCTTTGTGACCCCATGGACTGGAGCACGCCAGGCACTCCTGTCTTCAGGCTTGAAGTTACAAATACATAAAAGTGGGTTTACCCCATATGGGGAGATATCCCATGCAGTCCAGGAGAAGCAGGAAGCAGGGAAAGGAAAGATGGCTATGTGACATGGCCTTTTACTAGGTCTGGAATGGTTGCGCCCACCTACTGGTCACATGCAAAAGGAGGATGCTCCAGACCAGGTGTTACAGGAAGTTCAACTGGCAAGAACAGCATCTCCTGCTTGTGTCCACTCTAGTCAAACAGGAAATGTTGAACTTGACTGCTCCAGTGGATTACATCCCACAAGGTATCTGCAAACAGGAGAAGCACATGAACCGGACTTGTCACGCTTGGCCTTGGAGTAAGCATGGGAGGAGATGGGCTTTGCCACCTCACCTCAAGGTTCTCAAGTCAGTCACATGAGGTTTGTTTCTCCTCGTCTTGTCCAAGACGATGTGTTGGGAGGGGTCCCCCCCCTCCATTTCCATTTCCACGGTAAATTTGCTTAGAGGTCTGGATTTCTGGAAGCAGAGAGAATGCATTTGCTCCATAACCTTTTTGGATCTGACAACTCTTATAAAATCTATTAAACCCTTTAATGAAATCCCCGCTCTGTGGCAGTGCCTGTGAATGAGTGCGGAATCAAAAATTGAATTTAAATTAAAAGGTTGTTTTTGTTGTCCATGTGACTTTGCCAGGATGGAAATGAAAGGTCCTGCACGTACCAACGCTGGCCTGTTTGGTTTTTAATACGGGGAGAATACATATAATATATTCTTTCATTTTGTAGGTTGAGATACGCCTTCAAAGATGATGTCCTTTATTGTGATACTGAAGACTTCTGCACCCCTGTGAATCTAGAATTACCTCAACTAATACTAGATATCAGTGAGAAAGTTTCTGGTTGAGGCTTCTCCTTGGTTTTCTGTTGGAAGCAGCCCAGAGTGGCTTGAACAACCCAGTCCTTGAAAGGTTTGGGCCATTTATCACATTTGTTCAGTAAGCTGAACAAGAGGTAATAAATGTGTCCTTGGTGTTTTGTTACACAGAGAGGCATGGCATCAGCATACCTACACAAGCAGGTTTAGAAGTCTTTTCAGAGAACAGAGCATCTTCTAGATCATAGTCGCAGTCTAGTGGCTCTGGTAGAGAAATAAAACTCTACATATGTGGGACCGCCTCTGTTTTCGCCATAAGAGCACAGGAAGAGCCTCCTGGTCTTCTTCTTTGGTGATCACTCATAGCCGAGTAAGATTGTCTTCCATGAATATGGTTTTAACAGTGTGTCCGTAGGTGACTGTGGAGGCCAATTCTGGATCCACACGTCCTTCCACAGTGGGGACATAGATTTCTGAGCGGTAGTTTATCACAGTGAGGATTTGCCAAGCGTGCCTTCCTCTTAGCATGTTTCTCCCTTTCGTCCTGAGTTTGAGCATCTTCAAAGTCCATGACATCTTTAGTAGAGGCTATTCTCCAATTGGAAGGGACGCGGGTGGTGCTGTGGGTAAAAGCCTCAGCGCCTAGAGCTTGCCGATCGAAAGGTCGGTGGTTCGAATCCCCACGGCGGGGTGCGCTCCCGTTGTTCGGTCCCAGCGCCTGCCAACCTAGCAGTTCAAAAGCACTCCCGGGTGCAAGTAGGTAAATAGGGACCGCTTACTAGCGGGAAGGTAAACGGCGTTTCCGTGTGCGGCTCTGGCTCGCCAGAGCAGTGATGTCACACTGGCCACGTGACCCGGAAGTGTCTTCGGACAGCGCTGGCCCCCGGCCTCTTGAGTGAGATGGGCGCACAACCCTAGAGTCTGTCAAGACTGGCCCGTACGGGCAGGGGTACCTTTACCTTTACCTTTATTCTCCAATTGGAGTGCTCGTAGGTCAGTGATTCCCAGTTGCTGGTGTTTATACTACATTTTTAAAGATTTGCCCCGAAACAGTCTTTAAACCTCTTGTGTTGTCTACTGGCATTACGTTTTCAATTTTAAAGTTCGGAATAGAGTAGTTGCTTTGGAAGACGATAATCAGGCATCCGCCCAACATGACCAGTCCAACGAAGTTGATGTTGAAGAACCATTGCTTCGACACTGGTGATCTTTGCTTCTTCCAGTACACTAGCATTAGTTCACCTGTCTTCCCAAGTGATATGTAAACTTTTTCAGAGACAATGGCCCATCTAGTCCAGCATCCTGTTCTTGCAGTGGCCAACCTGAAGCCTGTGGGCAGGGGTGTAGCGTGGTGGAGCCAGGGGAGCCATGGCCCTGGGTGCCCAATTTTTGAGGGAGGATGATGGAGGCGACCCCACACAGGTGCCCCCAGCACAGCACAGCCTGGTGCCCCTCTCCACCCACCAAGGGCTTTGTTATCTGGCCAGGCTCTCCCCTGGGCAAGCAGGCAGAAGGCTCAGCACAGGCCCATTTTGCTCTGGTGGGAGTGGGGTCACTCTGGAGGCATCAGTGGCGATGGCCACCCACCCCGAGCACCAGCAACCAACGCTATGTCACTGCCTGTAGGAAACCAGCAACCAGAACTCAAGCACAAGAGCACTCTTCTCTCCTGTGGTTTCCAGGAACTGGCATTCAGAACCATTGCTGCCTCAAACATTACATTTCAAAGCTATTAAGTATCCCCACTTGCAGGTAAAGTGTTTGCCTTTACAGCAGAAAGGGGAATTTGTGGTTTGAGGACCCGATCCCCCCAAAGAGGAATGAATACACAAGGACACGTGATATAAGGTTAATGGGCAAGAAAAGGCCACAACTTTATTGATTACAGCAAGTGAAAAGGTATTGGCTTAGGCATTGGATTACGTCAGCTGACTCCACCCCCTCAGAGAGGGGTGAGTCTGAAATGAAGGGGGTTTATTCACCAGTAGGTGGAGCCTGTTGATGCTAATCCAACTATAGGCTCTCCCCTGATGTCACCGAGGGTCATGCCATGGCCTCCTGCCAAGCAGGCATCGGACAGAATACACGACTGCCAGATTCCTTTAACGGAATACCCAAAAATTGAAGGCATAGGCGATGGCCACACCTAGCCTTTCGACACCACAACACATTATTCCAATGCCTAACCTACCCACCAATACCACAAAAGTTGTGACGATTGCTACGAGGTAGGCGAAAAAACCAAAAAGCCTAATGCCAAATGGAAAAATTCCTACCAGGCCCCCCGGACAACCAGGGCGACCAACCTAAGGTCCATAGCAAGGCCAAGGAAAACTAAGACCCTGAGCTCAAAGGGAGTGGAGGGTGGGTGAATCGCGACGGGACGACGAAGAGCGAGGCAGAAGAGGGGCTGGCACCGCAGCATTTAGGCTGCTGAACACTCCCCCTCGGAGGCACCTGGTTGGGTGCCTGCCGATGGGCGTGGGCTCCAGCCAGGTGAGTGGGAGGCAGGGGGCTAATGCTAGAGGCGGGGCTCGGGTTCCCGCCCACAACCACTCCCCTCTCTTCCAGGAGGAGAGTCTTTATTCTGTTCCTTTCAGGACACAATGCATTGCTCCGGCATCACCGCTGCATTATCACAGAGAGACCCTCCTCTCAAATCCCTCTTTCTTCTCCCTCTCGCATTCTGAATCTGCCGCCTAATTAAAATGTTAATGGAATTAAACCGTTGCCTGCATTAAGCCACTGAGCGCATTCAAGATCACTTTTGAGGGGCTTGCCGCAGATGCCAAAGTTTCTCTAGTGAGCCTGCTAAGCATCGTGAAGTGGGGCTGGAGCAGGGGGCGGGGAAGGTCTCCTCTGCAAACCTTTGACATTTCAGAGGGTGGCTGAGGAAAGTTACCGCAGTGGAGGGTGGCCTCCCTTCCTTAGGCAAGAAGCTCAAGGAAGGCAGAAGTTTGGAGGGTCCCACAAGCCGCCACCCCTGACCGTCCTCTCCATCTCTGGGGCCATATGGCGTGCTGATAATCGGCTGAGCCGCTGCTGGAGGAGGGATACTCCTTTAATTAGATCAGCTTAGGGAGAACTCAGCCTTCGATGCAAAGCACAGCTATGTCCCTGTTAATGACAGACCTGGGGAGCTTAACCACACTCCTCTGGGAGAAGGCAGCGCCAATGTCCCATTTGGAGGGAGAAGTTAGAGAGTGACTGAGAAAGTAATTAGATATAATGGATGGGCAGAATAAGTTACAAGAATATGTGGAAATGGCGCAATTGACCAACAGCCTAAGGGGCAGTTCAAGACAAGAATTTGCACAAAAATGGGGTAAATATAAGAGATATGTACAAAAATATACCAGTGGTTTTTCGTCTATGCAACATTTGATTGACCTTGGATAAAGACATATATGAGAAATAAGAGCAATGGCACAAATTGCTGAAAGAATGTATTAGAGAATATATAAAGAATAGATTAATAATGGTAGGTACATTCACTATTAGAATAAAATCATGCAATGGGAGTTGACAGGAAGTCCAAAGTCTTTATGATATTTTTTTGTTAATAATCGTATAAAAAGTAGCATAAATACAGCTGAAGCTTAAGGTTCGTAATTATGTAAGAAAAGATAAGTATATGGTGTTTTTTTCATTTTTTGTGTACATGATTTATGTGTAATGTATTGTAAGACTATTAATAAAGCTTGTTACAAGTGTATTTTTTGAAAAAAGAGAAAGTAATTAGAAGTGATAAGAGGGAGGCGGAAAAGTGCTTTCCAAATGCCTTTTTCAAAGATTCTTAATTTCCTCTTCCAGCCAAAGTTTCCTCAACTGGATCAAGTCACTATGGGCTGGAACAGTTTTGTGTTACTGGGGGATGGAAGAGTGTCTCCCATTAACACAAAACTAGGTTCCAATCCATTGTGATGTGATCCAGTTGAGAAATATGTTGTGGACCTACTCTTTCATCCCCTCCAACCCATTTGTAATTTCTAATATGTTTTTTTAAATATATATATATATATTTGGTGGCACTAAAACCATTCCTGCTTTAGAACAGCCTTCCGTAATCTTTACCCTGGCTTTTGACACCAGAGGCACAGAGTTTCAGGACCCAGTGTGGTTGTGACTGTGATTTTAAACTGTTTCAAAACATATTTTACATTGTTGTTATTTGCATTGGCAATTTTTAGCAAAAGGTCAGGAATGCTGTTTTTATTTTTGTACCCCCAAACTTCCATCATGCAATATGGTGCCTGTTACAGATTGCGGCAGGGAGGGGAATAAACACAAAATTAATAGATGGCAGGATTTCGATTATTCGGGTTGTGACGGGAGAAATACAAGCTGCAGAGGAATTCCTGAGCCAGCCTATGCAAAATGACCTGGCCAAGCTAGGGCCATTAAGAAACAATACAGGGTCGCTGAGGGCAACTGGCAATTCAAGAGAACTGCCTTTCCCCTTGCCCTGAGGTATGAGCAGGGACTGGGAGTTTGGAAGGTTGCCAGGGGGACTGGGTGTGAAGTGACAGGAAAAGAGAGCTTTTAGTAGGGTGTTCTTGGAAGAAAGGAGAAGAAAGACTAGGATCCATCTTGGGCAGGCTGGCTGAAAGTTGGCTGGGAGAGATGCCTTGGACTTCAGGGCTGCACTGCTGTGAGGGACAAGCCCAACTTGAAATGGCCACACTGCAAAATCCTTCATGGAGACTGAAGGTGTACAAAGGGGAATAAACAATATTTCTTAAAGCTATGACAGTCCCTGTCGTGTCTCAATTCCCCAAAGGCACACAGACCCTGGGTGAGTGCCTGGAACCCCATGGAATCTTGCTGTTGCTCGGCAGAGAGTGAGGTTGGCACACGACTTTTGCAACAGTGCCCTTCAGAGGCTTTGAACAACAACGCTCATCATCACTGACCTTTGGCCATACTGCATGGGACTCATGAGAGCTGTACTCCAGCACCATATGAACAGCACCAAGTTCCCTGTTCCTAGTCTACACCAATTGGCAAGCAGTCCACCAGGGTTTCAGAAATTATTCTTTCCCAGTCCTGCCTGGAGTTCCCAAGGATTAAATCTGGGACCTTTCGTGTCCAGAGTCAGGGCCAGATTTAGGTTCGATGAGGCCCTAAGCTACTGAAAGTAATGGGGCCCTTTATATGTCCAGTTGTCCTTTGTCCACAACAAACTGTCACTGGTTTTTGTGTTGAATATATGCTATGTGGTAATTTATGGACCTGATAGGTATCTCAAGCCATTTGCACGTGTTGCCATGTCCATGCAGAATGTAGGCACCCTATAGATAGAAATGAGCAAACTAGTGATATTTTAGGGAGCAGGCTAGCAGACAGGGCCCATTACTTACATCATAGGAACCTACACAACACAAAACACTGTTGCTCTATGTAGGTTTTTTTCATTTTGGGGGGGGGGGCAGAAGAGTGGGGCCTTAAGCTATAGCTTGTTTGGCTTCTACGTAAATCCAGCACCGTACAGATTGTGTGCTGTACTGCTGAGCTACGGCCCTTTCCCTAAGTTCAACACCTCCATCAAAACTTAGCTTTCAGATTCTCTGTTTCCCTTTGCCAGATAACCGTATGGCAACTCACATTGAAAACGAAAGAAATATCAGAGGCTGATTTCTGAAGACGTACCAAAAACTTTTGCTCGGATCTAACAGAAGTGTTTTGCTGAATATAGTTGAAGGAGCGCAGTCTCTATTTCCGAATTGAGAGGAGGGGGGATGAAAACCCGGGCCCAGGAATCTCAGTTTACCAGGCAGATCAAGCGCATTTGCATTTATTGGCTGGCTGGCTGGCATTGCGAAATTGCATGCAACTTCCGCGATTCGGTTTTGGCACGACAATACAGAGCGGGCATCCTTAACCCCATGGGTAGTTGGCAGTCATTTACATTTCCCTCACTAATCTGTTGCGGAACGTCTGTCCTTTTGAAGGCCCCGCATCAGCCTCCCACAGCGAGCTGAAATCACTCGCTGAGCTTTATAAATTTGCCATGTAGCATCCTTTGGCTCCCTTTGCAGAAGGTGCCATCTGCTTCACAGCACCCAGCAGCACTGAGCAAGATTCAGGAAGCGGATTCTGTGTGCTCTAAAGAGGATAGAGATCGGAGAAAGGAACTCTTTGATCTGTGGTGTCAGTGGGTAGGACACTGGCAGCCTCACCTCGTGGACCACCTAAAATGTCTGCCACTGGCACTCCTGGCTGGACCTGTATGAGGCAGCTAGTATCCTATCTTCTGATCTACCTAACTGCCACTATTAGGTTGTGTGCACACCAACCCATTCAGAGCACAAACATAGTTTTTCCTCAATCCAGAATTGTTCAATCTGACTTTAACAGATTGGAGAACTGGTCCCAAACCAACAAAATGAATTTCAGTCGGGACGTATGCAAGGTTCAACACTGAGGCAGGAAGAACCAGCTGCATAAATATAAGATGGGGAAAACCTGGATTGTCAGTAGCACATGTGAAACAGATCTCTGGGTCTTAGTAGACAACAAGCTGAACACGAGTCAACATTGTGATGCAGTGGCAAAAAGAAGCTGATGGCATTCTAGGCTGCATCAACAGAAGTATAGTGTCGAGATCAAAGGAAGTAATAGTATCACTCTATTCTGCCTTGATCAGACCACACCTGGAATACTGAGTCCAGTTCTGGGTGCCCCAATTTAAGAAGGATATTGATACGCTGGAACGTGCGCAGAGAAGGGAGAACAAGATTGTCCAGTAGCACCTTATAGACCAACTAAGTTTCTTCTGGGTACAGTGGTACCTCTGATTGTGAACGGGATCCATTCCGGAGGCCTGTTCACAACATGAAAAGCCTGCAACCTGAAGCACCATATCTGCACAGGTGCGTGGCACGATTTGGTCTTGTGAGCATGCGTGAAGTGCGATTTAGCACTACTGCGTATGCATGAGCGGTGAAACCCGGAAGTAACCCTTTCCGGTACTTCCTGGTCTCCATAGAATCATAGAATCATAGAGTTGGAAGAGACCACAAGGGTCATCGAGTCCAACCCCCTGCAAAGCAGGAAACACCATCAGAGCACTCCTGACATATGGCTGTCAAGCCTCTGCTTAAAGACCTCCAAAGAAGGAGACTCCACCACACTCCTTGGCAGCAAATTCCACTGTCGAACAGCTCTTACTGTCAGGAAGTTCTTCCTAAGGTTTAGGTGGAATCTTCTTTCTTGTAGTTTGGATCCATTGCTCCGTGTCCGCTTCTCTGGAGCAGCAGAAAACAACCTTTCTCCCTCCTCTATGTGACATCCTTTTATATATTTGAACATGGCTATCATATCACCCCTTAACCTCCTCTTCTCCAGGCTAAACATGCCCAACTCCCTTAGCCGTTCCTCATAAGGCATTGTTTCCAGGCCTTTGACCATTTTGGTTGCCCTCCTCTGGACACGTTCCAGTTTGTCAGTGTCCTTCTTGAACTGTGGTGCCCAGAACTGGACACAGTACTCCAGGTGAGGTCTGACCAGAGCAGAATACAGTGGCACTATAACTTCCCTTGATCTAGACGCTATACTGCTATTGATGCAGCCCAGAATTGCATTGGCTTTTTTAGCTGCCGCGTCACACTGTTGGCTCATGTCAAGTTTGTGGTCAACCAAGACTCCTAGATCCTTTTCACATGTACTGCTCTCAAGCCAGGTGTCACCCATCTTGTATTTGTGCCTCTCATTTTTTTTGCCCAAGTGCAATACTTTACATTTCTCCCTGTTAAAATTCATCTTGTTTGTTTTGGCCCAGTTCTCTAATCTGTCAAGGTCATTTTGAAGTGTGATCCTGTCCTCTGGGGTGTTAGCCACCCCTCCCAGTTTGGTGTCATCTGCAAATTTGATCAGGATGCCCTTGAGTCCATCATCCAAGTCGTTGATAAAGATGTTGAATAAGACCGGGCCCAAGACAGAACCCTGTGGCACCCCACTAGTCACTCTTCTCCAGGATGAAGAGGAACCATTGATGAGCACCCTTTGGGTTTGGTCAGTCAGCCAGTTACAAATCCACTGAGTGGTAGCATAGTCAAGACCGCATTTTACCAGCTTCTTTACAAGAATATCATGGGGCACCTTGTCAAATGCCTTGCTGAAATCAAGGTAGACTACATCCACTGCGTTCCCTTCATCTACCAGGCTTGTAATTCTGTCAAAAAATGAGATCAGGTTAGTCTGACATGACTTATTTTTCAGAAATCCATGCTGACTATTGGTGATCACAGCATTCCTTTCTAGGTGCTCACAGATTGTTTGCTTAATGATCTGCTCCAGAATCTTCCCTGGTATTGATGTCAGACTGACTGGGCGGTAATTATTTGGGTCCTCTCTTTTCCCCTTTTTGAAAATAGGGACAACATTTGCCCTCCTCCAGTCTGCCGGGACTTCGCCTGTTCTCCAGGAATTCTCAAAGATGACTGCCAGTGGTTCTGAGATCACATCTGCCAGTTCTTTTAATACTCTTGGATGCAGTTCATCTGGCCCTGGAGACTTGAATACATCTAAACTAGCCAAGTATTCTTGTACTATCTCCTTAGTTATTCTGGGCTGTGTTTTCTCTGCTGAATCATTTGCTCCAAATTCTTCAGGTCGGGCATTGTTTTCTTTATCGGAGAAGACTGAGGCAAAGAAGGCATTGAGGAGTTTAGCCCTTTCTGTGTCCCCTGTTTGCATTTCACCATCTTCTCCTCTGAGTGACCCCACTGTTTCTTTGTTCTTCCTTTTGCTACGAACATACCCATAAAAGCCTTTTTTGTTGCTTTTAACCTCTTTAGCAAGCCTGAGTTCATTCTGTGCTTTAGCTTTTCTGACTTTGTGTCTACACGTGCTGGCTATTTGTTTGAATTCCTCTTTGGTGGTTTCCCCCCTTTTCCATTTTTTGTACACATCCTTTTTTAATCTTAACTCAGTTAAAAGTTCTTTAGATAGCCACCCTGGCTTCTTTAGGTACCTTCTATGTTTCCGTCTCATTGGTATTGCCTGAAGTTGTGCTTTTACTATCTCCCTCTTAACAAACTCCCAGCCATCATGAACTCCCTTTCCTTTTAGTATTACTGTCCATGGGATCTCACCCAGCACTTCCCTAAGTTTTATGAAGTCGGCTTTCTTAAAGTCAAGAAATTGAGTCCTAGTATGCTTGGCTGCTCCTTTCCGCTGTATAGTAAACTTCAGAAGAGCATGATCACTTGCGCCTAATGATCCTTCCACTTCTACCCCATTAACCAGGTCATCAACATTGGTTAGGACCAGATCTAAAATGGCTGTTCCTCTTGTTGCTTCTCCCACTTTCTGGACAATGAAGTTGTCTGCAAGGCCAGTGAGGAATCTGTTTGACCTTATGCTCTTGGCTGAGTTTGACATCCAACAAATATCCGGGTAATTGAAGTCCCCCATTACTACTATCTCCCTTCCTTTTGCATGCTTGGCCATCTGTTCCAGGAAGGCATCATCTATGTCCTCCGTTTGGCTTGGGGATCTATAGTAAACTCCCACAATGAGGTCACTGTTATTCTTCTCTCCCTTAATTTTGACCCAAATGCTCTCACTTTGGCTTTGAGGTTCTAAATCTTGGATCTCTTCACAGGTATACACATCCCTGACATATAACGCCACTCCTCCTCCTTTCTTGTCTGGTCTGTTTCTCTGAAATAGATTGTATCCCTCCATTTTTACATTCCAATCGTGGGACTTATCCCACCAGGTTTCAGTGATGCCTATTATGTCATATTTAGTTTGCTGTACCAAGAGCTCAAGCTCATCTTGTTTATTTCCCATGCTTTGTGCATTAGTGTACAGACATTGAAGTCCATTAGTCATTCCCCCGTGTCTCTTATTTAAGGATTTTTTCCTCCCACCACTAGGTCTGCTTGCTGTTTGCTCCATTTGGTCTATGACATTTGGATGATCATCTTCATCAATTGATAGACTCCTACCTTCAGGAGCACTGTCTCCCTCCCCCACATTAGTCAGTTTAAAGCCCTCCTGATGAGGTTTCTGAGTTTTTTGGCAAAAACATTCCTCCCAACCGTTGTGAGGTGCAGCCCATCGCTTGCCAGAAGTCCATCTTCAAGAAACTGCAGTCCGTGATCTAAGAATCCAAACCGTTCCTGTTTACACCATTTGCGAAGCCAGCTGTTTACTTCCACTATTTTCCCCTCTCTCCCTGGGCCACGTCGTTCAACTGGGAGGACAGATGAGATGACGATTTGTGCATTTAATTGCTTCAATTTCCTGCCCAGAGCCTCGTAGTCTCTTTTGATCTTCTGGAGGCTATTGCTTGCAGTGTCATTGGTTCCCACATGAACCAAGAGGAAGGGGTATTTGTCAGTGGGTTTTATGATTCCTTGCAGTCGTTCAGTTACATCTTGGATCTTAGCCCCGGGGAGACAGCACACTTCCCGAGACATCTTGTCAGGCCCACAGATCACTGCTTCTGTTCCCCTCAGTAGGGAATCCCCTATCACCACTACATGCCTCCTCTTAGGTTTGGTCGGGGTTCTTCTGTGAGCGGTCCGTTCCAAGGTCGCCTGCACATTCCCTGAGGACTGACTTTGCTGCTCATCTTCATATACCTGATCGACTGTAATGAGGGAGAGATCCTCAAATGGAGTCTGCTCTTCGTCTTCCATGCTAGGTGTGCTGGTCCCGGGGGTAAGGTACCTTGGGTGTAGCAAAGTCCACACGAAGAGGGGCAAGGTCCGAGGCAGAGTGCCGGGCGGTGAACAGGAACGCTGGAACAGGAGGCTGTGCAGGGAACAGGAACACCGGATGGTCGGGAACAGGAGGCCGAGCAGGGAACAGGAGTACCGGATAGTCAGGAACAGGAGGCCGAGCAGGGATCAAGAACGCAGGAAGGTCCGAAGCCAACAACGACGTTGCTCCCGCAACCTGGGGCCGGGCTGACTGGGCTTTTATCCTCTTCTAAGGCCAGGGGCGGTCCCGGCCCCCAGGAGCCCCGCCTCCTCTGGCCTTAAGGCGAGCACTCCTCCTGGGGGCAACCAGTTCCCTTCGCCTCTCTGCTCTAAACCTCTGCAGATCAGGAGAGGCCGAAGGGTTACTGGGCCCCGGAGGAGGCTCACCTGTGGCCACTGAGTCGTCAAGCCTCTCTGGGGCCAGAAGGGCTTCACCTGGGGCCAGCTCCTGATGCACTGCCACAGGTGCAGGCTCTTCAGCATCTAGGCCTGGCCCCAGTTCAGCCGGCCCCGGAGGCGGGGACTCCTGTGCAGGCCGGGATTCCTCTGTTTCATCCTCCGAATCGGAATCCCAGGCCATCACACCATCCCCCCTCCCAGGCCCCCCCCTCAACCGAGGGTCCGGACCCGGCTTGCCGGGGTACGTCGCATGGAACTCTCGGAGGCAGGCAGGTGCGTGGACGTTGGCCGCTGGTTCCCAGGAACGGTCCTCCGGTCCGTACCCCTTCCAGTCAATGAGATACTGCAGCTTCCCCCTGCGGTATCGGGAGTCCAGGATGCGTTCCACCTCGTACTCAGGCTCTCCCCGAACCAACACTGGCTGCGGTCGGGGACGGTTCGGGTGGAACTCGTCGGGTGGGGCCACCGGACTCAAAAGGGACCTGTGGAAGACCGGGTGAACCTTCAGGGTTGCGGGTAACCGGAGACGAAATGCCACAGGAGAGACTTGGTCTACGATAGGGAACGGGCCGGTGAAGCGGGCGTCCAACTTCCGCGAAGGTCGAGAGGGGTGGAGGTGGCGAGTGGAGAGCCAAACCAGGTCACCGACGCGAAGTTCCGGCCCCACCTGGCGGTGGCGGTCGGCCTGGGCCTTGTACGCTTCCTTGGCCTGGTGCAGTTGCTCCACCAAAAGCTGTTGCTGGGACTGGAGCTCTTGAAGCCACTCCGTCACCGCCGGGACTGCGGATGTCGGCAGCACCTCTGGAAACAGCCGTGGATGATAACCATAACTGGCCTGGAACGGGGTCTGCTGGGTGGACGCATTCACCGCGTTATTGTAGGCGAACTCCGCCAATGCCAGGTGGTCGACCCAGTCATCCTGCTGGTAGCTGCAGTAACACCGGAGGTACTGCTCCAGCACCGCGTTCGCCCGTTCCGTCTGGCCATCGGTCTGTGGGTGGTAGGCTGACGAGAGGCAGACCTCCGTCCCGAGGGTCTGGTGTAGTGCTTGCCAGAACCGGGATGTGAACTGAACGCCCCGGTCGGACACCACGCGCTCAGGTAGGCCATGCAGGCGGAAGACATGCTGAAGGTACAGCTGAGCAGTTTCCTTGGCTGTGGGTACAGATGGACAGGGAGCGCAGTGCACCATCTTGGTGAAATGGTCGGAGAAAACCAGAAGGCAGGTACAGCCACGAGACGAGGGTAAGTCCACTACAAAGTCCAACGAAACCGTGTGCCAAGGGTGCGGTGGAACTGGCAATGGCTGAAGTAGGCCGGGGGGTCGCCCGGTAGGTCCCTTGGCGCGCCGGCAGACATCACAACCAGCGACGTAGCGAGCCACGTCAGCCTTCAGGCGGGGCCACCAAAACTCTCGACTGACCAGATGGGTGGTCCGATACCGTCCAAAGTGCCCCGCTGCTGGGGCATCATGGGCCATCCGGAGAACCTCCAGCCGTAGTGGCCCTGGCGGGATGTACAAACGACCGTGGTGCATCAGAAGGCCCTGATGCAGGACCAGCCCCGGATACTGTGGGCTGGACCCTTCAGCCAGCTCCCGGAGTCGTTCCTGGGCCCAAGCGTCGACCCGCTGCTGTTCCCGCACCCGAACCTGCAGTGGCTGCGCCTCCTGGGTGGCCAGGAATGCAGCCGGAGGTAGGATCGTGGTGGGTTCTGCTTTCTGTACCGTGTCTGCGTTGTCGTCAGGTTTCCGGGACAGGGCATCCGCCTTCTGATTCTGAGAGCTAGGGATGTAGCGGATCCGGAACTGGAACCGGGAAAAGAACAACGCCCACCGGATCTGTCTTTGGTTCAGCTTGCGGGTGGTCTGGAGGTACTCCAGGTTCCGGTGGTCGGTTCTCACCTCCACCGGATGTCGTGCCCCCTCAAGATGGTGGCGCCAGACCTCAAAGGCTACCTTGATGGCCAGTAGTTCCCGCTCCCACACAGTATAGTTACGCTCCGCTGGTAGGAGCTGGCGGGAATAGAAGGCACAGGGCAAGAGTGGCGCTTCAGGACCAATCTGTTGAGACAAGACGGCACCGAGAGCCGTACTGGAAGCGTCGGTCTCCACCACAAAGGGTCGAGAGGGGTCAGGATGTTGTAAGATTGGTGCCCTCTGGAAACAGGCCTTCAACCCCTGAAACGCCTCCTCTGCCTCCTTGTCCCAGGAAAACGGCGTCTTTGGGCGCAGTAGCCGGGTCAACGGGGTGGTGCGATGAGCATAATCAGCGATGAAGGTCCGGTAGTAATTGGCGAACCCCAGGAAACGCTGTAGGTCCTTGCGGTTCCGGGGTGCCGCCCATTCTTGAACCGCTGTCACCTTCCCCGGGTCCATTTGCACCCCATCTGGAGAGAGCCGGTGACCAAGGAAGTCCACAGTCCGCTGGTGGAACTCGCACTTGCTGAGCTTTGCGTACAAACGGTGCTCACGCAAGCGCTGCAGCACGGTCCGGACATGTCCCTCATGGCGAGCCGGGTCACGGGAGTAAATCAGTATGTCATCCAAATACACCACCACGTACTTGTCTAACAGGTCCTGAAACACGTGGTTGATGTAGCGTTGAAACACAGCAGGCGCGTTGCACAAACCGAAAGGCATAACCAAATATTCGAACTGCCCGTACCGGGTCCCAAACGCTGTCTTCCACTCATCCCCGGCTCGGATCCGAATCAAGTTGTAGGCCCCCCGGAGGTCCAGCTTGGTGAACACCTGTGCCCCTTGCACCCGCTCCAGCAGCTCCGAGATAAGGGGCAAGGGGTACCGGTCTGGGACGGTAATTTTGTTCAGGGCTCGGTAATCATGGCAAGGGCGGAGTTCCCCACATTTCTTCTTAACAAAAAGCACCGGCGCCGCGGTGGGCGAGGTGGAAGGCCTAATGAACCCACGCTCCAGGTTCTTGCGCAAGAAGTCCTGCAAAGCCTCGCGCTCTGGCTCTGTTAGGGAATATAAGCGACTCACTGGTAAAGGCGCTCCGGGTTGGAGGTCTATGCCGCAGTCAAAAGGCCGATGCGGCGGCAGCTGGTCTGCCCCCCGTTCCTCGAACACGTCCTGGTAGTCCTGGTATACGGCTGGGAGCGTGGGTGCTGCCTCCTCTGAGGGCGCGGCCGCCAGCGTTCCGGATTGAGCATGGGAACATGGGTCTGGGAAGTGCACGGTCCGTTTGACCCAGTCAATCTGAACGTTGTGGGCCTCCAGCCAGTCCATCCCGAGCACCAGGGGGAAGCGGGGCATAGAGGCAATGTCCAAAGTTCGCAACTCCCGGTGCTGCTGGAGACACAGGACCAGAGGCTGGGTCTCCTGAGTAACGGCACCTGAACGCAGAAGTCGTCCGTCAATCGCTTCCACCTGGACCGGTACTGGCTTGTTCCGAAGTGGCACCTGATGATGGGCGGCAAAAGCAGCGTCCATATAGGAGCGGGTTGCCCCTGAATCTACCAAAGCATGGGTGAGGATCCAGGGCCCACCTGGAGGGTATAAACGTACCGAAACCATAAGATGTTGCAAGTCCATTGGTGCGGGCCCATTCTGTACGGTTTGGGACCCCCGGTAGCTAGGGCCATCAGCTACTGGGGTTGGCGGTTTCCCTGCGGCTGGCGTTTCTCAGGGCAGGACCGAGCGAAGTGTCCACTTCCGCCACAGTAAAGACAGAGATTTCCATCCCGACGCCGCGCCTTCTCTGCGGGGGAAAGGCGTGGCCGCACTGCCCCGAGCTGCATAGGCTCCTCCGTTAAATCAGTTGTGACCGTGGGGCTGCCGGAAAAAGCTGGTGCCGTGAACTGGAAGTGTCGACGACCCCGGGCCTGACGACGATCCTCCAACCGGTCGCCTATTTGTAGACTCCGTTGAATGAGAGTGTCCAGCGTGGTGGGGCGTTCCATTGTGGCCAACTGGTCCAGTACCTCGTCCGAAAGCCCTTCGAGATACTGGTCCCGCAGTGCCGAGTCATTCCAGGTCAAGTCCTGTGCCAACAGCCGGAACTCCGTGGTATATGTGGCCACCGTGGACTTGCCCTGTTTCAAATGCCGAATCGCCCGGTTGGCTTGACTCTCTTTCTGGGGGTTGCCGAACGCGGCCTCCAAACGATTGCAAAACCCCGTATAGTCTGCCAGCAAGGGGGAGTCTTGCCTGAGTAGCGGCAACGCCCACTTGGCCGCCTGGTCCTTTAACAAGCTAATCAAAAAGTGCACCTTGGTACGGTCGTCAGGAAAGTTCCGGGCTCGCCCCTGAATATACAGTTTGGCCTGGGCCAGGAACATGGGAAAGCTGGCCGGGGCTCCATCAAATTTCTCAGGCAAAGCCACTGGGTACTTGCCCGGAGCCGGGGCGTCGGCCCCAGAAGCCGGTAGGGCTTCCAAGCGTTGCTGAAGTGCCTCAACCGCGTCACTGAGCTGCTGCACGGTGTGAGACAAGGCCTGGTTCTCCTGGGCCAAAGCCACCAGTGCAGCCGCCTGTTCCGCCATGGCCTCTGGCTCTTCCCGAACGCACCCCGACGAAGGGGGAGTGCGGGAGGTGGCGGGAGCAAACTGTGCTGGTCCCGGGGGTAAGGTACCTTGGGTGTAGCAAAGTCCACACGAAGAGGGGCAAGGTCCGAGGCAGAGTGCCGGGCGGTGAACAGGAACGCTGGAACAGGAGGCTGTGCAGGGAACAGGAACACCGGATGGTCGGGAACAGGAGGCCGAGCAGGGAACAGGAGTACCGGATAGTCAGGAACAGGAGGCCGAGCAGGGATCAAGAACGCAGGAAGGTCCGAAGCCAACAACGACGTTGCTCCCGCAACCTGGGGCCGGGCTGACTGGGCTTTTATCCTCTTCTAAGGCCAGGGGCGGTCCCGGCCCCCAGGAGCCCCGCCTCCTCTGGCCTTAAGGCGAGCACTCCTCCTGGGGGCAACCAGTTCCCTTCGCCTCTCTGCTCTAAACCTCTGCAGATCAGGAGAGGCCGAAGGGTTACTGGGCCCCGGAGGAGGCTCACCTGTGGCCACTGAGTCGTCAAGCCTCTCTGGGGCCAGAAGGGCTTCACCTGGGGCCAGCTCCTGATGCACTGCCACAGGTGCAGGCTCTTCAGCATCTAGGCCTGGCCCCAGTTCAGCCGGCCCCGGAGGCGGGGACTCCTGTGCAGGCCGGGATTCCTCTGTTTCATCCTCCGAATCGGAATCCCAGGCCATCACACTAGGGGAGAGGACCTCAAAGCGATTGTATATTTCTCCGTGGGACACAACTTGAAAAAACGTAACATGAAGCAAACGTAACACGAGGTATGACTGTATAAACTTTTGTGTGCATGCACACACACTTCAGATTTTCTAGGAAGTAACACAAGGAAATTGTCTACACTGAGTCAGACTATTGGTCCATTTAGCTTAGCATTGCTCGTGCAGCTTGGCTTTGCCTGCAAAAAGTTCCAGATTCAATCCCCGGCATCTCCAGGTAGGACTGGAAAAATCTGAAACCCTGGAGCTCTTCCCCCATGAAGATCAGAAGTGGAGCTAGAGCACACAAGGATGCATCCTCCCCTCTCTCCTTTAAGCCCACATGCATTCAGCCAAACACCTGCATAGGTGCCTAGTTTCATGGGAGACAAGAAGAGAAAATAGAGGAGATGCTCCCATTCCAATCTACAGTTTAATTGTGTTCACGCTGAAGCATGAGCCGAGAGAAGTCTCAAATAAGTTGCACCAGTGCACTGCGGCTGTAGAGTGCAGATAATTTCAGGCAGCTTAAGTAAGTGAGTCAAGGCACATTTGACAGCAAAAGGAGGGGTGCAGAGGTACAAGAGGCACTAGCCAATCTGACCTAGGCATCCCAACCCCTATCATGAAACCTGCTGTCTGCAGTACTATGGGTGTCCTTTAGTCCTTGTATTACGAGAACAGGTAAATAATATGCCCCTATCTGTTCTCCCTAATATAATTACTAAGCATATATTGAAGAAGAGGAAGATGATTTGGAGACAATAGTCTCCACACACACACACACACACACACACACACACACAAAGATTCTCATCTTTCAAAAGGCGCCAGATGCAACACTGGCTCGGTTGATTGCTGCGTCCGTCTGTAATGGAAGTATCAAAAGTCATCACGGCATCTCTCTTCAAATTGAAAGTTTGCCCTTCAGACAGTGGTGTCATCCTAAGGAGAAAGTGGTCATTTAGGAAAGGAATTAAAAAGAAGGGGAAAACACCCTTGTTAGCATTCTTTCCGAGTCACCAGTCCACAGTTGCTTATTCCACTCATGCAGTCATGTAATTTAAAGGCCGATCAGGATATATTTGTGCATTTAAAAGAAAGCTATCCAGAGGGAGATCGCAGGGGAAGAAACTGAGGAAAGAGGGGCTGTAAGAGAGAGAATTAGTGTAATGTACAACATGAAAGGTTGGAATGGGAAGGAGGGTAGAATCTGATGACTTGTCTAACTTTCCTGTTCAAAATGTTTTTTCTCCTCTTTTCTTTTGAAGATAGGCGGAGAGAGAGAGAGAGAAGGAAGGAAAGTTTTTAATCAACCTAATTTGAGCATCCCTAATGTAATTAGAGAAATACTTCACTGCTTATACTCCCTGCACACACAAGTTAAAAGCCAGACTGTGGCAGGGTGCATTTCTAATCCATTTACTGGCTCTGCACTCCTCTCTCCGCCTCCTCTCCTCCTAATATTCCCTGGCCCCAAAAGAGCTTCTGCCTTCATTTTGCTTAGGCGTCTGTTCAAACTGGCCATTGTAAAGAGTAAATAAATTATCCCCTGCCCTCGTGCCCTCTTTCTATAGGAGACAGCCCTGTTCCAAACAGCTGCCTGCCTTGTGCGTTCAGATACTGGGCGGAAGATAAGAGAGGCAGATCGTCCCGGCTGCAAGCCCACACACTTCCGGGTCAGCACGACTCTTTGTGTGCGTCTCCTCCCCCAGCACACAAACGCACACAGACTGCTTGTGACTGTCCCAAAGTGGATCGAGAATCAGAGCTGCATCACATCCAGGCAAATCTGCCCATTTCAGTTTCTCCGCTCTTCGTTTCAAGGCAATGTTCTGGTGAAAATTCATCAGTATTGTTGTGCAAATTTCTCCTGATATACATTCCCCCCCTGATGCATTTCTTGCCCAATATACACACTTTTGCAATGCTTGTTTCCTCTGATAGAATGCATTTTTGTACTTTACTTCCCCTAACATATGCATTTCAAAACACATTATTAGGATGGAGACTTGCATTGCAAAATTCGGACTGGGGCAAATTTTGAAGGATGGCTGCTTCAGCTGCATTTTGCTTTGTCTTGGGAAGTGTGGGTTAATTTATTCATTGCATTCGGCTTCTACCTTTTTTCCATTATGCTCAAGGTAGTGATCATGGTTCTCCGTCTCCTCATTCAATCCTCACAACAGCCCTGTGAGGTAGAAGAGGCAGCGACTTGCCCTAGGTCGCCCAGTTAGCTTCAAGACACACCGGTTCCCACATAGCCGAAACGCGGACCTCCCGGCCGTCAGGTAACTCCCGTAAGGGAGCGAAGAGCACAGCGGGGGGAAGCGCGGGCGGAGGGAAGCCATAACTATCTCCGGAAAACGAAGCCCCGAGCTTGCAGGGAGAGCGCTGGATTCTCTAAAAAAAAGAAATCCGAACCTTAAGAGCTTATAAAAAAGTGGACTGGCAGTAAGGAAGGATTCGGAGACTAAAGAGAGATCAAAAGAGCTCAGCTGTCAACTGAAATCGGCTAAGACGCAGCTGTATAAGCAAAGCTGGCTAATGAGTGAGCGTCGCTAGCGGCTGAAGTCTCTCCTTCCTCCCAACTTTTGAAGTAACTTTAAGAAGATACAAAGTAACGTAAAGAGGGAGAAAGTTGGAAAGGAGGGCAAAAGGACTAATAATTGGCTACTTTAAGTCCTTTTTGTAACGGGAGAGGAAACGGTGGATAAAAAGAGAGGAGTGAAAATATACCAGTGTCCCTTTTCAGACATCTTTTTCTTTTTTAAAGAAAGTCCTGCGCAACGGAAGTGAAGCTTCCGACTCCATTTTGGTCGCTTTTCTCTTCTCTATGTACGCTGGAGTACAAGGAGGGGGAAGAAGATTAACTAACTTGAAAACTTTGTTTTGACTACTTTTGACTACCTTCCCTGTGACTAAAAAAAAAAGAAAACTTTTTCACTGACTGGATATGATTATTTTTGATCATTTTGGACTGGAAAACTGAGGAATTTAACAGTTGGGACTCACTTTATTATAGACACCAGGTGGACAAGAAGGGAAATACAATCTGCTAAAATTTTCTTTTTTTTTTATTTATTCCCTTTTTACTCCTCCTTCTTTGGTTACTGCATTCGTGTTTTCCAACGATATCCCCCATCCTTTTTTTTCCCCCTTTCCGCATATGTGATTTTTGACTTAGGAGGGGGCCGTCTCTCAATTTCTGCCAACAGTGGATTAACTTTTTGCTCTTTTTTTTTTGTTTTTGTTTTTTTTTTTTTTTTTGTTTGTTTTGGTCTTTTTCTCTGTGGAAGTTACTGGATACTTTTTCATTCTTACCAACTTTTATTTGTATATATATGAGGATTTAGCCTAATTGGTGGCAAGAAGATAAAATCAAACCAGAGGGAAGTTTAACTTTTTTCTTTTGCATTTTTTTTTTTTTTTGTATTCCTTTTTTTTTTTGTATCCCTTTTTGTATTCCTCTTTTTTTTTTTTTTTTTTACTATTTCTCTTTTTTCTCTTGGGGAGTGCAACTGGAACTTGGGGGAGGTAACCGGAGTTGAGAGAGTCCAATCGGTCCGGAAGGCTCTAAAAAATTATAATTTTTGGGACAGAGGCCTTTTAAAGTTAAAAGCTAAAAAAGAGGAAACTATTGGTAAAGGTGTAAAATAAGGAAGTTTGAATTACCTTTATATTGGGACTGTGCCTGGTTAGTAAGACTGAATTAATTTGGTTTGGGATTTTTTTGAAGTGACTGTTAAAAATAAAGAAGTAATAATATAATTGGAGACAATGTCTCATCAACAAAAGAAAGGAGGCAATGGGGGGACCCCAGCTGAGAGAAAGGGGTCGAAACAAGAATCAGATTTCAAAGCAGAAATATTAAAAATGTTTGCAGATATTAGGCAAAGTGAAAAAAATTTAGAATCAAAATTAGAACAAGTAGATACAAAGATTGGAAAACTGGATAGGAAAATAGATGAGACGGTCAATGAACTGAAAGGGCAAATTAAAGAGGTATCCAAGAGAACACATGTGTTGGAGGAAGGAATGAAGAAGACAAGAATGGAAATGAAGGAACTGAAAAAGGAAGATGAAAAGATCAAGGTGGGACTTTCAGAAACAAACAAAATGCAGGAAGAGATGTGGGATGCGATTTCTATGAATGAATTACGACAGCGTGAAGTGAATTTAAGGCTGAGGGCCGTACCAGAGACTCAGGGAGAGGATATCAAACAAAAATTAATATTAGAGCTAGCCCAATGGTTGGAAATACAATTGGAAGAAATGGAAAATACAGTTCAAAATGCATTTAGGATGAGAGTGAGAACAACTAAATCAAAGAAAGCCCCAGGAGATTGCCTCATAACATTTAAGGACAGAGAGATGAGAAACTTGATCCTCCAGAGAAATAGAGAAAAAAGATTATATATAGATGGCAGCTATATAATCATCTTTAAAGATATCCCAATTAGATTGTTGAAACGAAGATATCCATATAAACCAATGGTGCAAATTCTTAAGAAGAATAATATTGAATTTAAATGGGAATATCCGGAAGGGATTTCCTTTGTTTATAAAAGCAAGAGGCATAGGCTGACCAGGCCAGAAGAGATAGGTAAGTTCCAGAGAAAGTATAAGGAATTGATAACAGAAGAAGAGGACGACAAAGATAAAGGTATACCAGGAGGAATAGGAGCCACCGGAGGATGGGACTCAGATGTAAAGGAGAAGAAAGGGGAAAGGACGGACGAAAAGGAGAAGAAAGGGGAAAGGACGGACGAAGAAGAGGAGGAAGAAGAGGAAGGCGAAGAGGAAGAAGAAGTAGAAGAAGAAGCAAACACATTATAAAAAGTAATTTATAACAACCCTTATTTTATTTATAACAAAGAACAGAATGGCGTTAAAAATATGGAATTGGAACATTAATGGGATGAACGAAAAAAATAAAAGGAATAAGGTGGAACAATATTTAAAAAAGAAATATTATCTGCTTACAAGAGACACACGTAGCAAGAAGACACAGGAAAATTCTGATCAACAAAAGACTTGGGAACGAATTTATTTCATCTGATAAAGAAAAGAAAAGAGGAGTAGTTCTGTATATCAAAAATAAAATAGAAGCTCAGCAAATTTTCAAGGATGAAGAAGGTAGAATTATTGCTGTACAGATTACTTGGCAAGGTGAAAAATTGTTAATAGTCGGGATCTATGCACCCAATGGAAATAAAACTGATTTTTATAAAAAGTTGGAAGAGAAATTATTTGAGTATATGGACCAAAAAATAATCGTGATGGGAGATATGAATGGGGTAGTCTCAACAGAAATGGACAGACTAAGAGAGAAAGAGTCGAAAGAAGGTAAACTACCCAAAACTTTTTTTGAAATGTCAAAAAATTGTAATTTGATTGATATCTGGAGACTGAGACATCCACTTGAGAAACAGTTTACGTTCTACTCAGAGCCAAACCAGTCAATGTCCAGAATAGATCAAATCTGGATCTCTAATGAATTAACCCCAAGAATTTCACAAATTGAAATCCAACCAAAAGTAATTTCAGACCACAGCCCAATTAAATTGGAGATAAAAGGTTTAGAAGAAAGAACTTTTAGGTGGAGAATGAATGATTACCTCTTAGAGGACCAAAAAATTTTACAAGACGCACAAAAGAAACTGATAGAATATTTCGAGGATAATTGTAATAAAGGTACGAAGATGAGTATAGTTTGGGACGCAAGTAAGGCAGTGATGAGAGGGTTCTTCATACAACGGAACTCAATTAAAAAGAAAAACAGAGAGAAAGAAAAGAAAGAGATTCTCAAACAAATAATGGATAATGAACAAAAACTAACTAAAAAACCAAATAATTCAAAAATTAGACAAAATATTAAGGTGTTGCAAACACAATTTGCTATGATAATTAACAGAGAAGTGGAGTGGAACATTAAAAGGCTAAGACAGAAAAACTTTGAATTTGCTAACAAATCTGGGAAATGGCTTGCTTGGCAAATTAAGAAAAGAAAAGAACAAAATACAATAAATAAAATTACAGTAGAGGGAGAAGATATAACCAACCCAAAAGAAATTAGAAAAGGATTTTTGGATTTTTATAGACAATTGTATAAAAACAAGGAAAAAAACAATATGAGGAAAATAGAGAGATATTTAAAAGAAAAAGAGGTGCAAAAGATCCCGATAGATAAGAAAGACAAGCTGAACACCCCAATAGACAACGAAGAGATAAGAGAGATTATAAACGAGTTGAAAAAAGGGAAATCTCCAGGTCCAGATGGATTTACAGCTAGCTATTACAAAGAGATGAGACAGATTTTGACAGCACCATTGAAGGAAGTAATGAATAACATTCTGAAAGAAAGGGAAATACCTGAGACATGGAAAGAAGCCTTTATAACCTTTATCCCAAAGCAAGATGCAGATCCAACACAAGTCAAAAACTATAGACCAATCTCTTTGTTAAATACGGACTACAAAATTTTTACAGGATTATTGGCGAAAAGGCTAAAAAAAGTTTTACAAGAAACTATTCATGAAGACCAAGCGGGCTTCCTCCCAGGCAGGCAGATGAGGGATAACGTTCGGAACATCGTTAATATTTTGGAATATCTGACAGCCAGGAATGAGAAGCAGGCAGCGTTGATGTTTGTGGACGCTGAAAAGGCGTTCGATAATGTCTCATGGGACTTTATGTTAAAAAACTTAGAATATATGGAGGTAGGGAAGGGCTTCTTCAATGGAATAAAAGCAATCTATACGGAACAGAGAGCAAAATTGATAGTTAATAACGTAATCACAGAAGAGGTAAAAATATCGAAAGGTACAAGGCAGGGATGTCCACTCTCGCCTCTGTTATTCATACTGGTTTTGGAGATCTTTCTAAAATCAATTAGGGGAAATGAAAGGATAAAAGGGGTGTCGGTGGGTCAAAATAAATATAAAGTGAAAGCTTTTGCCGACGATCTGGTGATAATGATGGAAGACCCGATGGAAAGTATAATAGAAGTGTTAGAGGAGATTGAGCAATTTGGAAAAGTAGCTGGTTTTATATTAAACAAGAAAAAAACCAAGATCATAGTAAAAAATATGGATCAAACACTGGTAAAAGAGTTACAACAACAAACTTGTATTGAAGTGGTGAAAAAGGTAAAATATTTGGGAATATGGCTGACTCCAAAAAATATTGATTTGTATCAGAATAATTACTTACCTGTGTGGAATGGAATTAAGAAAGATCTAGAGGTGTGGGGAAGATTAAAATTGTCCTTTTGGGGTAGGATTTCAATGATTAAGATGTGTGTACTCCCAAAGATGTTATTTTTATTTCAGATGATTCCAGTACTTAAAGGGACGGGGATATTTAAAGAGTGGCAAAGAGGGATTTCGAGATACATCTGGCAGGGCAAAAAACCAAGAATTAAATACAAATTATTAACAGACGCAAAAGAAAGAGGGGGCTTTGCCCTGCCAGATCTGAAATTATACTATGAGGCTTCGTGCCTTTGCTGGATAAGAGACTGGATAAAATTAAAGAACACAAAATTGTTAGATTTAGAGGGATTCGATAACAGATTTGGGTGGCATGCTTATTTGTGGAGGGAGAAGAAAAAGGGCCACAAAACTTTTGAAGACCACATCTTTCGGAAATCGTTAAAAGAAGTTTGGGAAAGATATAAAAATATATTGGAATCAGGGATTCCACACTGGTTGTCTCCATTAGAGGTTATGTGTGTTAAAAAAATCAATATGAGAGGAAGTTGGATTACCTATGGAGATCTAGTGATTAAAGATGGAGAAAAATGGAGATTGAGGCCATACGAACAAGTAAAAGAGTATGTGTTTGATTGGTTTAACTATTATCAGATAAATGATATGTTTAAAAAAGATCTGAAAGAAAAGGGTTATAAAGGAAAAGAGTCAAGATTTCAAACGGAAATAGTAAACAGTGATAGTAAAATAATTTCCAAAATGTACAGAATGTTACTAGAATGGCATACGATGGATGAGGAAGTCAAGTCGGTGATGATCCACTGGGCCAAGGATTTTGGTTACAACATATACTGGGAAGAGTGGGTGAAAATATGGAATAACAACTTGAAGTTTACAGCATGCACCACATTAAAGGAAAACACGATGAAAATGGTATACAGATGGTATATCACACCAGCTAAATTAGCAAAGATGTTTAAAATTAACAACAAGTGTTGGAAATGTAAAGAGAAAATAGGAACTTTTATACATATGTGGTGGGAGTGCAAAAGAGTGAAAGGGTTCTGGGAGAGTATATACAACGAATTAAAAAAGATGTTAAAATATAGCTTTGTAAAAAGACCAGAAACCTTCCTTTTAGGAATAATGAGGAACGATATTAATAAAAAGGACTGTAAACTTTTCCAGTATGCTATAACAGCAGCGAGAGTACTGATGGCCCAGAAATGGAAACAGGAAGAACTGCCGACTGTGGAAGAGTGGAGAATGAAGTTAACAGATTACGCAGAACTGGATAAATTAACTGGGAAAATTAGATACCAACGAGCTCATAAATTTAATGAGGACTGGGAAAAATTTTCGGGGTATTTGGAAGATGTATGTGATGAGCGAACAACGCTAGTGGGTTTTAAAGAAGTTTTGTGAGGAAGATAAGGAATATTGCAAAGATGTAAATAAATATGGTAAGATAGATATTTATTTATTTACCTGTTTAGTTTAAAAGGAAAGGAAAAAAAGGGAAAAGGAAAAATGGTGATACGAAATGTGAGAAATGTGTGGAAAAAGTTTTATTACGGACGATTGGCAGGAAAGTTGAGGGAAGTCCACATAAATTGTAAATATGTTAATGAGAAATCGGTATAATTGTAAATATGTATGAAAAAACTGAATAAAAATGAGATGAAAAAAAAAAAAAAGAATATAATCAAGCAAAATAATACCTAGCAAAACAAGCCGCAATGACTATGTTTTAGTGTTGGAGGCAGTATGCCTTTGAATAACAGTTGCTGGAAATCACAAATGGGGAAAGAGTTGCTGTTGCTGGCTTGATCATAGCTGTCAACTTTTCCCTTTTCTTGTGAGGAATCCTATTCGGAATAAGGGAATTTCCCTTAAAAAAAGCGAAATGTTGACAGCTATGGGCTTGATCCACCAGGGTTCTTTTTATGCTATGCAAGCAAAGCTTAACTGTTTATTTTATCATCTGCAAATGGGAAAGTTTGTAACAGAAGTTGTTTGTGTGAACTGGTCAGGGCCGGGCCCCTCAAATATTCTATGGGGGGAGGTACGAGGGGACATCAGCCCCTAGTGAGTTGGCTGCTATGGGACTGGTTATGAGCTGTGCTGCTGGCCGCACTCCATCCTTGTCAAGGTTTCCAGCAAGTCTCTAGCAACTCTGATTATCAAAAGGGTGTTTCAAGGCTAATCTTAAAAATAAATGCAGTAGAAGCATGGAAAATTGGGAAACACTGGCCTGTGAGCGCTCCAATTGGAGAATAGCCTTTGAATAAGGTGTCATGGACTTTGAAGAAGCACGGACTCAGGGCAAAAGGGAGAAACAAGCTAAGAGGAAGGCACGTTTGGTAAATCCTCACCGTGATCAACTCCCACCCAGAAGCCTATGTCCCCAGTGTGGAAGGACGTGTGGATCCAGAATCGGCCTCCACAGTCACTTAGGGACACACCGCTAAGACCGTGCTCATGGAAGACATTCTTACTCATCTACAAGTGATCGCCAAAGAAGAAGAAAGAGGGCCTGGCAATTATAGCTGAGGATGAAGGCAGCCACTCCATACCCGAGATTACCTTTCTAATGACAAATCTATTTGGAGAGAGATGCTGACAGGGTTATGTTATCACGCAAATGCAAACATACTTGTTTGCCCAGGCAAAGCCAAACACATGACAAGGCGAAGGCTGAGTGACAGCTGGTGTAGACCACATGGTCCTCCAAGCCAAGCATGCCTCATAACAGGTGCTCCTGCAAAAGAAAATGTTGTGTGGAGCAAAGTTCACCTGCGGTTATATAGGTCCTCAGCTGCAAACACAAATGGCTGAGGACATTTTCTGACTTACTGCCTACAAAGAGAAACCTTGCTTATCATTCCCTTTTCTACAGATCCTTGACCCCATCCTTCTGTAGACTCAGGGCAGATAAAATAAGGTACTTCCTCGTTCAGCGTATAGTTCAGCTATGGAACTCACTCCCACTTACTTGGACGTCTTTGAAAGAGGATTGGGCAAATTCATGGTGGAAAGAGCTACCAATGGATTCTAGCTTTGATGGCTATGCTCTTGCCTCCACAGTTGAAGGTCGTAATACTTCTGAACACCAGTAACTGAAAACCCCAGGAGGGGAGAATGCTCTTGTGCTTGGTGTTAGGATAACACTCCAGGCTATCTGCAGGCTCCCTGGATCTCCAAGCATCCTTGGGTGAGAATAGCTCTGAAAAGGCATCCCCTTCTTCTCCAGGGTGCTCCAGAGACATAAATCAACTTGATTTAGAAGAAGAAGAGGAGGAGTTTGGATTTGATATCCCGCTTTATCACTACCCGAAGGAGTCTCAAAGCGGCTAACAATCTCCTTTTCCCTTCCTCCCCCACAACAAACACTCTGTTTGGTGAGTGGGGCTGAGAGACTTCAGAGAAGTGTGACTAGCCCAAGGTCACCCAGCAGCTGCATGTGGAGGAGCGGAGACGCGAACCCGGTTCCCCAGATTATGAGACTACAGCTCTTAACCACTACACCACACTGGCTCTCTTTATTATTTATGCACACTAGCCTTCTCTCTTGACACAGCAAAAGAAAGAGGCATCATAGTTCTAAACTACTATTTATTTACAGAATATTAACAGACAACAGCATCATGGCGTCAGTTCTCTCCAGCTCCGAGAACAAACAGAACAGCGTAAAAGTGAAAGTACAGTTTCACAGACTCTCACACTGGAAGAGAGATTAGGCAGTCTTCCTTTCTCAGGCTCCATTCAGACAGGCATGTGAAATATACCAATCATAAAATCAGCATCGGGGAGCTTGAAATCCTAATACTTGGGTCCTGCTTAAGAGTTTCCGATAGAGTTATCTGGTCAGCCACTGTGAGAACAAGATGCTGGACTTCATGGGCCCTTGGCCTGATCCAGCAAGCTCTTCTTATGTTCTCCTGCCTGAGTCATTCTTGTTTTCCTCCTCTCCATCATCCCTAAGCTAGCCTTCCACAACTTGGTGCCCTCCACATTTTGTTGGACTCCATCTTCCATCAACCCCAATCAGCATGGCCAACCATCCAGGACGATGGGAGTTGTAGTCCAGCAACATCTGGAGGGCATCAAGTTGCAGGTGGCTGCCCTAAGCATTCTGGGAAGTGTGGTTCTGAAGGCAAGGCCACTGAGCCTATAAAGCAGGAGTGAAGAACCTATGGCATAGCTGTCAACTGTCCCTTATTTGGTGGGAAAGTCCCTTATCCCAGCGCCGTGTCCCGCTGCTGTCCCTTATTGATGATGTCCCTTAAATTTCCTGGGTTTCAAAGGAAGCAGCTCCTCTCCCTCCCTCCCTGCTGGCCAGGGAGGAGGGAGGCTCCAACTGTGTTGCTTGGCTGCGTTGCTCACCCAATAAGGAGTCTAAGAATGACTGGGGGGTGGAGCTTGCATGCCTTGTGCCGATCAAATCGGCTGCATTGCCTGGGGACTCGCCTTTGCTCAGCACTTCCCAGCAGAGAGGTGACCGTGGTTTTCCTTGCTGCATCCCCTTTGCTGGGTTGCTACACTGTGGGAACCACCGCTTGAGGCTTCGTTTGGCTGCTGGCTGGGCTTTCTGCCTTTGGCTAGGAGGGGCTCAGAAGTTGCCTGTGTTCGCAAAATCCCTTATTTTGGCTGCTGAGCCCTTATTTTCGAGGCTGCTGGTTCCTTATTTTCAAATCTGTAAGTTGACAGCTATGACCTATGGCTATTCAGATGCTGCTGAAATGCAGCTCTCATCATCCCTGTCCACTTCCAATGCTGGCTGAGCTGATGGGCATTGGAGACCAACAACATCTGGAGGGTTGCAGGCTTTCCAACTTTGCTGCAAATGCTCAAACATCTACAGTGGTACCTCGGGTTACAGATGTTTCAGGTTACAGACTCAGCTAACCCAGAAATAGTACCTCAGGTTAAGAACTTTGCTTCAGGAAGAGAACAGAAATCGCGCAGCAGCAGCGTGGCAGCAGCAGGAGGCCCCATTAGCTAAAGTAGTACCTCAGGTTAAGAACAGTTTCAGGTTAAGAACAGACCTCCAGAAAGAATTAAGTTCTTAACCCGAGGTACCACTGTACCCTGAACAAGGGGCTTCATAATTCCATTTATCAAGATAGAACCATGCTATAATTTTCCAAGGTTACTATTCCAGGTATTTCCAATGTTATTATCCATTTATGATGTAGATTCTCCATGTCAACAGAGATGTTGAGAGAGAAAAGATCCTTTTATTGTGCTCGTATGTTTCTTCAAGGTGCATCTAGAGTTGATTAGATTTGAAGAATTGCTATTTGAATTTGCAGAACTCTCAAGTATCACAAGCTGTTGCTGCAAGAGTCCTCCAAAACACACTGAGGCCCAGGAAAGAGTCTTTGTACCGGCGAGCACCAGAGTCTCTCTTCCCCCGCCTCCACTTTTATTTGCTTTGTTTGATTCTCCATCTCAGCCATAAATACCCATCACGTGAACTGGTGCCTTCAGCTGTGTAAGTTTCCATGGTCCCTGACAGTTATGGCAGAGACATTGAAGGCTCCCTGTATGATGTTCCTGGTGCACATGCATGTTATGGTTGTGTTTTGGTGATTTACCACACAGAGGCTATGGGGGGGGGGATTTCCACATGTCAACTGTAGCCTGTGCGCTGGCATGTTCTGACCCATCTACACCAGGTACCCATTGGAGCAAGGCAGGCTGTTACAGCACCATGGATAGCTCCAAGGGAGCCACTTAGCTCCAACGAAGGCTGGAGTAGACAAGAGCAAGACCTCAGAATATTACACCATTACTCAAACTAGGTCCGCACCAGCTGCTCATTTGTAACCAAGCCAAATTTGAGGCGCTGTGATTGGTGTAGAATGCTCTATTCAGCTTGGGACCAGATTACTTCAAGGACTGCCTTACCAATATATGCCTACCCAACAATTCTGATCTACAGAACTGTGACTTCTACAAGTGCCACATAATGTTCATCCCACACTTGCAAGAAATAGCTCAGTTGGTAGAGCATGAGACTCTCAGGGTCATAGGTTTGACCCCCATGTTGGGCAAAAGATTCCTGCATTGCAGGGGGTTAGACTAGATGACCCTCGTAGTCCCTACAACTCTACAATTCTGTGAGTCTATGCTCCTTCTGTGTGGCAGCACCTTCAATCTTGATCTCTCCACCCATTGATATTAGGCAGGGGTCCTCAAACTTTTAAAACAGGGGGCCAGTTCACTGTCCCTCACACACTGTTGGGGGCCGGACTATAGTTTGAAAAAAATATGAATGAATTCCTATGCACACTGCACATATTTTATTTGTAGTGCACAAAAAGGGGGGGGGATACAATATATAAAAGGAAGAATGATTTTAATCAGCAAAAACTTATAAGTATTTCAATGGGAAATACTTCCCACACAAATGCCCGGGAAGGGCAGTGTTATGTACTGAGTTGAATAGGATCCAAACTGCAGCAGTCAGATTGGTCCTAGAACAATAGGATCCAAATTGCAGCAGTCTGATTGGTCCTAGAACAATAGGATTCAGAATGCAGCAGTCTTATTGGTCCTAGAACAATGCAGCAGTATGATTGGTTGGCAGGAACCACCCAATCATGCTCCAGATATAAGTGAATCCACAACCTGATAGGCTTACAGTAGAATTCCAGAATTAGCCAATCATGTGCAGCCCATTGTGTAAATAATGTATATAAAGCAGATACTTTGAGGGGACATCCATTCATTCCTCCTCACCACTATGAGCTGAATAAAGAACATGAAATCACTTTGCGACTCTGAGTATATTTCAGGCAACAAAGGGAGAAACCTGTGTGCTGATGAGTTTTGTCTGCTGCCTCCGAGGAGCCTCCCTCGAAACACTCACAAGGCAGGGAGACATGCAGTCCAAGAGGAACATGGGGAAGCATTAATTGCATGCGACTCAAGGCTGGCCGTGCCTGGGAGTGGGGATTAAGGGAATTGCAGCTGGATCCAGGGTGGAACGCCTCTTGCTTCCCACCCCCGCGAGATTTCAGAGGGGCAAGAGGGGGAAAGGCACACCAAGAAGAGCCTGTCTGGGGGGCAGGGAAGGAGCAAAAACCCCCATCGGAGCCCCTCTCTCCTGGGAAAGACTCGGCCTTTGCTGCCTGGTGGCGCCCCACTTACCAGGCCCTGCAGCAGAGCCCAGCTGTGGCCAAAGTCGGAACTAGAAGGCTCGCAGGCTGTTGGAAACACGCCCGGGAAGGCCGCCAGCTTCAGAAGTCATCAGGGCGTCCCTCCGGTGGTCTTTGGTAAAGGTAAAGGGACCCCTGACCATTAGGTCCAGTCGTGACCGACTCTGGGGTTGCGGCGCTCATCTCGCTTTATTGGCCGAGGGAGCCGGCGTACATCTTCTGGGTCATGTGGCCAGCATGACTAAGCCACTTCTGGCGAACCAGAGCAGCACACGGAAACACTGTTTACCTTCCCGCCGGAGTGGTACCTATTTATCTACTTGCACCGAGCAACGGGAGCTCACCCCGTCGCGGGGATTCAAACTGCCGACCTTCTGATCGGCAAGTCCTAGGCTCTGTAGTTTAACCCACAGTGCCACTAGGCTTTAAATCTCCCTCAGTCCAGAGAGACCAGTGATAAGCGACCCCTCCCTCCTGAGAGGAGCACACTCGTCTTCTGGCATATCATTGCAGAAGAAAGACTCAATCAGTAGCTCTAAAACTACTTTATTTACAGTCTGTAATACAAAGACTGCACATCTGTGCTCTTTGAGCAGCAGTACAGAACAGCAACACTTTCAGAAGTGAAACCAACTTCCAACAGTACTCCAACAGTACTCAGACTTCCTGTCTCACGCTCCCTCAGACACTCACATGATGTACACAAAAACATAGTACAACAGTACCACTCGCTGGAGCAGCTCAGGTAGATAAAAAATCCTAACACAGGCCCCATCTCTCCCGGCGGGTCTCGTCGGCCGGGAGGAAGAGGGTAGCCAAGCCAGGCGGAAGACACCTCGCCATCGCTGCCACAGCACACATTTCATTCCCACCGTTGCTGTTACATCTTTATTTTTATTTTATTTTATTATTTGGTTTTGTTTGGTTTGCGCACCTCAAAGGTACCACCATTTTAGGTTGGGCGCTTGCAATGTGGGGCTTCCCTATTGAGCCGATAAGTCAGTTTTATGGCTATAAAAAAAGTAAGATGGGCGGGGCGGGTACAGGACCCTGGCGGACAGGATCCGGCCCTCAGATCGTAGTTTGAGGACCCCTGAGATTAGGGAACAGCTTTCACTGCATTCCATTCAGCTAGTGCTAAAAATGTCTTTGCACGGGCAAGCCAACCCAGGCATCTAATTCTGACAGGTAATTAGAACATGTAATTTTATTATATGATGTAGATATTTTTAAATCACTATTTTTAATTAATGGGGGGGGCAGGAGTCCACTTGTTTCCATATTTCATTGGTCTCTTATTATGCATACTTTACATTGTTTAAGTAAACCACTTAGAGGGTTTTGATGATTAGGGGGGTATATGAACCATGTTAAATAGCGATAACCATTTTTAAAGTTTTACTGATTTCATTTGTGTTTTAATGATAATCATTTTATGTATATTTGTGCGTGTTTTTAAAAATAAAATGTTTCCATAGATTTTAGCTATGCTGTCTCTAGAGTTTTCATATGTGCTCCGCTTAGAGAGCTCTTTGATTAATAATTTATCCATTGGCTTCCATGTTCAGAGCCCCTGAATATCACTTGCTGGAGGCAGTAAACAGTTGCCCCCAGACCCTGCTTGGAGGCTTCTCAGAGGCATCAAGATGATGGGCCAGAATGACCTTTGGTCTGGTCCCAGTCTCCAGGCATCTCCACTGCAGGAAATACAATCCTCTTCTTCTTTTCCCAATGCTGAAGATGTTTCAATTCATAACAAAAGCCCCGTTCTATATACTTTGACCATCTGCGCCTTTCTCTAAGGGAGCATTCCAAAGCCAAGGTCCACAGCTGGGATGAATAGAGATCCAGTGGATCTCCAGCTCAGCCAGCTGATTTCTGGTGAAGCCAAGCTATGCCAGAGTAAGCACCACGTTTATTTATGTATTTCATAAAATTTATACGCCGCTTGATTGTAAAAATAAAATAAAAGCAAACTCAAAGATATACTATGTCCGCAGCATTCCCCTAATCCACCAAGCTTCTAACTCTATCAAAAAGAAAATGAGGTTCATCTGACATGACTTATTTTTGAGAAACCCATGCTGAGTCTTAGTAATTACAGCATCCTTTTCTAAGTTTTCTATAGGGACGCGGGTGGCGCAGTGGGTTAAACCACAGAGCCTAGGACTTGCTGATCAGAAGGTCGGTGGTTCGAATCCCCACGACAGGATGAGCTCCTGTTGCTCGGTCCCTGCTCCTGCCAACCTAGCAGTTCAAAAGCATGTCAAAGTGCAAGTAGATAAATAGGGACCACTCCTACGGGAAGGTAAACGGCGTTTCGGTGCGCTGCTCTGGTTTGCCAGAAGTGGCTTTGTCATGCTGGCCACATGACCCAGCTCCCTCGACCAATAAAGTGAGATGAGCGCCACAACCCCAGAGTCGGTCACGACTGGACCTAATGGTCAGGGGACCCTTTACCTTTACCTTTCTAAGTGTCCACAGACCAACTGTTGAATTCTGTCCTAGGACGTTTCCTGTTATCAGCGTCATGCGCACTGGTTGGTAGTTACCGGGGTCTTCTTTCCCCCCCTTTTTGAAGATGGAGACAACATTTCCCCACCTCCAGTCTGCAGGGACTTCACCTGTTGTTCAAGAATTCTCAAAGGTCATAGACAAAGCCTCTGAAGCTACATCCACAAACTCCTTTAGTACCCTTGGATGCAGCTCATCAGGTCCTGGAGATTTGAATTCATTTAAAGTAGCTAGATGTCCCCTTAATACCTCTTTTCCTATCTGGGGCTACAGCTCCCTCCTTACATCATTTATTCTGTTATCACCAGGTTGGACATCGCCTTCTTTTTGGGTGAAGACAGAGGCAAAATAGGTGTTGAGTAGTTCCGCCTTCTCTTTGTCACCCAATAGCATTTCTTCGTCTTCTCCATGCAGAAGACCTACCATTTGCTTGTTCTTCCTCTCGCTTCAGACACTGCATGGAATAATGTTTTGTTTTCTTCATTGTGACTCCTTTTAGAATGTTATTCATTGTAACTGTTTTAGAAAGAAGAAAGAAAGAAAGAAAGAAAGAAAGAAAGAAAGAAAGAAAGAAAGAACGAGCTTGTGGATGTGTTCCACCCCTGACCATTAGGTCCAGTCATGGCCGACTCTGGGGTTGCGGCGCTCATCCCACTTTATTGGCCGAGGGAGCCAGCGTACAGCTTCTGGGTCACGTGGCCAGCATGACTAAGCTGCTTCTGGCAAACCAGAGCAGCGCACGGAAACGCCGTTTACCTTCCCGCCGGAGCAGTACCTATTTATCTACTTGCACTCTGATGTGCTTTCGAACTACTAGGTTGGCGGGAGCAGGGACCGAGCAACGGGAGCTCACCCTATCGCAGGGATTCAAACTGCTGACCTTCTGATCAGCAAGTCCTAGATAAATAAATTTAAAAGTTTGATGCATAAATAGTGACATACACTGACTGCAACAAACCTACTCATTAAGGTTGAGGAGATGGATTGTATCCTCCACTTTTGTTGCTATACAGTGGTACCTCGGTTTAAGTACTTAATTCGTTCTGGAGGTCCTTCTTAGCCTGAAACTGTTCTTAACCTGAAGCACCACTTTAGCTAATGGTGCCTCCCGCTGCTGCCGTGCCACCAGAGCACGATTTCTCTTCTCATCTGGAAGCAAAGTTCTTAACCCGAGGTACTATTTTTGGGTTAGCAGAGTCTGTAACCTGAAGCTTCTGTAACCTGGAGCATCTGTAACCCGAGGTACCACTGTATATTCAAAAAAGAGTATCCATTATGGTTAGCAATGGGGAAATATTGTATCAGGAGAAGGGAAGCTCAAACATTTGGAAGCCCAGCTTTTGGATTTTCCCTCTCTGTGTGCTCTCCTCCATTTCAGCTCCAAAGAACGAGAGAGCATTTGCATCAAGAAGAAATCCCAGGAACAAAAGATTTCAGGATCTCTCCAGTAAATCATTGGCCTCCAGTGGTGCAAAAGAACCCTTCTCTTTTAAACGAGATTCAGCATAGCCTTCTGAGGCTCTTGTCTCCTAGTAGGGGAGGGGGAGGGAGCAGGGAGCAAACTGTAGTGGTGACAGTCTCTGAATTGCTGTTCTGAAGTGCTTTTAGAGGCCAGTCTCTCCTAGCTCATTATTAGCCGTAATTGTTTCACAAAAAAAGGAGAAGTGTCCACTCTTATGAAGAACAGGGGCCCAGATGCTGCTAATAGTGGAGGCTTTTCTGATTGCTGCAATTTCCACCACCACAACACTCCCCCCCCCTCCTCCCCAGCACTGCCACCAAAGTTATGATGTGCATTTTAAAAGAGGGTCTCCGAAGGAAGGAGGGAAAGAGTGCAGAATAAAACACACACCATTACAAGGAAATAACAGCCCTGGCCCCGAAAGTCCATTAGGGAAGCAGAGATGGACATGTCTGCATTTGATGTTCCCTGAACCCAGCATATAGGCTAATTTGACTCACTCATACATTCAAGCACGAGGCAAAGGAAGCGAAGTTAAGAAAACACACACACAATTTAAAACAATTGTGATACATTATAGGCATCCTATGGAAAGCGTACAGGCTCTGTACTTTGTGTAGCAGTAGTAATTCCGTAGGACTGTGAGAAACCACCAGACAAGGATGTCTAACTGAATACACAGTGCAGCTTCTTGGGAATCTCGGCTAGCATGCAAAAATAAAATTTAACTCCAGACAAGTTTCTAGCCCTTATGTATGTGGGGGACGTGCCTGTCAGACTCTTAGCAGCTAAGAAGTGGCCAGTTTCCAGGTTTCAGGAGTCAGTGCATCCCTGACCTGAAAAACACCCCCCGGACCAGGAAAAGCAATATAAATTATGCAAAATAATATAATAATGACAGAATGTATTATGCAGATTCAGGGGAACATATGCAAATGTACTCTCTTTGCACACAAGCCACAGAATACAGGAGGGGGCTCCCCCATAAGGCAGAATTTCAATTTTACTGTAATGTGCTGGACATACAGTCTCATTTATCATCTGGATCCATCCATGAAAAAGTCTTTGTTCCATTTTTTAATTTAATTTTTATTTTTTTGCTCTTGGTTCCCCTTCCACCCTCCCCAATATGGGAGCAAAGGGGGCCCTCTGAAAGACCACCTGCCCAATTTTGTCAGGATGCCACCCTATCCTAACTGAGGAAGAAGCCCTTTTAAGACAAGCAAATGTGCTGTCATCCCAATTCTGTGCATACCTAGTGTGGTCACACAGTGGCGTAGTGTGGGTTGTCAGCACCCGGGGCAAGGCAAATAATTTGCGCCCCCCCCCCCACTGCACTGTCCCTCCCCCAGATAGTCCCTCGTTCTCTCTCCACACCGCACCGCACGCCTGGCACCCTCCCCTCCACAGTGGGCGGCGACCCGGGGGCTCGGATCGGATTCGCACAGCCAGCACTGCAGTGAGAGAGAGTGAGTGAGCCAGGTAGGGGCAGAGAGCTGCGAGTGCGAGCTCGCCCCCCGATGTTGCGCCCGGTGCGGCCGGCCCCCCCTACACCCCCCACGCTATGCCATTGTGGTCACAGCCACATCATGGCTTCCTGCCTCCCCAAGCAAGAATTCTGGAGGTGTAGTTTGTTAAGGGTGCCAGGAACTGTAATTCTATGAGGAGTAAACTGCAATTCCTAGGATTTGGGGGCGGGGTATGTAAGTTAAATGTATGGCCATGACAATGAGTTTATTCCCAAGTAAGTATGCATGAATTGTGCAGGGAAAATAAAACAGACAGTGAGCTAAACGCATTAGAAACTCCGTTGTCCCACTGCAGGCACTTGGCTCAACCATGCACAAATATACAGACATATGCACACACATTTTGCAAACCATAAGCATTTTGTACATGGGACATGGGTGGCGCTGTGGGTTAAACCACAGAGCCTAGGACTTGCCGATCAGAAGGTCGGCGGTTTGAATCCCCGCAATGGGGTGAGCTCCCATTCCTCGGTCCCTGCTCCTGCCAACCTAGCAGTTCAAAAGCACACCAAAATGCAAGTAGATAAATAGGTACCACTCCGGAGGGAAGGTAAACGGCATTTCTGTGTGCTGCTCTGGTTCACCAGAAGCGGCTTAGTCTTGCTGGCCACATGACCCAGAAGCTGTACGCCGGCTCCCTCGGCCAATAAAGCGAGATGAGCGCTGCAACCCCAGAGTCATCCGCGACTGGACCTAATGGGCAGGGGTCCCTTTACCCTTTACCTTTAAGCATTTTGTACACTGGGACTGCTAACCCATCTAGCAGTTGTAGTGAGCTTAAGAAATGGAGGCATCAGAACAATGACCATTCATGCTGCCTTGAGAGCTTTGGAACTAGGCCGGTGTGAAAAAACCACCCCCATCATTCAGCCCGGACACTGAAATCCAGCACCAGGGCCTTCTGGCGGTTCCCTCATTGCAAGAAGTGAGGCTACAGGGAACCAGGCAGAGGGCCTTCTCGGTAGTGGCACCCGCCCTGTGGAACGCCCTCCCATCAGATGTCAAGGAAATAAGCAGCTATCCTATTTTTAAAAGACATCTGAAGGCAGCCCTGTTTAGGGAAGTTTTTAATATTTAACACTCGATTGGGAGCCGCCCAGAATTGCTGGGCAAACTCAGCCAGATGGGTGGGTTATAAATAATAATAATAATAATAATAATAATAATAATAATAATAATAATAATATATTATTATTATTATTATTATTATTATTATTATTATTATTATTATTATTAAAAAACATAAGTTAGAGTAGTGAAATAAATGTGAAATAAATAATAGTCAAATAAATAAATAAATAGTGATTAATAAATAAATAAGGAAATAAATAATAGTCAAATCAAATAGTCAAATAAATGTGACCTTTGCATTAAGAAACAGATTCTTAATGCAAAATTTGTGGATTCTAATTAGATCTTCCTTTTTCTATTCATTGCCAGTTGTAGACATTTTTAATACAGTACCTGAGCTTTAAAAGTAAACTCCCTTTTAAAACACACGGACGCAGAGAAATGAATTGGAACTACTTGGGGGTTTCATTTTTTAAAAAAACTTGAGAAGTTCAATCATGAAATCTAAGTGTGAAAGTTCTCTGCAACTTGCAGCTGTTGAGTACTATAAATTATCTTCCAGTGAAGGACCCTATTCATTAAGAGTGAACTTTTATGGGGGGAGGGGCTTTTAAAAGGGAAACCAGATCATGAAGTAATAGATACAAAGGTCAACAGAGAAAGAGGGTGAGAGGAAACTAGGAGACAAGAACCCATGACTTAGGTGGTAGCCTTTAACCTCTGGCCTTCCAGTTGAAGGGCAATGCTAGATCTCTAAAGAGCAGACCACGGAAAGCAAATGTTGGTCTGAGCTCAGTTTTTTCAAAAGAGTCCACCATCCCTTGTACTTATTATGCAAACCCTTTTCAATGTGGGTGGTCTAACATTTCACCTTTGGCTGGAGAAAATCCTGATGAATAAGACCAACACTTTGGGTTCAAATGCATGGGTGGTATTCAACTAAGTTTCACCCATTGAAATGAAGTGGCCTAACTTGATCATGGTCATTGGTTTCAATGGGTCTGCCCTGAGTAAAACTTACCGTATTTTTTGCTCTATAAGACTCACTTTTTCTCTCCTAAAAAGTAAGGGGAAATGTGTGTGCGGCCTATGGAGCGAATGGAGGCTGTGCAGCTATCCCAGAAGCCAGAACAGCAAGAGGGATTGCTGCTTTCACTGTGCAGCGATCCCTCTTGCTATTCTGGCTTCTGGGATTCAGAATATTTTTTTTTCTTGTTTTCCTCCTCCAAAAACTAGGTGCGTCTTGTGGTCTGGTGCGTCTTATAGAGCGAAAAATACGGCACTTGAAAGCAGCAGCTTTCAGGGGCTGAGGCTGTTTGAAGTCAAGCACTCCTCACCTGGGCACCAAATTACTTCTTCCCCACCTGCAAATGACAAGTAAATTACAGAGACAAGGATAAGGCTCCAGGCTCCAGCGCAAACAAGCAGATTTCTATTGTGCCAGCGTGTGAAATGTTCAAGGTAGAAACCTTATACAAGCCCCATTAATCCCTATCCTAGTCACACACAAATGAAGATGTTTCCCCCCCAGTTTGATTTCTCTTCATCCCAATTAACTCAGCCCTGAAACTCTTTGTGCTTTTAACAAACAGGACACATTTGGCAATGTCTTTAATTGTCCTTTATGCTTCATTTGATTTCTGCAGAATGCCTATTAAGTTTCCACAACTTGAAAGGGAACACTCTGCATCATGCATTTCTCTGTCCTGTCCTTCCCCTGATTTTGCTGCTCGACTCAGTTTCAAATTCTATCTTAAAAACTCAACCGGGATGACGAGGTGGCTTCTGATTGTTTTCAAAAATTGTTTTTGGTGGTGCATAAAGGAGCAAACTGGGCTGCGATGAGGGGAAGAGAGTAAAGGTAAAGGGACCCCTGACCATTAGAATCATAGAATCATACAGTTGGAAGAGACCACAAGGGCCATCGAGTCCATTAGGTCCAGTCTTGACCGACTCTGGGGTTGCGGCACTCATCTCGCTTTATTGGCCAAGGGAGCCGGTGTACAGCTTCCGGGTCATGTGGCCAGCATGACTAAGCCGCTTCTGGTGAACCAGAGCAGCACACGGAAACGCTGTTTACCTTCCTGCCAGAGCGGTACCTATTTATCTACTTGCACTTTGACGTGCTTTCGAAGTGCTAGGTTGGCAGGAGCAGGGACCGAGCAATGGGAGCTCACCCAGTCGCGGGGATTCGAATCGCCGACCTTCTGATCGGCAAGTCCTAGGCTCTGTGGTTTAACCCACAGCACCACCCACATCCCAGGGGAAGAGAGTAGGAAATACCGGTACTTTTTTTTTGCACAAACGTCATGCCAATCTCAGACCCTCCAAGTGTCCCTATTTTCTAGGGACAGTCCCAGATTTACAGAAGCTGTCCTGGTTTCTGTTTTGATCCTGGAATGTCCCCAGGGTGTTTTTCCCAGCTGGAACTCACAGGAACTCAGTTCTGGCACCTCTCAGGTGGGCACCATTGCCATTCTATCAGAACAAGAGGGGTGTTCATGGTGAGTTCTGGCACCTATTTTTCTCAAAAAATAGCACAGGACAGCCCTATTTTCACTGGAGAAATATTGGAAGCTATGGGGTTATGCGACCCCTGAACCAAGGAGATAAGTAACTAGGCAGTCCAGCGTAGGGAAGTTTTTAATGATTAATGTTTTGTTATGTTTTTCTATATGTTGGAATCTGCCCAGATTGGTTGGGGCAACCCAGTCAGATGGGCAGGGTATTATTATTATTATTATTATTATTATTATTATTATTATTAAATAGGACATCCCTATTTTCACTGGAGAAATGTTGGAAGGTATGCAATATTCAGATTACGCTCAAGCCAAAATGGGTGGGAAGAGATTAAGTAACACAAGAGCCGAAACACACGATCCCAAGTAAAAGCTGTTGGACAGTGCATAACACCTCTGCTTCTTCCCTAATTCTGTCACCAACTCACTTGCCCACTCATCCACCAGCATGTTAGATGCTGCTACCTTCCACTGCTGCTATTTTGCAGTATCAATACAGCAAACATGTCAATTTTGTGTCCAGGGCAGCTGTCTACCAGCACCATCTGGTACGCAGGCTGAGACCCTACCTGCCTGTGGACTGTCTCTCCAGAGTGATGCATTCTCTAATTATCTCCCGCTTGGACTACTGCAACACGCTCTACGTGGGGCTACCTTTGAAGGTGACCTAGAAACTACAATTAATCCAGAATGCGGCAGCTAGATTAGAGACTGGGAGCAGCCACCAAGACCACATAACACCAGTCCTGAAAGACCTACATTGGCTCCCAGTACGTTTCTGAGCACAATTCAAAGTGTTGGTGCTGACCTTTAAAGCCCTAATGGCCTCGGTCCAGTATACCTGAAGGAGCGTTTCCACCGCCATCGTTCAGCCTGGACACTGAGGTCCAATGCCGAGGGCCTTCTGGCCGTTCCCTCACTGTGAGAAGTGAAGTTACAGGGAACCAGGCAGAGGGCCTTCTCAGTGGTGGTGCCCGCCCTGTGGAACGCCCTCCCACCAGATGTCAAGGAAATAAACAACTATATGACTTTTAGAAGACATTTGAAGGCAGCCCTGTTTAGCAAAGTTTTTAATGACTGGCGTTTTTAATCTTTTGTTGGAAGCCAACCAGACTGGCTGGGGAAACCCAGCCAGATGGACGGGGTATAAATAAAATATTATTAGTAGTATTATTAGTATTATTAGTATTATTAGTATTAATCATCTCTAGGCCTGAAAATAAGTGGACCCAAATCTGACAAATCTGAAGCGGGTTAAGCTGAGTGTCAGTGAATGATCCAAGGTCACCCAATGAGCTTTTGGGCTGAATGAGAATTTGAACTTAGGTCTCCTGAGTTCTAGTCCAGTGCTCTAACCACTGCAGAATTCTGTCTCCCCTGATTAATTTATTGATTTAACTTCTTCTCCATGCACTTCTGATTGTGGCTTAGTACTTGCTTCCCATATGGCAGTCGCAGTGAGAAAAGCACCAGAAATAATGAAGACTCCACATTTAATTTGCTTATAAAAGGCTCCAAAAACAATGTCCCTGCTTCTGAATGTGTGTTTTTTCCAATTCTGACCCCTCTTTTTTATTATTACATTCTTCTCGATAGTGTAGCCTTGGGAAATGACAAGAGTGTCTCCCGTTATGATTGCAGCCAAGGAGGAGCAAAGTCGGCGAGATCATCCCTTTGTGAAGTGGAGAAAGACTCCTCTGATCTGCCATTGAACACACACAAGAGAACTTCAGTTGGCATGACACACCTGCAGCAGTGAGTGTTACATTTGGCTGCGAGTGGAGCTCCTACACAGCCTCCATGCCATGGGCAAGGAGAAAGGATGGTGTCCTTCGAGTGCAGATCCGACTTTGAATTGGGCCTTTGCTTTGCAGAGAGAGAATTCTCTATCCACATTCAATAGTGCAACATCGCATCCTTGTCGTGCGGTGCCTTTGTCTTCCAAATTGAAAACTCGGCAAAGTGCAGGAAGGTGTATGACCCCCTGGCATTGACTCTTTCTCTCTTGAACATTAATAAAAGAATCAGACGAATGCATGTTAATTATGGGCAGAGCAGAATGAATAACACCCTCCCCGATGTTTTATTTCCTCGTTAAAAATAAAATGTTTTGTTTCTGTTTTCTCGGAACCTAGTACTTTTTCATGTATTCAATGTTCTTCTCGAAAGCATAGATTCAGGGAACGGTCGTCCCCACCTCTTTATCACAGGAGCCTTGGCATCATTCACTCAATAAATGCAATGCTCCACTTCAGTTGGTGTTTATTCACACTGATGTCACTGTACAAGTGTAGCGCTTTATGCCTCTGAGAAAATAAATGTCCCAGAAGTCAATACTTGCTTTGATGGACTCAGGAGCTTCTATAGCCATCTAGAGACCAACCATCTGCTCAGTGCAAGAAATCTAGAAGGTGGCTGTCCAACCTGTGACTGAGGATCTCCAGGAAGGAGATATCTTCTAGGTCAGTGGTTCCATTGCCAAATTGTCCTTCTTGTTGTTGTTGTTGTTGTTTAGTTGTTTAGTCGTGTCCGACTCTTCGTGACCCCATGGACCAGAGTACGCCAGGCACTTCTGTCTTCCACTGCCTCCCGCAGTTTGGCCAAATTCATGCTGGTAGCTTCGAGAACACTGTCCAACCATCTCGTCCTCTGTCACAGTGTTCCATTGTGCCGGAAGTGGTTTAGTCCTGCTGGCCACATGACCCGGAAAGCTGTCTGTGGACAAACGCCAGCTCCCTTGGCCTGAAAGTGAGGTGAGCACCGCAACCCTATAGTCGGACTTAACCGTCCAGGGGTCCTTTACCTTTTTTACCTTTACCTTCCCCTTGGTCTTTTGCAACAGTGGGGCCTCCAAAGTAGCACTGCTTTATTTCATTGGGCTGAGTCCTCTCTCTTGCCACATGTCCTGCCTATGTCCATTTTTATTTGGGGCTCTTCCCACTATGCCCATAACTTTTGATCGTTGTTGTATCCAATGATTAGCTTCCCCACCTTTCCATGATATTCCTAACATGATGTCTTCCATGGCAGGCTGTGCTGTTTTAAGCTGTTCATGTTTCTCTGCATCATAGTCCAGTTCTCCGCTTCACAACACATCACAGGTAATATGCACATATTCAACCCTTTAGCTTTCACATCTAAGGAAATATTTCTATTTTTCCATTATAAAGCTGAGTTTTCCTGATTGCTTCATTCTCCTCTCTATTTCCACTGTTTGATTTTCTCTTCCCAATATTATTATTTTGTCCTAAATAGATGTATTCTTCAACTTGCTTGGTTTCTTTACTTTCCATTTGTATATCATTCTCTTTTTTAAACATCTCTCTCTCTCTCTCTCTCTCTCTCTCTCCAACATTTATAAGTCACATCATTTACATTATTCTTCCAACTTCTGACTGTCTTCGCTGATCAGTGCCAATCCCCCATCCTTCTTCTTTTTTTTAAAAAATGTATTTTTATTAAAGATTTTCTTGGTTTACAAAAGTATGTGCAATGTCTCTGTAGTATTGTTTAAGCAGGCCTACTCAGACACGCACATTTGACATGTATTCTAACATGCAACTTTATTTTATAGTGTATACTTTTGAATCTTCTCATTTCATTCTGAAAACATTTAAGCTAACTTGTTTTAAAATTATTATGATTAATGATAACCATTTGCCTTCCACATATATGTCTCAAGGCAAGGTACACAGTATAATGAAAACAGCTTTTAAAAACCCAGTTAAAAGCAACACAGAAAATAACAGCAAATGAACTTTACGTGTTACAAGGGAACATCTGTGACAGAGACCCCATTCATCCCGCTGGGAAAGTCTGTCAGAACAAAAATGTCTTCAAATGTTCCTAGAAATTGCAGATAGTGGGCATCTGTCATATCTTGACAGGAAAACTATTCCACAGAACAGGGGTTGCTTCACTAAAGCCCTGCTCTGAGTTACTGTGGAGCAAGCGTCTGATTTTATCAGTAATTATAATGTACAGTGTACATCTGATTTTATTGGTCATTTTAATGTATATTTTATGTAAACCACTTAGAGGTTTTGATGATTAAGCAGCGTAGAAATGCTGCTAAGTCAGGGTTGCCATATTTCTAGAAGTAAAATGCAAGACACAAAAGTTTTTGAGGTTTTTCGGGAATGAAACTCAACATTGTCAAGCAATCAACCTGAACATCCCGGACATTTCTGGGTCATTGTGCGCTTGCATGAAATCATGTGCAAATGATTCTCCCTGTGACCACTCCTCATTGTCCCACCACCACTCCTTATGTTCAGAGCCATTTTTCCTTGGTAGTTCCCCAGCTGCATCCTCTCACCATTCCTCAGTGTCCAACCAGTTCAAGATAGCTACAGAAGGATAGATTTGGGCTGAACACCAGGAAAAGCAGAGACATCACCTTGCCAACAAAGGTCCGTATAGTTAAAGCTATGGTTTTCCCAGTAGTGATGTATGGAAGTGAGAGCTGGACCATTAAGAAGGCTGATCGCCGAAGAATTGATGCTTTTGAATTCTGGTGCTGGAGGAGACTCTTGAGAGTCCCATGGACTGCAAGAAGATCAGACCTCTCCATTCTGAAGGAAATCAGCCCTGAGTGCTCACTGGAAGGACAGATCCTGAAGCTGAGGCTCCAATACTTTGGCCACCTCATGAGAAGAGAAGACTCCCTGGAAAAGACCCCGATGTTGGGAAAGATGGAGGGCACAAGGAGAAGGGGACGACAGAGGACGAGATGGTTAGACAGTGTTCTCGAAGCGACCAACATGAGTTTGACCAAACTGCGGGAGGCAGTGGAAGACAGGAGTGCCTGGCGTGCTCTGGTCCAGGGGGTCATGAAGAGTCGGACATGACTAAACGATTAAACATGATAGATGGACAGGACTTTCTAACTTTCTAGCTTCTTCTTTAGGTTCCAATTGTGACCCAGGGTAGAGGGACAAAGGATTGGAGCAGATTTAGATCTTCTCTCTGAACAGAGAGAGAGAGAAGAGAAGAGAATGGCTTCTCCTCCCTCCTTCCCTTTCTCATCTTGGCTCACTATTTGTGCAGGAGGCCCTGAAAAGAAAGCGCAAGGCGTCAAGGGTTGCGTCAAGCCGACAGACGTCCAAAGAATGACTCACTTGGGGACATTCCCAAAACCTCCCACTACTTCTCGGCTTCTTTATGTCGCTCCAAGAAATTTATGCATAGTTGTCTCACCAACTGATCTCTTTCTTCGGCATCATAGGCTGCTTCCCCCCATTTCCCCACCCACCCCCCAAAAAAGAAAAAGAAAACACCCTCCGGCATCCTCTCTCTCTCTCTCTTCAACTCCTCTTATTTGGATTTATACCCCATATAATTAGCCCTCTTGATTCATTTGCTTTTGTTTCACATTAATTGCTCACTATTTTGCACAGACTGGCTCCACCCCACCTCCCTTTTGATATATTTTTTTTGAAAGGGGAGAGAGGAAGGGGGAATTGTCGCTTGAGCTTGGGCACTTTTTAGTTATTTGCGGAGGGAGGGGGCTCTTAGCACTCCCTTCCATGACAGCTGGGCTTAGAAAAGCTGAGCCTTTGAGTGTCTAAAGCCCATTAGCTGTGCCTGCTTGTTTAATGACGCCTGCAGCCTGGAAGGGGTGGGGTGCAGAGAGGAAGAAAAAAACCCACATCTCCTCCCAGAAGTGTGGCAGAGTCCTTTGTTATTTTAATGGGGTTTGGGTTTATGGAACGCTGCCATTGGCTCACGCCGCTCCTGACAGCCAGGCTTCTCCATTGACATACAGAACAAAGGCAGAGCTGTGTCAAGTTGGTGCCAAGTTGGAGGGGATGTGTGTGTGTGTGTGTACGCAGTCAGCAGCCACAGAGATCCACACACAGGCCACAAATTTGCTCATGGTGTTGGGCACCAAGACCCCACAAGACTGACAAGAGCACATTGCCCAGGCTGGCATTATTGTTAGCTTCCGCCATCACTTTACCACCCATTCAGCCAACCAGCCCACAAGCTGGAGGGCATGCCTGATGAAAGCAATGGGGAGGAGATGGCGACAGCCATAACATTCAGTGGGTCAACCTCCAAGCTCCTCTTTTAGACACCACTACAATCCTGAACCAGGGCCAAGGCCATCTGCCCAGGAAAAAAAAACCATGACTCTGCCAGACCTGGAATCTGATCTGCAACCGCTTGGAGACTTTTCCAAGGAGGAAGAAGGCAAGTCGTCATCTCCAAAGGTGACAGACACAGCAAGGCAATCCGGTGGGCTAAATGGCTGGAGGCATATTTGCTCACCCGACGCCACTCTCTGTTCCCACCCAACATCTTCATCACTATTGCATACTGGCTTTAGAAACATTTCACATTAACTTATTTCATTTCACTCAGCTGGTCTAAACATTAGGGTTTCAATGGCAAAGCTATAATCCAAAATCTGAATACTGAATGTCATGGTCAATTGTTAATATCCTCTCTACATTTAATCCCCACAACAACCCTATAAGGTAGGTTAGGCTGAGAACTGGTGTCTGGCCCAAGGTCACCCAGGGAGCCTCATGGTCAAGTGGGAGATTTGAACCCTGGTCTCCCAGGTCCTACTCCAACACTCTTACAAAATAACCCCTCTGCAGCACCACAAATTCAACTCAATGGTGTAATGTTGGAAAATGTTGATCACATCTCCTACCTGGGCAGTTATTGTTCCACAAGGGCCGACACTGATGCTGAAATCCAGCATCGCCTGAGCTCTGCGAGCGCAGCTTTCTCAAGATTGAATCACAGAGTGTTTGAGGACCGAGACATTCACAGGGAAACCAAAATGCTTGTTTACAAAGCGATTGTACTACCAAACTTACTGTAGGCTTGTGAAACATGGACCACTTACAAACACCATCTCCAACTGCTCGAAAGATTCCATCAACGGTGTCGCCGAAAAATTTTACCCATCACTTGGGAAGACAGGAAGAAGCAAATATTACCAGTGTTGAAGCAATGATTCTTCTACATCAACTTCGTTGAACTGGTCATGTTGTGCAGATGCCTGATTATCGTCTTCCAAAGGAACGACTCTATTCCAAACTTTAAAATGGAAAGTGTAATGCTGGTGGTCAACAAAAGAGGTTTAAAGACTGTCTCAAGGCAAACCTAAAAAAATGTAGTATAAATACCAACAATCCAATTGGAGAACAGTCTTTACCAAAGGTGTCATGGGCTTTGAAGACACTTGAACTCAGGACACAAGGGAGAAATGTGCTAAGAGGAAGGCACACTTGGCAGATCCACACCGTGATCAACTCCCACCCAGAAACCACTGTCCCCACTGTGGAAGAACGTGTGGATCCAGAATTGGCCTCCACAGTCACTTACAGACACAACCGTGTTTATGGAAGACGATCTTACTCGGCTACGAGTGATCTCCAAAGAAGAAGAAGAATAGTCCAACAATCTGACCACAACACCAACTGTAGACCTGTGACCAGTATCCCAATTCAGCTTTCTTGCAGAGAATTTAAAAGACTGGCTTTCTGGCTTGAGATCTCGCAAAGCAGTGACACTGAAACACAACAGGTGGTGCCCTCAGTCATTTCTCCTGTGGACTTCTGCATAGAACAAACCATGATGGGCAGGGTCATTTAGCCTTCCCAGCCTGCTGCCTTCTGCAATTCTCCTCACCCCTGTCCATGAGCTATGCAGGTTGGGGCTGATAGAAATTGTGGTCCAAAAGATCTAGAGAGATCTCTAATTTACAACAGCTATTTGACCTTGACTCATGGCAATATGAAGCATATTAATGAGATGGTATATATGGGAAATTAGGGAATTATTAGAGTGACGCTCAATTACTCTGTTAAGCGGTGTAGTTCCACAGGGCGCAAGGTAGAGCATGGAATCCAACACGGAGCTGAGTGCACTTAAGCCCATTGATTCCAATGCACTTAAGTGTGCCTAACTCTGCGCTGGATCATGGCCAAGGTGTCCCAGAGGGAAAATAAAGCGAGCAAATGAAACAAATGCCAACAGAGTCACCGTCTGTTATTTTTATAATATTTTTGGGAACTAGCAAAGTGTCAGGTCATCATGAGGCTGTTGAAGATCAACAGGGCCTGCTACTTATGAGATGCCTCTCAACAAAGTCAGAGTCCCATTGCAAACGGAGGCAGCATCCTTCCTGTGGCATAGCCACCCTGGCCTTTTCTGGTCAGCTTACCTCCATGGACTGACTCTGAACCTAAAGAAGCCAAACTATTCAGAGTGAGGAGGAATACAACACCCATTGGTGAGACTACTCAAGTCAACTTTCTCACAATGCTCTGTCCAAGGTCCTGGACACTTCTGCATTGTCTAAGCCAGATCCTGTTGCCCCTGCGTTAGCTTGCCTTTACTAGATGTGACACCGCCTTATCTGCAGTTAAAGGTAAAGGGACCCCTGACCATTAGGTCCAGTTGCAGAAGACTCTGCGGTTGCGTGCTCACCTCACTCTATAGGCCAAGGGAGCCGGTGTACAGCTTCCGGGTCATGTGGCCAGCATGACTAAGCCAATTCTGACGAACCAGAGCAGCGCACGGAAATGCTGTTTACCTTCCCGCCGGAGCGGTACCTATTTATCTACTTGCACTTTGATGTGCTTTTGAACTGCTAAGTGGGCAGGAGCTGGGCCTGAGCAACGGGAGCTCACCCCGTTGTGGTGATTCAAATCGTCGACCTTCTGATCGGCAAGCCCTACCAGGGATCAGCAATTTGTTTCAGCAGGAGGCCAGTCCACTATCCCTCAGACCTTGTGGGGGGCCGGACTATATTTTGAAAAAAATATATGAACGAATTCCTATGCCCCACAAATAACCCAGAGATGCATTTTAAATAAAAGCACACATTCTACTCATGTAAAAACACCAGGCAGGCCCCACAAATAACCCAGAGATGCATTTTAAATAAAAGGACACATTCTACTCATGTAAAAATATGCTGATTCCCGGACCATCTGTGGGCCGGATTTAGAAAGTGATTGGGCCTGATCCGGCCCCGGGCCTTAGTTTGCCTACCCATGCCCTAGGCTCTGGGCTTTAGACCAAAGCGCCCAAGGGAAATCGCTTTTCAAGAATGTGTGTACAGTGGAACCTTGGTTCTCGAACTTAATCTGTTCCAGTAGTCGGTTCAACTCTCGAAATTGTTTGAAAACCAAGGCGTGGCTTCCAATTGACTGCAGGAGCCTCCTGCACTCAAGCGGAAGTTGCGGAAGCTGCGGAAGCTACGTCAGACATTCGGCTTCCAGACATGCAGCGTTCGAGAGCCGATATGTTCAGGAGCCAAGCCGTTTGGGAACCAAGGTATCACTGTATTGTGCAAAACTGCATACCAAAGCATGCATATACTAGGAGAAATGTACAGTGGTATATCGGGTTAAGTACTTAATTCATTCCGGAGGTCCGTTCCTAACCTGAAACTGTTTTAGCTAATGGGGCCTCCCACTGCCACCGCTGCACGATTTCTGTTCTCATCCTGAAGCAAAGTTCTTAACCCGAGGTACTATTTCTGGGTTAGCAGAGTCTGTAACCTGAAGCGTATGTAACCTGAAGCGTATCTAACCAGAGGTACCACTGTACCCTAAAATGCTGCTGAAATTTCATATTGATTTAAAAAATAAGAATACAAACAGATGTAGAAATATAGAGAACCAAAAATAAGGATGTGGAAAAAATTAGAAACTGAAATTGACACCTCTATGCTAGGGACAAGGGCAGATTTTGTTAATCTTTCGTAATATGGCACCCTGTGTGAGCCCAAAAATTGACAACCGCAAATGGAATCTTCTCAATTATGGATCTTATCAGTTTTGCACCCCTCAGCTCAGTGCCATGTGCAGGGGAACCACCCACAACACCGTAAATCCAGTGCTGCTATGGATATTCTGCCTGAAGCACAATTCAAAGTGTTGGTGCTGACCTTTAAAGCCCCAAAGGGCCTCAGACTAGTATACCTGAAGGAGCGTCTCCACCCCCATTGTTCAGCCCGGACACTGAGATCCTCCTCCAAGGGTCTTCTGCTGGTTCCCTCCCTGTCAGAAGTGAGGTTACAGGGAACCAGGCAGAGGGCCTTCTTCGTGATGGTGCCCGCCCTGTGGAATGCCATCCCACCAGATATCAAGGAAATAAACAACTAGCTGACTTCCAGAAGACATCTGAAGGTGGCCCTGTTTAGGGAAGTTTTACTGTTTTATTGTGTTTTTAATAATCCTGTTGGAAGCTGCCCAGAGTGGCTGGGGAGGCCCAGCCAGATGGATGGGGTATAAGTAATAAATGATGGTGGTGGTGGTGGTGGTGATGATGATGATGATGAAGGCACATGAGGCTGCCATTTTGCTGAAGCAAAGCATGTTTGGGTCTGGCCTTTGCCTGGATGGGTGACCAGGTGGAAATCACTCATGTTCTGCTTTGCGTTCCATGATTTAACTCAAGAAGGTGCTTTATATTGAGTTGCACCATTGGTCCACCAGCTCAGTATTGTCTTGAGAGTCCCATGGACTGCAAGAAGATCAAATGTATCCATTCTTAAGGAAATCAGCCCTGAGTGCTCACTGGAAGGACATATCCTGAAGCTGAGGCTCCAATACTTTGGCCACCTCATGAGAAGAGAAGACTCCCTGGCAAAGACCCTGATGTTGGGAAAGATGGAGGGCAGAAGGAGAAGGGGACGACAGAGGACGAGATGGTTGGACAGTGTTCTCGAAGCTACAAACATGAGTCTGACCAAACTGCGGGAGGCAGTGGAAGACAGGAGTGCCTGGCGTGTTCTGGTCCATAGGGTCACAAAGAGTCGGAGAAGACTAAACGACTAAACAACAACAAAAATATTGAGTTGGACCATTGGTCCACCAGCTCAGCATTGTCTATGCTGAAGGGCAGCAGCCACTCAGGGTTTTAGGCAGATTGTCCAACCCAGCTCTATCTGGAGATGCCAAGGGGTAAGGCTGGAAACTCCTGTATGCAATTGACACTTTGACAATATGTTTTACCAGCTTATGCAGGGTGGGAATATATCTTGATTTATCTGTTTCAGGCACTTGAAATGTGATGTATCATCTCTGCCTGGCCCTCATCCCAAAATCTTTCTTTCACCCCTCCTCTAGTTTCCATGAGAAGGTTCCAGATATTGACACATTTCTGAAAAAACAGAGAGAAGGGGGATTTTTTTTGCTCATATCACCTGGGGGAAGCACGGCCATTTTTTATTTATTTTTATTTTTTGCTTCCTCCATGAGCCAATAAACAACCGTTTATTAGCACCTCTCGTCAGGAGCATTGCCTTTTACGAGCGTTCCTGGAAAACACCTTGCACTCAGCGTTAAAAAGCCCCTGCGGTTGAACTCTCTGAGGTCGCTGTTAATAGGTTAATGAGACCTTCGCATGCCTTTGTTTGAGTGCCTGGTTTTCTAAGATAAAAAACTACCCTGGTGTCGTGAGGAGGCTGGGCCTCTTTATGACTGAGCCCCATTCATTCTGAGTACACAAGAGCTTGCAAATTTAATAAGCAAGAATCCATTTCAGCCTCATGGTCTGCCATGGCAACAGAGAGCACTGGAGGGGGGGTGATGCATAGAGGAGGAAGGGGGACGGCGTGCATTGCTTAGCCTTCATTATTTCCAAAGCCATCTGCTGTGGAGAGCCACAGTTCCAAACTCATTTAAATAGAGCTGGTCTGAAATATGACGGCCGCTCCGTCCAAGATTCGCAACCAGGCTCCAGCAGAGCATCGCACCCTTTTACTCATGTTGTGGTTTAAACTTTAGGGAACGCAGAACGGCGAGGAAATGAGATTGTAAGGTTTGCCGGAATGAAGCCTCCTGCCCTGCACCCAAAAGGGAACAAATAACATGAAGCAACAACACTTAGCATTGATTTTGCACTTTCTGGGTGTGCAAACTGCTCAACAGACTTGGCAATCGTTGAAAAAAAGTGTTGCTGGCCTGCACCTCCCATCATCCCTGACCAGTGACCTTGCTGGGTGAAATGGATAGGAGTCAGATGTTGTTGGACTCTAATTCCCATCAGGCCCAGGCAGCATGGCCAATTGACAGGGTTGATGGGAGTTGTAGCTTAACCTAATAATAATAATAATAATAATAATAATAATAATAATAAATTTATTTATGTCCCGCCCACCTGACTGGGTTTCCCCAGCCACTCTGGGTGGCTTCCAACAGAATATTAAAATACAGTAATGCATCAAACATTAAAAGCTTTGTCAGTGTTTGTAAAAAGCAGAAAAAGGAGGAAAGGGTTCTGACCTCCCTTTGTCTCCTCAGCTTGGTCCTCGGACCCTTGTCTGCATAAAAGAGTCCACGAGAATATCCTTGCAGAGTTTTATTCTTAAAAGTCTTTGTGCAAAACACGACTGAATAACTATACACACCAGCACTAACCAACCAACCCAAACACCAGCCTCAGTCTCAGACTAACATTTCTCACTATATGTATACAACCTGCTGCAAGCCGCTGAGTCATGCTGACCCAGCTTTATTCGCATTAAAGAAACAGCGGCCATTTTAGCCGTGACAAGCTTCCCTGAACAGGGCTGCCTTCAGATGTCTTCTAAAAGTCAGGTAGTTGCTGTTCTCTTTGACATCTGGTGGGAGGGCGTTCCACAGGGCGGGTGCCACTACCGAGAAGGCCCTCTGCCTGGTTCCCTGTAACTTGGCTTCTCACAGTGAGGGAACCGCCAGAAGGCCCTCAGCACTGGACCTCGGTGTCCAGGCAGAACGATGGGGGTGGAGACTCTCCTTCAGGTATACTGGACTGAGGCCATTTAGGGCTTTAAAGGCCAGCACCAAAAGTTTGAATTGTGCTCAGAAACGTACTTGGAGCCAGTGTAGTTATTATTATTATTTATTAAATGTATATACCACCATCCAAAGGAGCTTTGGTTCTCCATCCCTGCCTCACAACAACGCTTTAAGGTAAGGATGTGCTGTTATCTTCATATTGCAAGCTGATTACGTCCAGTCTGGGCACCACAATTTAAGAAGGCTATTGACAAACTAGAACTTGTGCAGAGGAAGGCAGCCAAGATGATCAAGGGTATGGAAAGCAGGCCTTATGAGGAACAGTTGAGAGAGGTAGATAGATAATTTATTACAGTCAGAGACCAGCTTATAAAACACACTTGGGGGTACAATCCCAGAAGGAAACCAAACATTTAAAACAACAACAATAAATTTATAATTTATAATTTATAATTATAATTTATTATAAATTATAATTTATAATTTATAATTATAATTTAATATAATTTATAATGATAAGTGTATAGACACTTAAAACTTTAAGATAAGCTACCGCAGAGAGATGACCCACAGTCACCCATGGAACCGAGTTTGGGGATTTTCTTAACAAACTAGTTTGAGTCGGGGGATGGTCTGTACACAGAATCTGGTGACCATCCGGGTCATCTTATGATCTATGCCTAACAGGAAAAGGTCGAATTTTTGCTTTTACGGGAGGTCAGCGAGCCTCACTTACAGGGGATCAATGGTCTCACTACGTGCCTCTTCATAAAAGGGACATCTAAAGAACAAGTGCTCTGGGCTTCCTTTATCCCCCAATGAACAGGCGCAAGGTCTCTGAGCATACGGGACATTTTAAAGGATCCTTCCAGGACCGGCGAGGGCAGAGCCAAGCTTCAGGAATTAAGTATGTTTAGCCTGAAAAACAGGGAGACTGAGAGGAGATATGATAGCCATCTTCAAATATCTCAAAGGCTAGGCTGCATGGAAGGTGGAGCAAGCTTGTAGTTTACAGTGGTACCTCAGGTTAAATACGCTTTAGGTTACATACGCTTCAGGTTACAGACTCCGCTAACCCAGAAATAGTGCTTCAGGTTAAGAACTTTGCTTCAGGATGAGAACAGAAATTGTGCTCTGGTGGCGTGGCAGCAGCAGGAGGCCCCATTAGCTAAAGTGGTGCTTCAGGTTAAGAACAGTTTCAGGTTAAGTACAGAACTCCGGAACGAATTAAATACTTAACCCGAGGTACCACTGTAAACACCAACAATTGGGAAACACTGGCCTGCGAGTGCCCCAGTTGGAGAACAGCCTTTACCAAAGGTGTTGTGGGCTTTGAAGACACTCAAATTCAGCATGTTTCTCCCTTGCGTCCTAAGAGGAAGGCATGCTTGGCAAACCCTCACCATGATCAACTCCCAGCCGGAAACCTATGACCCCACTGTGGAAGGACGTGTGGATCCAGAATTGACCTCCACAGTCACTTACGGACTCATTGTTAAAACCATGTTTATGGAAGACAATCTTACTCAGCTACGAGGGATCACCAAAGAAGAAGAAGACAGTTCTATGATTCTATGACATGACAGAGGCTGTGGCAATATGGACTTGCCTCAAGTCATCCCATGTGTTGGTGACTGAGGTTAGATTTGAATGTGGGGCTTCTGAACTGTCACTCCTAGGGATGTCTTCAAGTACATCATAGAGTGCCTTTGAGCTGTACATACTAAGATATTGTTATAAAAATTCATAGTGATATCAGATGCGAGGGGGATCATGCTTCTTTGACAGGCTGTGTGCTGTATAAGCAGAAGGTCCTAGGGTTGCTCCCTGGGATGGAAACATGCAAAGCTAAATGTATCACAACTAAGAGGAAAGGCCCAAAAGAGTTTGAGACAATGCTGGCTAAACAGACCAGCAGGTTTTAAAAGTGAGATCAACTTGTGGTGCTCAGTAAAGCAAAATTATTCATTGCATGTTTCAGAGTTCTGAACTTCTTCGGGAGCTACAGGCAGAAACAGAGGAAAGGCTTAGTGTGACTCATCTTTAAAATATAAGTTACATGAAATAAGTTACATGAAAACTATATAAATATCTTTTTAACGGCCAACTTGGATCTTGCATAGTGTTTTAAGATTTTTAGATCATGTAAACTCTCTGTAGTAACTTATGTCATGTTTTTTCAGAATCATGGTATTAATATCACCCGTTGTTCTAGCTTGTGAAGCAGGACTGATAGATAAATAGATGGACAGACAGACAAACAATAGGCTTAAAAGTTAATTCATGGACAATGTCTGCCAAAATCTTAAGAGTCAGTGAGATGATTTGCAGTGGTTGGAGTATGTAATTTTGGAGGGTGAGTGCGTGTGGATTAAATTATGCAAAGTAAGAATAATTATGCACATTTGGACATTCTGCATAATTTTTACAGCCTGCAGAATTCAGCTCTTTTTTGTTCTTCTTCCCTTTGGACACAAAAGTTTGGTTTGACTGAGTACAAAATTCCCACGTGCAAAGCACAGAGTACACACATAAACTTGGTTACCATAAATGTTGTGGGTTTTTTTAAAAAAATCATTTTTCAAACATCTTTCTGGAAGAGATGTCTCATAAAGAGCGAGTGATTCATCATTCCTCTCTCACAACAACAGAGCATTACTGGAACAATTAAACAGCAAAGAAGACACGTCCCATCAAATCATTTTACTCCCTGTACCATGACTTATATGGCCCACCTTCTTCACTGTAAATGGACACAGTTAACAACATATTAAAGTCATTCCTTCAATAATTTATGAATAAAGTCAGCTATTTCCTTTGTAAGAAGCCGTGCTCCTTCTGAGTAGTTTGTCTGCCATAGCTCCCCACACTGCAGTCAGCTCTGATCTGTGGCTCCTGGACAGTGCTGAATTTACATATAAGCTAAACAAGTTATAGCTTATGGCCCCACTCTCTTGGGGCCCACAAAAGAAATTTGAAGGAAAAAAACTGGATGTACATTTCCAAAATACAGTATAAGATAAAAAAAACAAATAAAATAAAACCTACATACAGCAACAGTGTTTGTGTGTTGTGTAGGCTCCTATGATGTAAGTAATGGGCCTCGCCTGCTAGCCTGCTCCCTAAAATATCACTGATTTGCTCCTTTCTATATATAGGGTGCCTACATTCTGCATGGACTGGTTGCATGGCAACATGTGCAAATGGCTTTAGATACCTATTAGGTCCATAAATTACCATACAGTGGTACCTCTACTTATGAACACGATCTGTTCATAAGTCCGTAAGTAGAGCGCTACTACTGCGCATGCGCGAAGCGCGGTAGATCACTTCTGCACATGCGCAAAGTGCACAGATCGCTTCTGCGTGTGTGCGCATGGTGAACCCGGAAGTAAACACTTCCGGGTTTGCTTCATTCGTAACCTGAAAAGCCGCAACGTGAAGCAAATGTAACACAAGGTATGACCGTATAGCATATATTCAACACAAAAAAACAGTGACAATTTGTTGTTGATAAAGGACAGTTGGACATCCAGCCTTCTCCTGGAAGCTGTCAGTGTGAGACAGCAGCCACACCCCGCAAAGGGCTTTGGCTGGCTGGCTAAACTAGGTGAGGGTAACCGATGAGTCTCAAACCCTCGGTGAGTTAGGGACTTGTCTATTCCCTGCATGCGAAAACAGGCTCTGGCGGATTGAGAAGATGAGACCAATAGTGGTGCGAAGTGTCGAGAAGGTGGTTTCTGTTAGGGTTGCCATACATCTGGACCAGTGCTGGGTTTACGTATAAGCTAAACAAGCTATAGCTTAGGGCCCCACTCTCTTGCCCCCCCCAAAAAAAAATTATGGATGTACATTTCCAAAATATAAGATAAAAACAAATAAAATAAAACCTACATACAGCAACAGTGTACATTGATAAAATACATATTTTGTTATCTGCAGATGGCTTTAGATGGCTTTAGGTCCATAAATTACCATATATACAGTGGTGCCCCGCAAGACGAATGCCTCGCAAGACGGAAAACCCGCTAGACGAAAGGGTTTTCCGTTTTGGAGGTGCTTCGCAAAACGAATTTGCTATGGGCTTGCTTCGCAAGACAAAAATGTATTGCGAGTTCCTGCGATTTTTTTTCGCTCCCCACCCCCTTTTTCTAAGGCACTAAGCTGCTAATAGCCTTTTAGCAGCTAATCCGCTAATCCCGTAAGCCTTTAATAGCCGCTAATAGCCGCTAAACCGCTAATAGCGCTAATCCGCTCATAGGGTTGCTTCGCAAGACGAAAAAACCGCTAGACGAAGAGACTCACGGAACGGATTCTTTTCGTCTTGCGAGGCACCACTGTATAACATATATTCAACACAAAAAACAGCGACAATTTGTTGTGGAGAAAGGACAGCTGGACATATAAAGGGCCCCATTACCTTCAGTAGCTTAGGGTCTCATCAAACCTAAATCCGTCTCTGGTCCAGACATAGCCAGGATTTGAAGGTCGGAAACAGTGTCTGGGTGGATAGTATAGATTTTGGCAAATTTTCTTAAAGGTAGTACAGAAACTTCTTCTTTTCTTTCAGGTTTTGCAGAAAAAGCTCAACAACCTTTGTGTCTGGATTTTCATTTTTTGAAATATGGTAATCCTAGTTTCGGCACATGCTGTAAGTGGGAAATGATGGGGAGATGGGGCTTAATAATACATCCTTTTCTGTGATTCTCTCCCCCACCCCAGTTTGTGGAATGCTCACCCAAAAGAGAGGCTTGCCTGGCACTGTCATTACATATCTTTGAGCACCAGGTGAAAACATTACTCTTTACCCAGGCCTTTGGCCATTAAACAATATATGGCCTGTTAAATATGTGAGAAGGGGGGCTGCTATGATACTCTCTGTTATTATGCTTTCATAGAATCATAGAATCGAATCACAGAATTACAGAGTTGGAAGGGATCCTGAGGATCATCTACTCCAACCCCCAGCAATGCAGGAATATGCAGCTGTCCCGTACAGGGATTGAACCTGCAATCCTGGCATTATCAGCACCATGCTCTATCCAACTGATCTATCTAATAATATTATTATTTTTTATTATGCTCCATAAAATATGTTCCTAGAGTTCTACACCACCCTGGGATCTCTTGATAAAGGGTGGTATATAAATTGAAATTATTATTGTTATTATTATTATTATTCCACAATGGTTAATCAATGCCTGTTTTATCAACTTCCTGCGGCTCTCATTGTATGGCTATGTTTTTATTGCCATAAACCACTTCGATACATGTTTATGACACAGTGGTCTAAAAATATTTTCATAACTAATAAATAGGGCATACAAAAATAAGTTCCTTCAGAAAAAATCACTCAAAAATGCTAATGAATTTTACAAGGCTTTTTGTTTTGTTTTGTTTAAAAAAAACAACACAAATTGCTCTATGAATGTGGAGAACTGAATTTAAGACTAGACAAATGAGAAAAGAAAGTACCCAAACCAACAGATCCATGCCTACTATGGAGAGTAGAGCAAGAGGCAGGGAGCTGTCCAAGGTTCTTGGTTAGCATCTCCTTTCCCCCCAAAAGTGCTTTAATTTAGCCTGGGTTGTGCTGAGACTTTCTGCCGTTTCATTCCCAAGCCTTCTATTAAATGGCTCTGTGATTCATTTCCTCTTCCTCCACCACAATTCACTGCATTTATCAAGTACCTTGTCATTTCCAGAATTATTTTCTAACATCACATTCTTCGCAGAATATTGTTTACACAGAATGCTGAAAGGCACATTTGCGAGCGCGTTTCTGAAAGAATGGTTTCTTTCTGATGTTTCATTTATCTAACAGCTGTTGTTTTTGTGCTCTTATCAGTGTTGCTATGGTTTGGTTGCCAATGTTGGTGCCATAATTTTCTTCATCGACCGAACACCTTGAAAAGAATGAATGGAGTGGTGTGTTTTCATTACCAACCACAGCACCCTGGAAAGTATGGATTCAGTGGTGGGGTTTTCCCCCATTACTGCCGTTCGCTTAAAACTCACAGACTAATCCAAACCCCTGATCCACCATGACGGAGGGGAGTTCAGCTTCCCTCTGCCCACGCCAGCTCAGCTCTGCTGGCCTCCAGTGGCAGAGAAGCCCTACCAAGCTCCAATGTGTCCATCAAGAGAGTGGGAACCAGTGCGCACTGGTCCTGATGGGACATAAGCCAGGGAGCCCAACAGTAGGTGGCGCCAGAGCAGATGACAGAGCCAACTAATTCCCGCTTTGGTCTCCATGCTTCTCCTCCTCCCTGTCACCTCCTTACTTTTTGTCCTGCCCACCTTGGCTTCTGCTTTTAAAAGTTATGGTGGTTGTAAAAGGGTTTGCTCAACATTTCTGAATGCTTACTGGTTTCGGTGTAAATAGCGAATTACAGTAGTACCTCGGGTTAAGTACTTAATTCATTCTGGAGGTCTGTTCTTAACCTGAAACTGTTCTTAACCTGAAGCACCACTTTAGCTAATGACACCTCCTGCTGCCGCCACGCTGCCAGAGCACGATTTCTGTTCTCATCCTGAAGCAAAGTTCTTAACCCAAGGTACTATTTCCACATTAGCAGAGTCTGTAACCTGAAGCGTCTGTAACCTGAAGTGTCAGTAACCCAAGGTAAAGGTAAAGGGACCCCTGACCATTAGGTCCAGTTGTGGACGACTCTGGGGTTGCGGTGCTCATCTCGCTTTATTGGCCGAGAGAGCCAGCATACAGCTTCCGGGTCATGACTAAGCCACTTCTGGCAAACCAGAGCAGCACACTGAAACGCCGTTTACCTATAGGAGCGGTACCTATTTATTTATTTACTTGCACTTTGACATGCTTTCGAACTGCTAGGTGGTCAGGAGCAGGGACCGAGCAACGGGAGCTCACCCCATCGTGGGGATTCGAACCGCTGACCTTCTGATCGACAAGTCCTAGGCTCTGTGGTTTAACCCACAGCACCACCCATTTCCCTTTTTTAAAAGTTATGGTGGTTGTAAAAGAGTTTGTTCAACATTTCTGAATGCTTCCTGGTTTCGGTGTAAATAGCGGATTATAATAGACTGGAGCAGAACCTGGCTAAGAAAGTGACACAGCAGTATTTTTTAATACAAACTGGGAAGTGTGGGAGTGATGCGAAATTTCACCTTAATTCTTAATTGATTTATTAATTCACACACAGGCTTTCCCACTCCACTGCTGCCCTCCCCTCTCTTGTTTCTGCTCCCCCCCCCCTTCATGAACTAAGAGAAAATTCATTATTTGAGGGGATTCCCATCTCTTCCATTGCTCCTGTGGCATCCCTTGACATCCCACCAGCACTTTTTTACCGGAGTATTAATTAGAGACTGGTTATTATCTCTCCCTCCTCGCACTCCTTGGGTTTCCCTGCAGGGTTCATTCACAGCAAGAAAAAGCAGGGCTTAGACAGCAACTCAAGCAAAGAATGACTGAACCCAAGTCTTAAGTCATCTGACTGGCTGAACAACTCCCAGAAGGACCCCAGATTGGTCTCAACTATTCTGCTTCTTGCAGCAAAATGTCCTTCATCTGGAAACTCGGCAGTATGGTAAGAACATAAGAAAAGACAAGTGTTCCTGGACCTATCTAGCTCAGCATCCTGTTGCCTAAAATATTGCTTATTTATTTTTAAATAATTTTTATTAACCAGCCAATCAAATCAAATTAAATCATATCACATAAATTCTGAATTACAAAGCCGAATTTTAGGAGTTAAGTACAAATAAGTTTGAGGGTTTTGATGGTAAGATAAGGTTAAAATAAATTAAGATAATTGAATGACAGAAATCAGTGAAAGGTGGAAAGGATTTGCTGAAATAATTAATAACTCGAACACAAAAAAGGTGTGAGGAGGACAAGGAAATAAGTTAATGAAAGATAATGATAAAGATTGGATAATAATAATAATAAATTTTATTTATATCCTGCCCTCCCCAGCTGAAGCCGGGCTCAGGGCGGCTAACAACAATAAAACAGTACAGCACACTTTTGTACAGCACAAACAGCACTCTAAAATCATTCCTTATAAAATTAATTATAAGGATGTGTTTTTAATTGTTTTTTGTTTTTGTTTTTGTTTTGATGTATTGTGTCTTTTGGTTTTTTATGTATTGCAATGTATTGATTTGTATTGTTTATTCTTTTTTCTTTTTCTCACTTTTTTTGGTAATCTTTAAACTTTTAATAAATATTATTTAAAAAAAAATACAAAGCCGAATTTTAAATTTTGTTGAGGGGACCCATATTTCAAGATCCGAAGAGGGATTCTGATCATCTTCTTGCTACTGAGTTAATGTCCAAATCAGTCCAAACAGAGTTCATAATTCTATCCAGTCTTACTGTTGCCTAAAATATTATTATTATATTTATTTAAAACCCGCCTTCTTCCCTGACAGGGACTCAAGGCAGGTTACAGCTAAAGCTGGACCCTAAAAAGTGAGAGCTGGACCATAAAGAAGGCTGATCACCAAATACGGTAATTGATGCTTTTGAATTATGGTGCTGGAGGAGACTCTTGAGAGTCCCATGGACTGCAAGAAGAGCAAACCGATCCATTCTGAAGGAAATCAGACCTGAGTGCTACTGGAAGGACAGATCCTGAATCTGAGGCTCCAGTACTTTGGCCACCTCATGAGAAGAGAAGACTCCCTGGAAAAGACCCTGATGTTGGGAAAGATTGAGGGCACCTGCGTCCCTGGAGGAACTGCCTGCACCACCCTAAATCCATTGCTGATGAAAAGTCTTCTGAATGTGAATGTTGCCCGTGGCCATCATGACAGACCATCACCATGAATTTTGCGAATTCCCACTGACTTTCTAATGGCTCCCTGACTTCCGCCCTACCAGTCCCAACAGCACTAGCCACCACTGCCAAAGCTTTAAACATTAACTGAGTAGCTCAGGGGTGAGTCATCTTCAACCCCACCATCAGGGAAGGCCCATGAGTCATCCTGATGTCCCGATGGATGGTGAGGTACAACTAACATGACACAGCAGAGTTTTTTGGGAAGCAAGGGTTACTTCTTAGACCTGACTCATCCAGATCTATCTGGCTTCTTCCGTAACTTTCTAAACCACTCATTTCCTTCACCCATTAAGGCTATACTTAAGAACATGCCAACCTTTAAAGAAAATGTCGTTTTGACTTTGACAAAAGATAAAAACCCAAGCTGTAATTTCTTTCCTTGTTCTTTCAGTTCTTCATGTTACTACTTTTCTTTCTCCTTAGCCTTTTTTTTTTTTCAGAGCCCTGGTTGGGTTTCTCCTCTTTTCCCCAGCAATTTCCTATATCTTTTAATCCTAATTCAAACAGGGGCGAGCGGAAAATCTTTCCATGACTCTGATAACAACATCCTCTTCTGGCACATGAACAAAGCATGATATTTTCCTAAGCATTTGTGGATGTGTGCCAAGGGGGATATTTATTCCCCCACGACTGCCAGCAAGCACAGCTTTTCAGAGATGAAAACTGCAAAATCCACCCACCGGCCAACATTGTGAGTTTCTTCTAGGCAAAGTGACAATTTCCTGCCATTGACTCTGCCCCTTGTGGGAGGAAGAAGAAGGGGACAGAAACTGTGAAAAGAGAGACACATCTTCTCTCCACACACACACACACACACCCCATGCCTGGCCCAGAAACAAGGTTTCCCCACTCAATCAGATTTCGCCAGTGATGAAACTACAGGTTTTGTACAGCTTTTACTATTTGTGCCCATTGGCTCACGTCAAAATGAAGGTTTTCTGGAGCAACTGATCACCATCAGATCAAAAGAAGAACCAAGGCCCACCTAGTCCTGTTCTCCTGTACACCAGAGCAGCAGGGTAGACCCTTTCCATGGACAGTCCCAGATTTACAGAAGCCATCCCAGTTTCTGATTTGATCCCAGAATGTCCTGCTTTTCCTTAGGACGTTCCTATTTTCATCAGAGAAATGTTGGAGGGTATGGAGTTATGCATAAGACAAGGAGATAAGTAACTATACTTATGTGGCAGCTAGACTGGTGACTGGGAGCGGCCTCCGAGACCACATAACACCGGTCTTGAAAGACTTACATTGGCTCCCAGTACGTTTCTGAACACAATTCAAAGTGTTGGTGCTGACCTTTAAAGCCCTAAATGGCCTCGGTCCAGTATACCTGAAGGAGCGTCTCCACTCCCATCGTTCTGCCCAGACACTGAGGTCCAGCGCCGAGGGCCTTCTGGCAGTTCCCTCGCTGCAAGAAGTGAGGTTACAGGGAACCAGGCAGAGGGCCTTCTCGGTAGTGGCACCCACCCTGTGGAACACCCTCCCACCAGATGTCAAAGAGAAGAACAACTACCAGACTTTTAGAAGACATCTGAAGGCAGCCCTCTTTAGGGAAGCTTTTAATGTTTAACAGACTACTGTATTTTAATACTTTGTTGGAAGCCGCCCAGAGTGACTGGGGAAACCCAGCTGGATGGGTGGGGTATACATAATAAATTATAATAATATTACTATTATTACTACTATACAACCTTTAGAAGACATCTGATGGTAACCCTGCATAGGGAAGTTTTTTTAAATGTTTAATGTTTTCTTATGTTCTTATATATGTTGGAAGCCACCCAGAGTGGCTGGGGTAACCCAGTCAGATGGGTGGAGTACAAATAAGTTTGTTGTTGTTGTTGTTTGTCAGACATAGAGAGTCCTCCTCTCCCTTTGGTAACTTCACAGATAAGAATTAACGAGCAGTTGATATATTTATAGTCCTTTTATTACAGCATCATGTTGCAAGCACAAATACACAGCTCTCTGCAAGGGGGGCAGTTGGCTACTCTAAATCCTCCTTCTGACTTCCACAGCATTTTAGGCACCAATGAGAAGTTCCTACCTCTGACTCCTTTGCTCTCTGATACATTTGAACCTACGAGTCCATGGTGAGGGGGGGTCCCCCACACTCTCAAGTGACATCTCAACTAGTTGCCCTCTCCCTTCTGGTTCCCTTGTCATTATCTCATAGCTGGGTAATTCCTCCCTAAGCTGTTCAGCTTCTCTCTCTCTGAACACGCTGTGGGGGGGGGGGAGCGATTCTTCCGCCTCCACCTCTCCATCTGAGAGAAGCTGGTCTGCCATAGAATGCATTCCCCAGTCCTCATCTTCACACCATTCCCTGACATTGTTGTTGTTGTTGTTAACACTATGGCATCTGGTGCCATAGTGTTGTAATACATTCAAAACACTTTTTTTAAAAAAAACAACTAATGTCCTTGGTGTGTGCACATGTGTGTGTGACAACTGAGTGTGGGCTTGTGTATGAATTGCCATCTTTTCTTCAGGAATAAACACTCCCCATCATACCAAGCTTGAGTAGGGGAGATGGGAAAGAGGAAGGGAGATTCCACCTAAACATTAGGAAGAACTTCCTGACAGTAAGAGCTGTTCGACAGTGGAATTTGCTGCCAAGGAGTGTGGTGGAGTCTCCTTCTTTGGAGGTCTTTAAGCAGAGGCTTGACAACCATATGTCAGGAGTACTCTGATGGTGTTTCCTGCTTGGCAGGGGGTTGGACTCGATGGCCCTTGTGGTCTCTTCCAACTCTATGATTCTATGATTCTATTCTATGAAGGCACTGGGGCCATTTCCAGTGGGAGGCGATAGACAGAACTTGCATGTGCACATCACACCAGCATACCAGCTGGTCTGTGATGGCCTGGGATTCAGACTCAGAGGCTGAACCTGAGGAATCCCAGCCTGCACAAGAGTCCCTGCCTCCAGGGCCAGCTGAGCCGGGGCAGGGGCTTGAACCTGAAGGGCCCGCACATGTGCCGGATCCTCAGGAGCAGTCACCAGCTGAATCCGCTCTGGCTCCGGAGGACCCATTGCCTGCAGGTGCTCCTCTCCCAGCCCTGTCAGGGGAAGGTGAGGTTGCCTCTGGGTCCGGTAACCCTCCAGCCTCTCCTGAGCTGCAGAGGCTCAGGGCAGAGAGGCGGAGGGAACTAAGTTCCCACAGGAGGAGTGCTCTCTAGGCCAGGAGAGGTGAGTCACCAGAGGATTGGGGCCGCCCTGTGCCTCGGGGCAGATAAAAGCCAGCCAGCCCCAGTCCCAAGTTGCAGGAGTAATGTTGTTGCTAGCCTGTTCCTGCCTGCACCCTGTCCTGCTCTTCTGCCAGAGTTCCTGACTCCTCCCGACTCCCCGCCTTGGACCCAGCTACAGCTTTGACGGACAGCCTCCACACCGCACCATCGACCTCAGACTGGACTCAGACCTTGCCTCTCGGTTAGCTCCTGGGGTCAGCACATGGTCTAAGGCGTGGAGATCTTCACAACTACCAGCTTCCCATCCTAGAGGAGGCAGTTTGCATTCCTTAGTGCAGAAAGTATTGATGTGATGTGTAGAGATCTTTCCTGTTCTAATTAATTTAAGAGGGTTCTAGAAGCTTCTCTGTGTGAAAGAAACAAGCAGAAGGTTCGTGATGTTTGGGTTATTCCTTCAGATAAGCTGAGTACAGCTGGCTTAAACTGGTTCTCTTATATTTTTCAGTCAAGGTCATGCTGACTATGACAATAAGGCCAGAAGGAGCCTGGGTTTCACTTTCACTTTCTCTTTCTTTTCCTTCTGGTGTGGTGTTCTGTACATACAGTGCAACCTCGGGTTATGTACCATCCTCCTTATAAACACTTCAGGTAACGAGCTCCGCTAACCCGTAAGTAGGTCTCCTGGTAGCAGACTTTGCCCCGGGATGAGAGCCGAAGTCATGCGCCAGCAGCACGGCAGCAGCAGGAGGCCCTATTAGCGAAAGTGCGCCTCAGGTTCGGAACGGTTTCGGGTTAAAAACAGACCTCTGGAACAAATTAAGTTCGTAACCAGAGGTACCACTGCAGTATGCTTAGTGTTAAGGTTTAGACTTATTATAAGTTATTGTAAGTTTAAGTCTGCTGCAGCTGGATTTCTTGTGGACAGTGCCAATCCTGAATGTATTGGATCTGTGACCATGATGCTCAGTTGCCTTCTGTAGCAGTAAAGCTCTGATGGATGAAATTAATTGCCTCTGGTCTATTTTTTTGAATCCTGCAACGTGTTTAAGTTTTTACTCTGCTAACTATACATTGGAATCTACTCTGGATCAATACTGAGGAGAATTCCATGACAGTGTCGGTGTTACCGGTTGCTCTGGGGCCAAGTAGAACTCTTTCACCTACTCTGCACTGTTGCTTAAATGAAATTAGGGTGATTTGCAAAAGGCAGGAACCCACATTAAAGAGACTGGCCACAAAACAACAGGAGAGCGTCATCTGCCCATGCATTTTCCAGCTTTTTGAAGAGCTTCCAGCCCTCATGTTTGCAAGAACGTGTGAAAAGCCAGGTGGAATCTCAAAAGCCAGAGGAATAGCTGACTGAGATTTCCAGGGATTAGAGATCAGAGAATCTGTACCCCACCCAGCAACAGCTCATCTGGCAAAATGATGGTAGGGAAAGGAGGAGGACTTAGTCAATTGCCTCCATCCATCCATCCAAAGATACATGGATGATCATGCCATATGTATCACAAGAAATAACGTGTGAAATATCCTGGATATAGAGTTGAATGAGAAGCAGCTGGAAGAGGAAAACGTGGGGGGGGGGGAGAGACAACACTCATTCCTCGTCTGAGTTCCTAGCAATCTAGTTTTTTAAGGCAGATTGTTTATGACTGTATTTTTTTAAAAAAAGAAAAAGCAGAAAGTGAGCCTTGTCAGCTAAAATGCAAATATTTGGAGACAAAGCATTCATTATGGCAGAACCCGATTTTTTCAGGGTCAAGACTTTTTTTATTGCGGCAAAATTGATAGGCAGCTGAAATGTTTATTGTCACCACCCTCTGACAGCTTTGACAGTGCCTATCAGGTTGAACTCAACAGCCTGGACTTGTTATTGCTTTATATTTTTTAGTGTAAAGTAATGAGCGGCGGGCTGGGCGGGGGGAGGGATCTGAGAAAGGGAGAGAATTAAATGAAGGCACTAATAGTAAGTCTGGAAGGGGAAAGTAGCCTTGTGTTGGTTCAAAAGGGGAAAAAACCATGCCTTGAGTCTGCCCATATGAGATTGTGCTTATATTGCATTGGTTTTGTGAATGACTCTGGAGATGTTAACCAATATGCAAAGGATTCTGCAGAGAAAAGATTTCTTCTGCATTCCACCCATGCATTTAAAGCACTATGGTACCACTTTAAATAGTCATGGCTCTCCCCCCAAAGAATTCTGGGAGCTGTAGTTTTTTAAGGGTGCTGGGAATTGTGAGGAAACCCCCCTCCCAGAGCTGCAAATCTCAGAGTTTCCTGGGAAGAAGGACAGACTGTTAGCCCACTCACCATTACCTTCTAATCTCCTGTTTATCAATATCCATTTCAAGATAGGGCTCCAGTCCATTTCTGGCTCAGCTCATTATAGACATCCCAAAATAAACTTACTGAGACCACATTGTAATCATGTCTACCTAGAAGCATTGTTTCGATTGCTTTTAATTTTTTAATGCCACGTTGAGAAACAGGTCGCTAATGCAAGTGAATATCATGTATCGATTGATTTGGCCGAAGTTGTAAATACATCATCTAGGATTCAGAAAATCCCTTGGATTTTTAATACTTCTTAAATCATGACAATAAAAATATAGACACACACCATCCATAATAAACGCAGCTACTGCAAGATGTGATTATGGACAAAAAAATGTAAGTGGCTGTAAAGGGAGATTTGACAAATCTGTGGTGTGCAAGGCTATCGGTGGCTACAAGTTACGGTTAGAGATAGAGGAGGAATTGATTTTTGTGGTTCCAACCTGATCAAATTTTGCTCACATCGGACCTCCTCAACCTTGCCCCAACCTTGTGCTCATCAGATGTTTGGGGTGACAGCTCCATGCTGACTGAGGCTGATAGAAGTTGTTGTCCAAAACATTTTGGGGGGCATAAAGTTGGGGAAAGCCTGGGCTATCCTTGGCCACCTCATGAGAAGAGAAGACTCCCTGGAAAAGACCCTGATATTGGGAGAGATGGAGGGCACAAGGAGAAGGGGACGACAGAGGATGAGATGGTTCATAGAATCATAGAATCATAGAATCATAGAGTTGGAAGAGACCACAAGGGTCATCGAGTCCAACCCCCTGCCAAGCAGGAAACACCATCAGAGCACTCCTGACATATGGTTGTCAAGCCTCTGCTTAAAGACCTCCAAAGAAGGAGACTCCACCACACTCCTTGGCAGCAAATTCCACTGTCGAACAGCTCTTACTGTCAGGAAGTTCTTCCTAATGTTGAGGTGGAATCTTCTTTCTTGTAGTTTGTATCCATTGCTCCGTGTCCGCTTCTCTGGAGCAGCAGAAAACAACCTTTCTCCCTCCTCTATGTGACATCCTTTTATATATTTGAACATGGCTATCATATCACCCCTTAACCTCCTCTTCTCCAGGCTAAACATGCCCAGCTCCCTTAGCCGATCCTGGACAGTGTTCTCAAAGCTACCAGCATGAGTTTGACCAAACTGCGGGAGGCAGTGGAAGACAGGAGGGCCTGGTGTGCTCTGGTCCATGGGGTCACGAAAAGTCGGACACAACTAAACGACTAAACAACAACAATCTATTGCAATATACTCAGGATTCCTGCGTTCTCAAGAATGATACCCAGGCCTTAAAACACAGCACTTCAGAGGAAGATTTATCAGAGCTGATCAAAGCAGCAATTAATTCCTGCTTCTCAAAGCAACCTCCTTTGTTTCTGCGAGGCAGCAGACAGTGAGATGGGTCAGCGCTATCGGATTGGATGCTCTCAATCAGTGGATTTGAAAGCTCACTCCTCGGGATCAGGAACGGATACTGGCAGATAAGAGCTGGGGTCTAGAAGGGATTAACCTGCCTGTGATCAATGAGGGAGGGCTGCAACTCAATGGAAGAGCAAATGCTTTGCATGGAAAAGGTCCCAGGTTCAAGATCTCCAGGTGACAAAGACCTTGGTTTGAAATGTGGAAGAAGCCCTGTCAGTCAGTGCGGACTATACCAAGTTTGAGGATAAGACAAATTCATGGTGGATAAGCCTATCTGTGGCTAATGACCACAGTCTTCCATCTTCAGTGCAGAAGGTGTTGTGAGTCGAGGACCCGCCACCCGCATAATAAGACACAAAGACACGTTATTTATAGTTAATGGGCAAAATAAGGCCACAGCTTTATTGGTTACAGCATGTGAGTAGTATTGGCTTAAAAGGTAAAAGTAAAGGGACCCCTGACCATTAGGTCCAGTCATAGCTGACTCTGGGCTTGTGGCGCTCATCTCGCTTTATTGGTTGAGGGAGCCGGCATACAGCTTCCGGGTCATGTGGCCAGCATGACTAAGCCGCTTCTGGCGAACCAGAGCAGCGCAAGGAAACGCGTTTACCTTCCTGCCGGAGCGGTACCTATTTATCTACTTGCACTTTGACCTGCTTTCGAACTGCTAGGTTGGCAGGAGCAGGGACCGAGCAACGGGAGCTCACCCTGTCACGGGGATTCGAACCGCCGACCTTCTGATCGGCAAGTCCTAGGCTCTGTGGTTTAACCCACAGCGCCACCCGCATCCCTAGTATTGGCTTAGGCATTGAATAAAACAGGAGTACATGACTCCACCCCACTCAGCAGGGAGTCATTTCAAGTTAACAACCAGTGGGAGGAGCTTGTTGATGCAAATACAACTGGAAGCTTCCCCATGACGTCACTGGGGGTCGTGCCATGGCCCTAGCCACCAGCAGGGCATCGGACAGGATCCACGACCACCGGATTCCTTTAACGGAATACCCAAAAATGGGAGGGATGGGCATACCCAATCCTCCAACACAGCACACATATTCCAATGCCTAACCGCCAATACCAGAAAGTTGTGATGAGTTGCTACGAGGTAGGCAAAAAAACCAAGAGGCTGGTGCCAATTTGCCAGATGGATAAAAAAGTCCTACCAGGTCCCTTGGGCAACCAAGGCAACCAACCGCAGTCCATAGCAAGGTCAATAAGCAGATCTGATGCAAGCAGGAACAGACTGGGGACAGAACGCTGCCGCAGCTGCTTAAATGCAACTAACCCCACCCACCAGCCAGCTCTATTGGCCGGCTGAAGGGCTTGGTCATGGCAGCGGGGCAAATCAGAAGCAGGGAGGCGAATACGCCTCTCTGCTGCTGCGGGAAGCTGCTCCCACTCACAACCCCTCCACTCCAGGAAGAGGAGAGGCCTTATAACACTGGTCTTGAAAGACCTACGTTGGCTCTCAGTACGTTTCCGAGCACAATTCAAAGTGTTAGTGCTGACCTTTAAAGCCCTAAACTGCAGCGGGAGGCCCCATTAGCAAAAGTGCGCCTCAGGTTCAGAACGGTTTCGGGTTAAGAACAGACCTCCGGAACGAATTAAGTTTGTAGCCAGAGGTACCACTGTAGTATGCTTAGTGTTAAGGTTTAGACATTATAAGTTATTGTAAGTTTAAGTCTGGTGCAACTGGATTTCTTATGGACAGTGCCAACCCTGAATGTATTGGATCTGTGACCATGATGCTCAGTTGCCTTCAGTAGCAGTAAAGCTCTGCTGGATGAAATTAATTGCCTCTGGTCTATTTTTTTGAATCCTGCAATGTGTTTAATCCAAAATGCAGCAGCTAGACTGGTGACTGGAAGCGGCCGCCGAGACCATATAACACCGGCCTTGAAAGACCTACATTGGCTCCCAGTACATTTCCGAGCACAATTCAAAGTGTTGGTGCTGACCTTGAAAGCCCTAAACGGCCTCGGCCCAGTATACCTGGAGGAGCATCTCCACCCCCATCGTTCTGCCCGGATGCTGAGGTCCAGCTCCGAGGGCCTTCTGGCAGTTCCCTCACTGCGAGAGGCCAAGTTACAGGGAACCAGGTAGAGGGCCTTCTCGGTAGTGGCGCCCGCCCTGTGGAACGCCCTCCTGCCAAATGTCAAAGAGAAAAACAACTACCAGACTTTTAGAAGTCATCTGAAGGCAGCCCTGTTTAGGGAAGTTTTAATGTTTAATAGGTTATTGTATTTTAGTGTTTTGTTGGAAGCTGCCCAGAGAGGCTGGGGAAACCCAGCCCGATGGGCGGGGTATAAACAATAAATTTATTATTATTATTATTATTATTATTATTAATTATGCCTCTGACTGCCAGTTGCTGGGAAAGTGTCTCTCTCTCCCCGCCCCTTACTCTTGTTCTTGGGTCCTGCCTCCAACCTTCCCATAGGCACCTCCTCACTGTGAAAGCAGAATGCTGGACTGGGTGGGCCCCTGGCCTGATCCAGCACAGCTCATCTTACGTTCTTATGGCTTAATGGATACACACACACTCCAGCTCCAAACCTCTACTCAGTACGCCATGCTGGTTCTTCCTTTTCTCCAAATGGTTGGCTTCCTGTTTGAATCTTGCCAACTTCTGAGTCCCCATCCATGAAACACAAGACTCCCCATTGTTCTCCATGCATTTACTCCTTCCCTTTCTCAGAGGTGGTGAATATTATAAAAAGCCAGACTCGTCCCAGTGTGCATGTGTTTGTGTGTGTGGTTTGTTTTTTTCCCTCTGATGCACCTCAATTTCAAATCTCCCCCATGCATGAGAAGCATGCGCTAAGTGGAGGTGCTAAGTGACCTTGCAGAACGTCTGGCCACTTTGGTTGCAGGAACAGGGAGGAGAGAAGAGGTACTTAACTGCCTTCCATTAAAGCCCCAGGAGGCTGAAGATGGGAGAAGAACAAAAGTTTTCAATTGCAACATAATTGTTATAGTCATTTTCCAAGCATGAAGCCCTTCACAACGGGCCACCTCTCATCTTCAACAGGGGAGTGCGACACAATGAAGAGTTTTTTTGTTTTTTCGCAAAGGAAGTTCCACTGGCATTTAAACATGGGATTTACAAATGCTCAGCTGTGAGCTTTCATTCTGCAGAAGTGATTACATCCCCTCCACACCAGCATTTTGGGGTATTTATGTTAGATCCGTTTTGACTGCCTATACTCGAGCTGAGCTAGTATGTGACTTCAGTCACCATGACTGGGCTCCTCTAAATGTCCTGTATATTGAGAATTCATCCTGATTTGCTTGCATGAAGCTTACCTGGAGACCAGACTATGCCCATGCTTCAATGAGCCTTCATCCTGATTTGCTTTTGGGAGGAGAAAAGGGAGCATAGCTCAGCCAGTAGAGCATAAGACTCTTAATCTCAGGGTCATGGGTTCAAGCACCATGTTGCGAAAAAGATTCTTGCGTTGGAGGGGGTTAGACTAGATGACCCTCAGGTTCCCTCTCAACTCTATGATTCTATGTTTATTAATAATAATAATAATAATAATAATAATTTATTATTTATAAATAATATAAATATAAAATAATATAAAACTCTGGGCAGCTCCTAATCGAGTGTTAAAAACAATACAGCATTAAATATTAAAAACTTCCCTAAACAGGGCTGCCTTCAGATGTCTTTTAAAAATAAGATAGCTGCTTATTTCCTTGACACCTGATGGGAGGGCATTCCACAGGGTGGGTGCCACTACCGAGAAGGCCCTCTGTCTGGTTCCCTGTAAGCTCACTTCTCACAATGAGGGAACCACCAGAAGGCTCTCAGAGCTGGATCTCAGTGTCCGGGCAGAATGATGGGGGTGGAGATGTTCCTTCAGGTAAACAGAACCGAGGCTGTTTAGGGTTTTTAAAGTCAGCACCAACACTTTGAATTGTGCTCGGAAACATACTAGGAGCCAATGCAGATCTCTCAGGATAGGTGTTATGTGGTTTCGGCAGCCACCCCCAGTCACCAGTCTAGCTGCCGCATGCTGGATTAATTGCAGTTTCTGGGACACCTTCAAAGGTAGCCCCACGTAGAGCACATTGCAGTAGTCTAAGCCGGAGATAACTAGAGCACCACTCTGGCATGAAAAAAGAGAAAGAAGTCACCTTTTGTCGCATGTGGTGATCTTTTAATCAGGTAAAAGCATACTGGGAAATGATATATAATGAATTGAAAAAGATGCTTAAGTTAATGTTTGTTTTAAAAAAATATAACAACAACCCAGAAGCTTTTCTTTTGGAAATTATAAGTGTAGGACTACCTAGACAGAATAGAAATTTATTTATGTATGCATCTACAGCTGCGAGAATATTATTTGGCCAAAAATGTAAAGATGAAGGAATCGCGATGAATAAAGAATGGATACAAAAACTTATGGATTTTGCAGAAATGGCAAAACTTACAGGAAGAATACAAAATCAGGATAACAATTTTTTTACAAAGGAATGGAAAAGGTATATTGAATATTTACAAGCGAATTGCAAATAGATAAAAGCATTGGCAGGACTATTGTAATAACCTGCAGTTTTTAAAATATAGATATATGAAAATAGATCAATAAAAGAATGATTGAATGTAACTTGGAATATGCGGGGGATGATAAAAAAAATAACGAACTGCAGAAAGAGGAGTTTGTTTCTGCGCATATAGAATCCTAGCTGCTGTTGTTACATACATAAACAACTTTAAGATTTCAGGGGGGGCAGGATTTCTGCCCCTATAATCCCTAACAGAAATGCTTTGGGCTTTTTTTATATACTCACTTTTAACATATTTTTTATCTTGTCATGTTATCATTTCCCCAAGATACCCTGGCTTTCTTGCAAGTCCGCCCCACCATGAAAAAATAACCAACTACCTGTTTGCACTTCCAGCAATTATTAGGAACCTTCTTAGACCTTTTAGATGATTTGTTAGATGTTAAGTACCATCTACATTTATGTTCTTCTGTCAATCTGCAGCAATCCACTGAGGGCATCAGGGCACATCAGTCTCGAGGATTTTCCTTGCTAGTTTCTAGCTCCTGTACCTCTTGAACTCTGGAATACTCACAGCAACTCTTGAAAATGGCTCAACATCTTCTGCCATCGACAGGCCTGCCACTTACTCGCACCCATCTGGCATTGCGGCAGCTCCAGCACTGATACCAAACATAATCCTAATTGTGTCATTCAAGGATTTTCATTCGACTTTCCCCATCCTTTGCTAATAGAGGATGATATGAATATGTGTGGGAGAGGGGGAGAGAAAGCGCACTTAAAGATTTAAGAAACAACATCAGCAAAGCTGTTTTCTTCCTAAACCTCCTACTTTCAAAAACATATCAGGATTAAGAAGTTGAGAATGCATTCGACAAAGAGCTCAGTGGAAGACTTGTGTACAAAAAGAGTGAATTAGCTTCTTGACCCTCCTTTTTTTTCCTGGAGGGGTGGGGGCTGACCTTTCTTCCAAACTCCAACCAAAGAAAATGCATAGCCAAGGCCTGCTGGAATAAATTCCCCTTCAGTTAATATCAGCTTTGTGTCTGGCCCTGATTACAGTCACCACCTGTCCCTCGAACTGCAGATTTTTATCCTTTGGTTTGCATTCACCCTCCCACCCAAATTACACAGGGGGTGTGGGTGGGCCTCCGACACATTTTGCTCCGCAAGGACAGAAGCCAGTTCCCTGCCTTGTACGCAGGAGTTGTGTTCCAGAGCCCACAGGATCACAAATGGGCTTTTGTGTAACGTGATCACTCTGCCCCCAAGACAAGCTGTACCCCTAAGCCAAAGGACAGTCAAAAGGAAGAGATATATCTCTTCTTCTTCTTCTTCTTCCACCACCAAACCTTTCCTCTTTGCATCATCCAACTCTGGGTCATTGGTGCAACACAAGCCCTCAATCTAAAAGTCACTGCAGTCGAAAGTCCCCTCCTGACCTGATGAATGAGCCTAACTTTCCCCTAAATAAATATATTACTAGACTGTAGTGCCACCTTGCTAGCAGGAACTCCTTTTCTGACCCAGAGCCAATTCTTTCTCCACACACCACCCCCCCAAGTTGGAGTGTTGCCATCTGTCCTTCAGGAGAGAAAGCTGCCCTCTGCTTTTTAGTTGGTGGCCACAATAGATCATAGAATCATAGAATCATAGAGTTGGAAGAGACCACAAGGGCCATCGAGTCCAACCCCCTGCCAAGCAGGAAACACCATCAGAGCACTCCTGACATATGGTTGTCAAGCCTCTGCTTAAAGACCTCCAAAGAAGGAGACTCCACCACACTCCTTGGCAGCAAATTCCACTGTCGAACAGCTCTTACTGTCAGGAAGTTCTTCCTAATGTTTAGGTGGAATCTTCTTTCTTGTAGTTTGCATCCATTGCTCCGTGTCCGCTTCTCTGGAGCAGCAGAAAACAACCTTTCTCCCTCCTCTATGTGACATCCTTTTATATATTTGAACATGGCTATCGTATCACCCCTTAACCTCCTCTTCTCCAGGCTAAACATGACCAGCTCCCTTAGCCCCTTCCACTGTAATGCCCCTTCCACTGTAAACAAAGCCTTGCGATGCAAAACAAGAAGGCCATACTCAGCAAGAAAGCTGGACTGAGCTGCTGTTGCTAGGGAACTTTCGAGATACTTCGGGGATTGTGTAGAGTTGCAATGTTCTGAGCCTGTCCCTTGGGGTGCCCATGGCTTTTACTGGCTGTTTTGGGTGACAAGAGTTCTTCAAGGTTTCAAGCAGCTGTCTTGCTTGCCTGCCTACCTAAAGTAAAAAAAAGAAGAAGTGGGGAGAAGCTAGGGATTGGCCCATGGACTTCCTGTATGCAAAATCTCTGCTCTGTAAACTACACTGCTTCCAGCAGGGATTGGACTCATCATATACCATCAGGTGATTGCCAGGTTAGCAGACCCTGCAGAGGTCTGTCTAGTTCTGAACTCAGGTAAAGGTAAGGGGACTCCTGACCGTTAGGTCCAGTCGCGGAAGACTCTGGGGTTACGGCGCTCATTTCGCTTTATTGGCCGGGGGAGCCGGCGTACAGCTTCCGGGTCATGTGGCCAGCATGACTAAGCTGCTTCTGAAGAACTAGAGCAGCGCACAGAAACACTGTTTAACTTCCCGCCGGAGCGGAACTACTTGCACTTTGATATGCTTTTGAACTGCTAGGTTGGCAGGGGCAGGGACCGAGCAACGGGAGCTCACCCCGTCGCAGGGATTCAAACCACCGACCTTCTGATCGGCAAGCCCTAGGCTCTGTGGTTTAACCCACAGTGCCACCCGTGTCCCTTCTGAACCCAGACGTCCCCCCCAAAAGTGGCTGCCCTACCCCTGCAGCATACAAAAATAATAAAAGATTTGAGTGCTAAATGTGCGTGGCTATTATTCACAAACATTGATTGCAGCCTATGAGTTAAGGTACAACTCTTATAATAATTCACTCCTAAGAGAATGATTTATTATAAGACCCTTCACTCCCCCCGCCCTGAGTACTCAGCAGTCAGGAGGAAAGTCACAGAAAATATTATATATTTTTCACTCCTGGGACTCGATTTATTGTTGTACTAGTAGCTGGAGTTTGCAAGGGCCAGCCTAAGACATTTTGCTATCTGAGACGAGGACAAGATGGTAGAGAGTCTCCCTTCAACATGGGCAGTGGAAATGGGCACTGGCTGCATTCGGGTTATCCATCATCCCAAAATGGAAGATGCTTCAAGGTTTGCAGTTATCATTACGGTACAAAAACATTTGGAGCCTGACCAACACAGAAAAAAATATATGCATCATTTGAGAGTCTCCGAATGACTAGTAAACCCAGAGCATCTGCATGCTGTATGGTGGGGCATTATTACTTGCACTGCTGTGAATGGTCTTCATGGTTCTTTGGCCTTCATGAAATGTGGACATCTCAAGGACCATTTTATGCTATAACCTCCCATTGCCATCTCAACATCTGCATGTAACACCCAAGTGGAACTACCTGATATTTGTTTTCTTTACAATTGTTCTGTTTTGTGTTGCGTTCCTTGACAAAAACCAAACACTGGCAATGGGACAGTGTCCTTCCTTGGGGGAAGCAGACTGTCTTAGTGGGTACCCCTCAGACTCTGTGGCAGCTACAGCTCTGCCCTCCTGAACCTTGGTGGTGCTTCCAATCTTCTGCCACCTGAGGAAGCTGCCTCACTCTGCCTAATGGCAGGACCAGCTCTGAAGTCTGCACTTTGCAAGCACAGATTTAAGTTTCTTGTTGCTGCTTGAAGTCCCTACACCCCTAAAACCAGGTCCCAAGAGACAATGAACCTCCCTTTAGAGGTGCACCTGGTAGAGAGCTGTGCTAGCAGGACTCCTTGATAGTTTTAGGGCCGCAGCAAAGGCTTCTATCTTGCAGTGCCTTAAATCTGCTTTAACCTCGGGTGGTGGTGGTGGTGGTGTGTTTTTAAGCAGACCCAGCTCAAACTTTCTGTCTCACCTTGCAGTAGTAGATGGAGTGGTGCTGACCTGCCCTCCTTCAGGTGTGTTGCTTCTCCTTTCTGAAAAGAGGAAGGGTGAGGTAGTGGGAAGGACAGGGCACCAGGAGGAACACTAGATGATGGTGGTGGTGGTGGTGATGATGGTGATGATTCCCTGCCCATCTAACTGGGTTGCCCCAGTCTATCTGGGCGACTTCCAACATAATAAAAACACAGCAAAACACCAAACATTAACAACTTCCTGATTCAGGGCTGCCTTCAGATGTCTTCTAACAGTTGTGCATTTCTTTCTCTCCTTGACATCTGATGCAAGAGCATTCCACAGGGAGGGCACCACCACCAAGAAGGCCCTCTGCCTGGTTCCCTATAACTTAATAAAGACACGAGGCGTAACTGGCTGTGTTCTTAGATAAATAAGATATTAAATTCATGTATCAAATCATAAATTTCAACGGAAGTAACTCATAAAGTTCAGCAAACGAACAAAGCAGAAGACCCAGTGGATCAGATCACTCTCTAGTCAGTTCATGCATAAGGTCCATCCGTGTAATAGTGTCTATTCCACCTGTCTGTTCATAAGGCCCAAACAATCCACATGAAAGCTTGTTACAGTTCCACAGAATCCTTGCACATGGTCTAAGACAAGGATTTCTGGAATATTGGCCTTCTTTCGCCGTCCTGGGCTTCAACAGTAGTTAAAGCTCATGTGTGATATTACAGGACAGTAGATCTTATTGTGGGATGTAAACACAGGAGCAGTCAATGACAACATTCCTAGAGTGTACATGTTAGAACATGGGGAGGGATGTCAGTCCAGCAAGCAGGTAAACTTCCTGGGGACGGACTTCCTCCGCATGTGACCAGAGGTGGGTGTGGCCTCACCTGTGCAGGTAAATGATAAAAGCACAGGGCAGCCAGCCATCTCTCTCTCTCTGCCATCTTCCTTCGATGAGGCAACATCTAAGCATGCCCTCTTGGCTCTCAGCCAAGAGAGGAGATAAGGACTATTTTGCTACAAGATAGATTCTGAATGTATGTAACCTTTTAAAGCTGTCTGCCCTCTGGGATCACATTGTGAAAAGAACGTGAGTAAACTCTTTTATACTTTTATGAAGACTGTGTCGTGTCTTGTATTTTAAGAGGGAACAAAAGGGGAAATTACCAGAGTAATTATTATAGAGGTTCTAGTGAACCTGTGCAAGCGTTACCATTGTGAAATTAAAGGGGAATGTCTATAAACTCTGCTGATATTTTGGGAACTTGTTAGCACAAGTTGGATAAGGATATAATTAGTCAATATATCCTCTCCTGCACCCAGAACATTCCCACACTTATGGCATAGCAGTAGCTGCTTTGAGTATGCTTTACGTGACCTTAGGTTTGTTTGTTGTTGGTTCCCTGTAACTTCACTTCTCGTACTGAGGGAACTGCCTCTAGGCCCTCAGAGTAGGACCCCAGTGTCTGGGCTGGATGGTGGGGGTGGAGGCGCTCTGTACCAACCTCCCTGCCAACCCTAAACAGATATAGGGGATGGATGGGGGCAGAAAAGGGGAGAATCTTCCACTGTAAAAGGAGAAATCTTTGGGCTAACAGAATGAACGCTTTAGTGCTATGTTGAATGCAAAACCAGCGGTTGTTTGTTTTTCCATTTTGCTGACAAGATCAGCTGGGTCTTGAGAGGCACACAAAAATTAAGTCCCAAACTGGAGTTCTATGGCAACACAAACTGGGGGGGGGGGGGGGGGGACAGTTGTGGCGGGACTATTTCGGATTTATTTCTCTCTTCCCTCCAAATCTGAATGGAAGCGTCTGCCTAATCTGGAGTCCACAAAACTCTTCTGATTTCAGGTGAAGATCGCCAGCAATTTTAATTGCAACCATTGCTGTATGCACGGTTGTATTCGATTTAAATATGAATATAACTACTTAGGTAGCTTGCACTATAGCTTGCAGCATCAGCATCGGCTGATATTGCTGCCATGACCACACAAATGCCAGCTTAAGTGCTTTCTGGAGCATACAGTGGTACCTCGGGTTAAGTACTTAATTCGTTCCGGAGGTCCGTACTTAACCTGAAACTGTTCTTACCTTGATGCACCGCTTTAGCTAATGGGGCCTCCTGCTGCCGCCGCGCCGCCGGAGTCCGCTTTCTGTTCTTATCCTGAAGCAAAGTTCTTAACCTGAAGCACTATTTCTGGTTTAGTGGAGTGTGTAACCTGAAGTGTATGTAACCTGAAGCATATGTAACCTGAAGCGTATGTAACCCGAGGTACCACTGTATAACCCTGTACCAAGCCTTGTACCACTGATCCATCTAGCCTGTCTGCACTGATTGGCAGCAGCTGTCCGGGGATTCAGGCGGGGCCTGAACCAAAGATTGCACTTGGGCCCTTCTGCATGCAGACCAGATGCTCTGCCACTGAGCGACAGCCCTTCGCTTTGCAGAGGAGTTTGCGGAGAGCCACTGCTGCTGTCAACATGCAGCCGCGTCTGCTTCCCCATTCAGTTTCATTCAGCTCAGTTCTATTGTTTCCCGTTTCAATAGCTGCGTGCACCCAGGAACGGCCCGGCCCCCGATTGGCTGCTTTGTTGGCTGCTTTGATTTGCAATTAGCAGCTTGGGAGGCTCCCATTGGCTGGCCTCCCTTCCTCGGAGGCCCTCCGGGATGCATAAGTTTTTGCTCTGGACTGTAACTTTTTTTGAAATGAAAGTATCCGCGCGTGTGACTTGAACAGTTGTGCTTGGCTTTCATGCTTGTTGTTCCAAGGGAAATAGTGCTCAGGGAAAAAAAGAAAGCAAGAATGAAGCTGTGTGGAACATTCCTAGGTGCGTGTTAAACAAACAAAGATGTATCTTTAACTTTTTCTGGGCTTCTTCTGTTTATTGTTTGCTTTTTCCTGTAGCGTTGCTGCCGTTCCCTGACGGATCTGTTGCCTTGCCCTGCGCAAGTTGATCCCCACACAGCAACTTCTGGGACTCGCTTTGTGTCTTTTAGCTGGGCGTGGGGATTAATCTGTGTGTAGATCAACAAGATGTCAATTAGCCAAGGAGATCAAGCCCAAATTAAAAATCAGAACCTGGGTTTGTTTTCTCGGGGTGGGGGGGGGGGGTGGAACGGTGCTTAAGTTTTGACCTGATCTGAACTGCAGCCTGCAAACTCAAAACTGTAGCCATCAGGTTTTGTGACTGGTGGAGAAGGAAGCAAATAATGAACTGCATGTACAAAATGAAGATTCTTACCTTGTAAAGAATTTTGAAAAAGAGGGAAGGAACTAGGAAGCGAAATGCAGTTTTCATTGCAGCCTCCAGTGACTGAATCTTTACTCTTAATTTTTGGCTTTACGTTCTGTTCTGCAAATGTTATTTATGTAAAATCAAAGTGGGAAACTAATGTGTTTCTCGGTACTTTCTTTCTGTTTCCTTATTTCCTTCTCCTTCCTTTCTTGTAGTGCCAGAATGTGAAACCCTTCCATTGTAAACTTGTTGAAAGTTCAACAGGAAGAAACCTGTTCAGCGCTAGTTAAAACAATGTGTATAAGGATCGGTGGGTTTTTGAATGGGGAAGGATTGCGTGTGCAATCAACAGCACAGGAGAAGCTTTGGGGTTTCCAGGCAGATCATTTGTGAAAAGGAAATTTAAAAAACAAAAAAAGTTGGCAGCTTTTGGGAGGAGGGAAATCATCAGATTAAAAAGATCAGCTTCCAACTGTAAATTTCTTGTAGACAAAGAACTTTTTACTCCAAGGGAGTGATTGTATACATCTCAGAGAAGGGGGTTATTAAATGGGTTCTCCCCCCCTCTCCTTCTCCCCCTCCCCTCCCCTCCCTTCTGCCTTGTTGTTCCATCTGCTAGGGGCTTGTGCTGGGCAGAATGTACTCCAGCCCTTCAGCTGTTCCATATACAATATTAATGCGGGGCTATTTCTTCTTGGCAAAGCGTTCTTAATTGCCGTCTGAGGCATTAAGGAAAGTCTCCCCATCTGCACAGGGCGGTTTTCTTGTCCACAAAGAAATAAGGGACAATCTTGCCTCTCTTTCCCCCCTTTCGACCCCCTCCCCACCAGCCTGCTCCTCCATTCTTCCAGCTGGTAAGCAGAGAACTTGGTACCCAATTTCAAATGCATTAAGTTTGAGGCCTAAATGACAAAAGAGTTTCTAAGAATCACCACGGCAGCTTCACAGTTGTATGTCTGGCTCTGCAGAAAGTCATTGTTCTTTTAATTACAGCGATCTTCACAAAGGCCAAAGCATTTATTTCATTTTTTTATTTTTTATTTTGTAATGACTCTTCTACTTCTGCAGTCTTCTTTCACATCTAGGTGGAAATAAAAACCACTCTGATTTATTTCAATTTTTCTTTTTAAAAAAAATTAATGCACTTTAGAATTCTTCTCTTTAAATGCATGCACGTTGTTTTTATTCCTTGTAGATAATCATGCAAACACACCATTTTTTACAGCTCATTTTCTAATAAAAATAATATTCAAGATATGGATCATGGGATCATTTCTTACCACTCAGTTTTAAAGAAAATCTGTGAGCGTTTCCCCAAAGGTTTTCTGCCAGTGTTACTAATGAAATAGTAGATATAATTTCAGAAATTCCTGGAACAGAAATAGTAACTATTGAGAAATAAAAGTAGATTACTGCAGCCTCATCAAGGACTGTACTTGCTTTGCCTGTTAACAGCATCTGGTTTTCAGTTCCAAACTCTTGAGAGATTTCATTTAGGAAATTGTGGTGTAATTCAGAAAGGAGCTGTCCATCTCTGAGTGCTGAACTGGTCATTCACTCAGATCCTGAATGTGGCCATAATTCCTGGTTTTAGAATTTACAGTGATGAGTGAAGATTAGAACAGTGCTTTTGGACAATTCCTGAATTTAGCACCCCTCCCTGCAAGGACGTCCCATGTAACAGACAACACAACAGTTCTTCTATGCATGGAGACATTTTTGGAAGCAGTGATGGCCTGGAAACATACCATGCTGCAGGAACTACCCATATATCAAACTACTGCATTCACTGTAGCTACTCATGGGGCAACTGCTATGTGGCCACCCTTATAGATTCATCAGAATCAAATGGCATCTTTGAATGATTGCTCATCAGACACAAAAAGCCTCTCTGAATGAACACAGGAAAACAAATGTGAGGAAGAAGGCTAGGCAGAATTCTTATCCACGTGTTCAAGGTGGCATTTTGTGAGGTGCAGGGCGAGATAGAGAGAACTGCCCACCTACAGTCAAAAGTAATATTGTCCCCAGAAACAGCTTTGCCATTTGATGCTCTTGAATGAATAAGCAAGCCTACAGCAAGTCTGTCTGGTGCCCTCAAATCTATGGCCATTATGATGCACAGACTGGGCCCCAATAGCTTGGGAGAAAAATCACCCAGTCTTTCTGCTGGGCCACAGTCTGTGAATTGGCACAGAGAGAGCCAACACATGGAACAGTCTGAAATGATCGCCATAATCTGAGTGCGGAGCCAAAGACAGCATCCTACAGGCATCTTGTTTCTTACTTTTCACTCTTCATTCTTCCACCACCTTGATGCCTGCTTTTATGGTGGCTTTCTATGATTCTGTGTTGGTACATGTTGGGCATGATCCAGCCAGAGTTAAACTCCCGCATGTTAAAGTCCCACGGATTACATGAAGAAAACCGGGCAGATGCTTTGTGATCTCCCAATGAGATTTTAAATGGCTTAGGCCACAATCCAAAACTTTTGGCCAACAGTGGCAGGACTTAATGGAATTTAGTAGCCACCACTTCAGCCAGAGTTCCACTACTCATGCCAGCCAAAGTGGAAAGTGAGGGCAGGAAAAACAATTCTTTGTTATGCCTGGTCCCAAGCCGGCATAGCAAAGAGGCCCAGACTGAATCCATTCCTGCTGTGTGATGGAAGCAGGGATGGTCCAGAATTTATTTATTAAATTTATATACCACCCTTCATCTGAAGTTCATAGGGCAGTTTACAGAATAAAAAATACAAACAGGAAAGACAAAAGACATAAAATCATAACTGCAGCAAACGAAAACCAATAACCCCCTCCCACAAAAACATTAAAAGGCCATAGATTGTTTAATCAGCCATATTGTTTAGGAAGTGCAATAAAAGGCAGAATGAGGAATAAAAATATGAAAGGAAAGGGAAAGGAAAGGAAACAAGTGATCATATCAATGAATCCTGCACCAACCAAACTCCACCCCTTCCCTGAACCTATAATGAATGCCCTTTTCCTGGAATTCTGGTGGCTATCACCAGCTGGGATACCACTAGCTGTAGTTTCTGGCCATGCTTGTGGCAAGTTCATTGCAGAATTCCTTGGAGATGTCCTGCCACCAGAGCCTGGCAAAACCAAGCAGAACTGGGAGGAGGTACACCTCCACTTCATCCTCCAACATGGCAGTCTGGGGCCTTGGATTGTTTTGCCCAATTTGGGATAGATCACTCCAATCCATCATCTTCCTTTCAAGAAAAGGAAAGTATTGATTTAGACCTCATATTAGTCCATTGCCCTGTCATTTACTTTTTTCTTTTCCTTTTTGGTAAAAAAATAAATGAACCTTTGGTGCTCTCTGGCACTAAGCCTATGGTTGAGGGTTGGCAGTTTGTCATTGAGTAAAAAAGCAAACAAAGTATTAGACTTTCTTTCTGTAATAATCTTATCTAAAGGGCATTAACAGCATATAGAGCAGGCACCCCCAAACTCTGCCCTCCAGATGTTTGGAGGACTACAACTCCCAGCATCCCTAGCTAACAGGACCAGTGGTCAGGGATGGTGGGAATTGTTGTCCCAAAACATCTGGAGGGCTGAGTTTGGGGATGCCAGATATAGATCAATGCTTGGTAGGACCAAAGGTCCACATAGTTGAGCATCTTCTTTCTCACAACATCCAGATAGATGACTCCTGGAAGCCCAAGACAAAAGGGTGTGGAGGCAATACCTCTCTCCTGTTGTTGCTCCACAGACATTGATATTGACAGACATTGATACTGAGTGAAAAAACACTGTGCCTGAACAAGGAGGTTCAGCAGAGCTAGCCAGGCTAATGACCATTGAGAGATCTCTTCCCCTTCATGAATTTGTCTAAATCCCTTCGAAAGCCATCTAAACAGTAGCCACCTCATCATGTGGTGATGAGTTCTGCAAATTAACAATGTGTTGAGTGAGGAAGTAGTTTCTCTTGTCTATCCTGAACCTATTGTCAATGAGTTTCATCAGATGACCCTAGTCCTCTTCAGGCATCACAATACATTTAAAGTATAGCCTTAGACTACCTGTGAAATGTGAATCACTATGAGATTGATCATATGCAGGTGCTAAAAAATGTTAAGAATTATTATTTTTACTACAAAAAACGCCCAATAAAAGATAGGAGTAGGCATAATAATCAACAGACCTTTTGGGCAGCCTGAAAAACATCTTCCAGAAGGGCACTTTGGGGCGACAATAGGTAATATTTATTCATTTTGAGTTGTTGTCCATCTTAGTCAACCTCAGTGATGCCATCACATATCCAAACTGAATTGGCTACATCACACCATAATGTCACCCCATTCATTATGGGCTTCCTGATTGGGTAGAATCGCCCACATGACTAATCTGAGGAGGATAATAGAGCAACAATCAGAGAGCAAATGGCACTGAAGGAGCAGCAGCAGCCAAGTGGAAACAATGTCAGTAACCAGGGGAACTATAGTGGCGAACTACATTGCAAAAGGTGAATATTCATGACTGAAGTTTGCCCTGAAATCATGAGTTTTGACCTGAAAATCAAAACTGGTGAATAATCAAGAGCTGCAGAATGAATGCGAAGTATTATTACTGATGCAATCACTCATGCTTAGCCAGATGCTTTTTGTTTTGATAAACCGGAGGAAACATCAAACATTATTGCCATACCAATGTATTTTGATGATGATCTAGGCGCAGATCCAGCCAAATGTTCTTTGTAGTCTGAGTGACTTAGGTGGAAGAGATTTAAATGTGTTCTTAACTATGACTGGGGGGAATTAGCCCATGAAAGATGTGTGACAGTTGGATATGAACACAATCCTCTCGATAGTCACATTCACAAATGACATGGCGTCAAGAAATCTTAATATCATATTGGAAAAGTTAAATATTTTTGTCCGAAAAGCAGTAAATCTTGAAATTAGCTGTATTATCAGAGTATCCCCAAGCCGCTTAATATAATGCGTTTGGCTGATCAATGGCTGTTCCTCCATATGTAATTGTCCCGTGAACATGGACAAGGAAAAAACAAAACTATACACTTTGGAGTACTTCGGAAAACAATGACATGAGCATGCGTCTCTGTCTCTCTCTCTTCCTTGTGGGTCTATGTGTTTGTTCTGAAATATATTTAAATTAGCATAGGAGTGTGTGGGCCTATACATGCACACACAATCACACTCCTACCCTTCCTATCTCCCACAATATTTTGCTTTTGTTTTCCAAGTTGGAGCATTACAGATCTGAATTAAATAGCAGTCAAGGGGACCATCTAGCATTGTTCACGGGATAAAGTTGATCCTCCCTTTCCCCTCCTTTTGATTCTATCTTGAATACAGAACAATGAAATGCAGTTAAAGCACCGTGCCTGGTGCCTGATGATAAGGCTTTAATAGAATTTCTGAATGCCAGAGGTTTAGGATGTAAAATATCCCTGTCTTCACAGCATGGTCAAAGGCGATAGAGGGGGTTTTTTGTGTGTTTTTTTAGAAGTACTCTCAGCTGAACGCATCCTTTTATGTTAATGGCTGAGCTTGCAAGAAAATAAGGGGGGGATTTCAATGTCTGAAATGGGCCGTTGCAAGTCTTTCCTGGGTTTTCTGGTCCATTTGAATACGTGCATTCAGAGACAGGCCCAAAGAGAATTTGAAGCAATGTTAACTTATTTGAGCAGAATCTAAAAGTCACTTGCCTGAAAAAAATAGATTGAACTTCTGGAAAAGAAGAATCGATCAAGGGATCCCCTAATAGTTGTGGCTACTAATAGAGGCAAAAGTTTGGGGGCAATAGAAGTTGCTAATTTCAGAGACTGGAGTAACCGTATTAAATATGGGTCTTTAGCAGAAGTAGTATACAGTGGTACCTTGGTTTAAGAACAGCTTAGTTTATGAACAACTTGGATTAAGAACGCTGCAAACCTGGAAGTAGATGTTTTGGTTTGTGAACTTTGCCTTGGAAGCAGAACACGTTCCGCTTCCTGTTGAGTGTGTTCCATTTGCAAATTGAGTCCCCCGCTGCTACGGGAAAGCATGCCTTGGTTTAAGAAAGCTTTGGTTTAAGAACAGACTTCCAGAAGGGATTAAGTTTGTAAACCAAGGTACTACTGTATTGGGCAAGCCCTGCCTGGGGGAAATAGATTGCCTTACTGTTTGGGGAGGGGCTGTAGTTGAGTAATAGAGCATGGACTTTGTATATAGATGGTTCTATTCACTGTTTCTCCACCTAGAACATGGACAGGCAAACTAAGACCAGGGCACCAGATCCAGCCCAATCACCTTCTAAATCCGGCCCATGGACGGTCCGGGAATCAGTGTGATTTTACATGAGTAGAATGTGTGCTTTTATTTAAAATGCATCTCTGGGCTATTTGTGGGGCATAGGAATTTTCCCCCCTCAAAATATAGTCCAGCCCCCCACAAGGTCTGAGGGACAGTGGACCGGCCCCCTGCTGAAAAAGTTTGCTGACCCCTGACCTAGAAGCAACAGAGGCTGCTGGAAGGTTTCCCTCAAATCCTGAAGACCTGCTAGTTGAAGTAGATAGTTGTAGACTCATGGTCTAAGCCGTCTGTGTTTGTGTGTGTGTGTGTACAGCTGATAAATTCTATTTTCTATCCATAAGGTTGATGGGATGGTGTCTTGAAGACTTCTGATATCCCATCAACACATACATACACACATGCTCTAAGTAAGACTGTTATCCTAAGCACACTTACCTTGATGTTCCATTGACATCAGTTGGACCAACATCTGAATAAACAAGCATGGCGTTGCAATATAAAGGTAGCAGAGTTGATTGCAAGTCACTGCGCTATCCAACTTACATCTAAGTTTCAACTCCAATTCAGGTGGGGAAAATGAGTTTACTTTCCGATTTGTAAAATAGGAATTCCAATAGTCTATTTCATGGAGTTATATATGTGGGATTCACTGTCTGGGTATCAAAATGGGAAAACACCCCAACAGCAATTGTTTAGTTTTTGGCATGCATGACTTTATAAAGGGACAACAGCCAAGGACCTCCATTGACACTCTTACAGTTTACAAGTATGCACATTTGTCAGACAGAATTCTGGGGTTCTCTGTTTGTGCTCTTCCAATGAAAATGTGTGTATGTTGTATATGGTGTTTTTCAAGAATTGGTCGCTGAGTCTGACTATGGTCAGGATTCATACAGACAATGTGTAAGAACCAGGTCTTTGAGGTTGGCTAGCTGTAGGAATTTGCTGTCCAGATATCCCCTACAGGCTCTTGGTGCTAATTCACACATGCATGCTGATGACTTGCTGACTGTACCTTCAAGTGTTGGCTTGCATGTGTGAGCCAGGGCCTGTCAAATGATAGGACTTTCATATCATCCGATCAAAATCAAAGCACAATACTTTTCAAGGGAGATAGTTCACATGTTGAGATGATGGGCATTCCATGCTGAGGAAAGAATCAAATAACAAGCATTGTGTAACAACTTAACTTTAACTGGGGGTTGTTGTTGTTTTTTAAAAAATGTGTTTTAATTGTTGTAACCCATCCAGAGACCTTAGGGTGAAGGGTGGGTAATAATTTGTAGTAATAATAAAAATTGTAATATGCAGATGTTAACCAATTCCTAGAATTTAACTCATGCATGAAACAAAGCATATTTGATTCCCCTTTAAGTCAAAATGTTGACACTAAGGCAAGGAAAAACAAAGGGGTCTTAATTTGCCCCACAAGTCCATTTTCACCAAACTGTAGTTACCCATATGATCAGAGTTTACTCAGGGAGCTGAGGCTGAGCTGAATCGCAATCTCCCTGGCCATTATAATGTCTTGGCCAACACTTAACTAGTGAATTTGTGGCTAAGGTTTTAAATGTGAGCCAATATTGTACATTACACCAGCTCTCATTCTCAAGCACACTGATAACACCTTAACCAGAATTAGAGTCTTAACTTGCCTTTCCCTCACAACAGCTCTTTGAACTAGTTTATCAGAGTTGTGAGACCAAGAGAGATTTGACCAAGGCCAAACAAATAAGACAATGGCAGAGAAGGTATTTAAACACAAATCTCCAAAAGTTCAAGCCCAGTGACATATCCATTCTCTGGGCCATTTGTTATATAAATCACTAAACACATTCCTAAGTGGTTCAGAAGCCTTTCACAACAAGCTTGCTAGGACTCTTTTGATGCTGTGTTTTTAACAAGACTCACCAGAACTTTGAAGGCATTGTTCTGATAAAAATATGGCATTGACTTTTCTTCCACTCAATACTGAGATCAAGGATAGTGGCCGGCTCAACCATAATCCATCAAATATGACATCAGAGTCATATTTACACAACACAAACACACACACACACACACACATCTGTGCTACATTTCTTAGAACCAAACATTGCCTACAACCTGGTCCAGCCAAGGAAATTTGGGTTCCTGAGACAGGAAACCTAAAACACAGACACACAGACATACAAATCGAAATGGGACCCAATCCATCTGAGACGTTATTTTGCCAAAGCCCTATTTGAACAATGCTCTTTTGCTTCTGCTGTCCATTTCGATTGGGCTTGTGAGGGAGAACTTTCCTGTGCCTCATGGATCCAGTCTGCTCCCTTGAAGGCAACCAAATTCCTAAAGCCCTCTAGTAGAGGAAAGGAGTACTTGTTTTGACAAAGGTGGATCTGATGGTGGAAGGAGGTAAAGACAAGAACAAACTTCCCTTTTACTCATCTGGATAAACTTTGCAGATTTTTTTTAAAATTGATGCAGCAACTCCAAGATTACTATAATCTGCATGGGAAGTGTATGCTGTGTTGTGTTGTGTGCCGACATATCCAGCCAAGCTCCTGGACTTTTCAATATATTAGCTCAACCACTGCTGGTCTCCCAACTTGCCTCTGGTCGTGAATTCCCCACCCTGTTCTTTATGGCGATGGGTCATCTTTTCTAACCACCAATAAACATTGTAAAGTACTTTCGCTGCAGCTGGGCTAAGCCGGGGCATCTGTCATTCCCTGCTTGTTGCTATTAGAAATTATGGGACTGTACCATAGGCTGGAAATGTGGAGGGGGGGATTAAGCTGACAGTTGTAACCTTCTCAGCTCCTTTTGTCTCCTTTGCATAAAAGGACTTTCAACCCATGCTGCATATTAATTATGGATCAGATTGGATTTTGAGGGGGGGCCGAGGGGGGATCTTCCACCTTCTGTTAGAGCCCGAGGAGTGGTGGAAAGAGGGGGAAATATATTCTGGGCCTCCCTCCCACGCTCACCCCCCTCCAAAGGGAAAAAAGTCAGCACCTCCATGTCTTTCTCTTTTTTTTCCTCCCCTCCTTCCTGTACTGTAGATTTATTTCACCTCGGAGAGTAAACAGATATATTGCAAGCCCAAAGGGTTGATGGGTAGTGTATTTACAAAGGGAAGGAGAAGAGCGCCCCCCCCATCCACGTCCTCCTCCTCCTTTCCACCGCCCCCCCCCCGCCATTCCCATTAATGAGAGCGATCATTAAGTGAGACACTGCCTTTAGCGAGCTTAAAGAGTTCACACACTAAAGACTTATCAGCGGTTTTAATTGAAAGCTACGAACCTTCTTCCACGCATGTTCCCGGCGTAAGGGAGTGGGGAGGGGGGGCCGCTTTCAGCAAGTGCTCTCTCTCCTCTCCACCTCTCCCCCCCCTTTCCAACCTCTCCACCTTCCAACTCTCCCGCTCCCCCCCCCATCTCCACCCACCCACCACCCCATGTAAATTTCATGATTGCTTTCCGTGATGTCATTTTGAAAAGAGACAGACAATAGGCTGTGAGCAAAGGTAAGTCAATGTTATGCTCTGTTGTTTGTTTGTTTGTTTGCGCGGACAAAAGGCACATATTTATCAACTGTGTATGTGTTGGTTTTTAAGAAGGAAAAAAATATTAATAAGCAATGATCGTCGTATTCTTCGGGTGGTTTCTGGAGGGTGGGAATGAGAGTGTTTGAGAAGAGAGAGAGGAAAAAATTATATATATATCCGGATAGTTGTAGAGGTTGTCCCGATCTGTAGGGATCGCTTTGGAGGAACCGTCCCCGTGGTGGTGGGGTGTCTTTTTGTATTTGACGGCCTATTTGCTTATTGTTATTTTCCCCCTCTATTGCTGGATCTTTGATGGCCGAGTTTTTCTCGCGGGCGCGCTTTGGATCTCGTTGCAATTGTGGAAAGATGACTGGAAGAGCGAGAAGAGACGAAGACAGGGCAACGGGGGTGGAAAGGCGAGATCTTTCTTTCTTTCCTTTTTGCTCGCTGCCTTTAAAGTTTCTCAGCGTTTCTTTTTTTTAAAAAAAAAAGTAGAGAGACTAGTCTGTGGACTTTGATACTCTCTCACCTGGGGAGGGATCCCAAAGCGGAAGAGAGAGAGAAAATTGCCGGCGGAGGGAGAGGCAACCGCCCCGAATGTCTGTTTCGTTCCCTTACTTGACACACTCCCGGAAAAGTTGCCGCCGTCCATGGTGCTGAAATCCCCTGTTTTCGGGTTGAAGTCGCAGACAGCAGTTCTACGGTCTTGCTTTCTCATTTCTGGCAATCTCGTGCGAATCGGGAGGAAGATAATTTGTTGTTGTTGTTGGAAAATATTTTAAAGATCCATTATTTCCCACAATTCTTTTTCCCCCTTCCCTGTATCGGTGATAAGAGTGGGAGACTTTACAGTTCTGCCCTGATGTTCTAGGGTAAAACTAAAACAGGGTAAGGTTAAAAAGTAAGAGGCTGTTTTAAAAGTGTCAGGCATTTAGGAAGTCAAGTTACTTTGCAGCGTTAAGAATAACAACTAGGGGAGTGCTGGCTGGTTTTACTAGTTTATGGCTCTGGTTTTCTGTGTAATTTAGCTTCGCTTCCACATATATAATGTCCAGAAACAAAAGGGACATTTTACTCTTTATACTTCATTGCTTTTATTGCTTGGATTGTTTGGTTATTTCACTGCAGGCAGCTCCCCCCGCCCCCCCCGCCCCCCGTGAAATGATAAGATTGGGCAGGAAGTATTTAGGAGTTGGGGCTTCATTTAGAGTCTTTTCCATGACTTTCCCATGCACGTCTGACAGTGCAATCCTATGCATGCCTTCTCAGAAATAAGTCCCATTGTTTTTGATGGGGCTTGGTCCCGGGTGAGTACAGGATTGCAACCTCAACCTCTGAATCAATTGTTAGGAGGTAGGATTTAATGGAAGTTTTTAAGGACCAGATTGACAAAGCAGAAGATGACGATATTACACCAAAACTAGCAAGGGAGGCCTTTGTCTGTTTCTGAGCCATTTGTTCGTTTCCCATTGGGAGGACTATTGTTGAACTGGAGAAGGGTTGTTTATTTTCACATTCATCACAATTCCCTGTTTTGAGCTGGAGGCTGGACTAGCTGGGGAATGACCCACAGTTTTTCATGACAGCTCTTTCCTACCTCTGCCAGGGGAGGAGGAAAAGGTTCCTGTATGACTCAACCAGCTGTCAACACAAGTATTATAATTTTGTGTTCTTGCTCTCTGGCTGGGTCCCATTTGCTTGTGGTTTCTTGGAGATCCACTTTGGGCGAAGTTCTCTGTCTCTCCAATAATTACAGCCAGCCTCTCTCTCTCTCTCTCTCTCTCTCTCTCTCTCTCTCTCATTGGCTCATCTGTTCTTATTATCAGCTTCCTCCATATGTCTACTTTAATTAATGGCAGACAAAAGAAGAAGGAGAATGTGTGTGTGTGAGTGAGAGAGAGAGAGAGAGAAGGAAGGGGGTCATTGTAGGAATTAAAGTTTAAGAGTTGTCATGGCTGTGATGGGGTCACAGAAACTGGAGACAAAGATTGCCGGGTGCTTGCTTGTATGCACGTATCTTTTGTAAGGTCATACATATTGCTCAGAAGGCAGATTATTAACGGGGGGGGGGTGTTGCAGGACACTCAGCAGGGAAAACAAGACTGCTTTGCTCTTCGCCTAACCTGTGAAAGAAAGAAAGAAAAGACTGGTGTATACCACAGCTACAAATGCAGCTGGCAAAGTACTCTCTCCCTTCTGCTAACCTTTTGTTAAGCATGCTTTATTCCCGTTGGCTCTGCTAAGTTGTTGATCGTGTATTAGGAGTGTGTATATCTCATATGTCTGCAGGAGAGGAACAGATAAACATCTGAAGGCTAGCCTCTGGCCAGCAAAAATAAGAATCAAAGTTGCGAAAGCAGGGCAGTTTGCTCACCCCAGGAGAACCCTGGGAAGGTTTTGTGTGTGTGTGTGTGTGCTTTGTTTGTTTTTTGCTGAAGGTTCACTAATCAACTCTAGATCTATATTTAGACCAGTATAAATAGCATATCACATAAGGAGCCAGGATGCAAAGTCTTGGAAGAAACCAATAAGGGTTTGTTTCCTTCTGCTTCCCTTGCATGCCTGTGAATATTCAACTCCGTGGCAGAATCACATGCTTTCCCCCCGTCCCCTCCCAATGGAACAAAATGCAACTTTTCTGTGCAGGAAAATCATAGCGTGATCACGCACACAGTGCCTTTGCTTGATTGTTAACAGATATTAAAATAGTCCCCCTGCCACGTCATCCTGGCGTCATGTGGTTACTTGAGGGTATTCATTGGATGATTCCTTTGAGTCGGAGCCATCTATTTACCTTCCTATCTAAGCTCCTGACATTCTGCCCCACTTCCCTAATGTTCCGTCATGCTGAGCTGTGACCAAGAAACAGAACCTGGGGTGGGCAATGCAAGTGGGGGCAGACTTAGTTCCCCATGGCTCCCAGTCAGTAAACGCAGCTGAAAGGAGCCAAAGGCAGAGGGACCAGTAGGGACAGGTGGCAGGTTTGGATCCTAGCTCACCCACTCCCATGGAACCTGTGCATGCCTTTAATCCTGTCATATAAATAGGTAAAGGTAAAGGTACCCCTGCCCATACGGGCCAGTCTTGACAGACTCTAGGGTTGTGCGCCCATCTCACTCAAGAGGCCGGGGGCCAGCGCTGTCCGAAGACACTTCCTGGTCACGTGGCCAGCGTGACATCGCTGCTCTGGCGAGCCAGAGCCGCACACGGAAACGCCGTTTACCTTCCCGCTAGTAAGTGGTCCCTATTTATCTACTTGCACCCGGGAGTGCTTTCGAACTGCTAGGTTGGCAGGTGCTGGGACCGAACAACGGGAGTGCACCCTGCCGCGGGGATTCAAACCGCCGACCTTTTGATCGGCAAGCCCTAGGCGCTGAGGCTTTTACCCACAGCGCCATCCGCGTCCCCGTCATATAAATAAGTGGCAGCAATTATTTCCCAGGAGAAAAGTTGCGTGCTGCACTTGGGGGGGGGGGTCAATACCTTTCCACAGCCTCTGATAAGTGGGATCCCACCTCCTGAGAGGAGCAGCAAGTTTATAGGTGTGGGGCAATATGTTTTGAACACTACCCTTCACTCCCAAGAAGGAAGGAAGGAAAGAAAGAAAGAAAGAAAGAAAGAAAGAAAGAAAGAAAGAAAGTAAGTTTAGGGAAGAAGAGAAAGTAAGGAAGGAGTGTGGACCTCATACCTTTTTCTCTTCTTCCACCTTGAACTTACTTTCTGGGTTGATAAGGAAAAGCCTTCCTTATCTCCTCCTCCAAGCATGAATGCTATTCTGGTTCAGGAGAATGGGGAGCCAGGCCAGTTTTGAGACAGCAGGTCTTGTCCCTCCCCTTGCTCTGCTTGAAGTCAAGGCCTCTGCAATGGATGTGAGAATGTGGAGTGGGAAAGGAGAGGGAGCTGGCAGAAGGGCTAGGACTCTCAATTTTTCTCCTTTCGCTGCTCATCTAATTTTAGCTAATTACGAATACATTTATTTATTTACTTTAACTAGCTGTAAATACATTTATTTACTTGCTTTTGCAGGAGATGATAAAACAGCCTGATCTCCCAATGCAGTTTAAGTCACAGAGCTTGAGTGTAAGCTCATTTCATCCCTAATGAGGGACCCTTTGCTATAATATGAACAGATGTGAATCTGGAAGAACTTAGAAGAGCTGCTTCCCCAACTCAGTTGAGGCCAAGTGCATAGAACCAAGCTGATTTAGTTCTCAGTGGGAAATGTTTTCAAGTTGGCCACTGAAAACAGGGGTATAGCAAAAGTCAGTGGAGCAGTTATTTGAGTGCACTGTCCTTAAGTTTGGTTGCTTAAATAGCAAAATGAATAAATGAATGGGCAGTTGGAATGGGAGATGTCAGAAACGGACAAAAAGCAATAGCATCTCTCTTGACTTGTGTAAGGACAAGGGGGAGGGGCTCTTCTTCCCTACCTCACAAAACCTACATGGTATTTTGCTATGTATTGCAGTTGGTAATGTGGGTTTTCTGTTGTTATTTATTAGCTCTCATCTTGTTCACTTAGGGTAGAATTCAGTGGGAAGTTCTTCCATGGAAGTCTCATTGATACAAAAGTTCTGCCCAGTGTTTGGTTGATGGAGACCCGTTCACACAGGCAAAGCAATTGTTTCTGAAACTGCAGCCATTGTGCAAATGACCTTGCATGTGGGAACAGGTCTCAAGAATTCAGAAAAGCGAGAACGAGGGAAATAAAGCAGTGACGCAGCCCTTGGCATTATCATTTATGAATAATAGTATGAGATGTGATAAAAGAGGGATGAGATCAGCTCAGATGCAAGAGCGTTAGCTTAATTGGGTCATGGATCAGACTGAAAGGAACACATTGCTTACTTTTCTGCTCCTAAGAAAGCATAGCTTCTGAGACTCTTCTAAAGCATTTCCCCTTTGCTCACAACAATACACTTTCCCAAAATGCATGGGCACGTGAACACTCCCAAAGTCACTGTGCATCTGAGCTCACTTTATGGTTTCTCTTGTTGTTTAAGCATCAGCTAATCTCCTGTGAAGGTTTTTTCGTAACCTTTTAGCTCTTCGACAGACCTTCCGGGGAACTGGACCAAGGCATTATGTAGAGTAATCAGAAATGCAGCTAAGCCAACGCAGCACTCATGTGAGATCCTGCCATGCAGAAGAACTGTATTTTATCCCCCTGGGAAGTGGCTCAGGTTTTTATTATTGTTATTTTCCCTTCTCCTCTTAATCGCCAAGGAGAACCCAGTAATGGATTACGTCTCCTTCTAAACTTCCAATGGAATTCTCTCCAAAGGGATTCTTCGGTATTTAAACCAAGTATTTAAACCATTGCCAAGTACTGGCACACTATTCCCTATGACACTGTGGTGCTAACTGTGCTTAGCACTTAGATATCCCTTTTCAAGTTTCCGGTGTGTTTTCCATAAATTATGTCAGCATTCCTTATAATGGGAGTGGGAATCATAGAACTGTAGAGTTGGAAGGGACACTGGAGCCCATGTAGTCCAAGTCCCTACAATACAGCTGTCCCATACTGGAATTGAACCTGCAACCTTGGCATTATCCAGGCTCTAACCAACGGAGCTATCCAGGATCTGTTGCCCACAGATGCTGCTGGACTCCAGCTCCTATCAGCCCCAGCCAGCATGGCAATTGACCAGGGATGCTGAGAATTGTAGTTAACAAAATTTTGAGGGCCACTGGCTCCCCGACCCTGCTTTTCAACAACCAAGTAAGGTTGGCCAATCTTCTTATAGGCTATATTGCTGTGAGCAGCAGCTTGAGTTTGAGGTCAACCACAGGACTGACGCTGCAAAGAGAAGCTGTTTGTTTTGCTCTCCCATCTCCTTTCATGATGCATGGTAGAAAAATCGCCAATGTCCTGATGTCACAACACTCATTTCATTTCATTTCTTATATTTCTATGCTACACATGAGTCAAAAAGTGGCTTACATACAATAAATAACATCACAACTGCCACATAAATTATACAAAACCATCAACAAATCATCAGTAAAACAACCGCCTTCTATAAAATGCTATTAACAAGACAACTTGGAAAATAGATTGAAAAGCACAACCACAAGAAAAGTCATGTTATAAAATGCACAAAGCATTACTGCACTCATAATCCTATGTTAACAACATTAACAAACTAACAACCCAAATCAAACTAAGCTGAATTCACACACACTCTCCCCATCCCCATGACTCATGGTCCTCCACTCAGTTCATCAAAAAACACATTCACATAATGTTGCCACACCTCTTCATGGCTCCATCAGCAGCAACCAATGATCTGCAGCAAAGTCCACAGAACATCATGGGGCCAGGATGTGGGCAAGTTACACTGGACACATGAAGAGGGTGCTAAGTATGTGACCGGCATTTCAGAAGCAGAAATGCATTTTGTGCATCATTCAGTGAGCTCATGGTTGATGCGCAGTTTTAATTGTGGCCCATACAATTGTGTCCCTGCTTTTAGCCAGGGCACAGCGACTGCTGCACAGAAATGGGTTTGCAAGGAAATGGCCTGACACACAAACAGAGAGAGATGCCTTAGACCACGACAGACTTGTCCATCTGGCCACCATCTCTGACTAGCAGCAGGCCTCCAGATCTCAGGCAGAGGAAGCCACATTCTGCATACAAAACGTGGGCTCTCCCACTGAACTATGTTGAGTTGACTCATGTCTGCACGGCAGGACACAACTGGGGGAAGGGGGTGGAACTAGGTCACTACGGTGTGAAAGCAGGCATTTTTCCAAATATGCCTTTCAGGCCTCTGAGCCAAGGAACCCTTTTCCACAGTGTCCCGTTTTTGCCACCCTCCAAAACCCTGGGAGCAAAAAGCATTCCAGGTTTTTCAAGATGAATATTTAGTCCAAGCTGCCAAGGCCTGTTGAGGTTCATTGTGACCTTGCATATAATGAAGGTAGTAGACTACGCCTACGACAAAGCAGGCCACAATAAACTTGCTAGTTTTTCAGGTGTCACAAGACTCTTTGTTGTGCTAAAAGACCAATTTCTTCTCCATTTTGCAAAGTAGCAAAGGTTGCAAAGCTAACCAGGAAAGGCCCATAGCTCTGTGGCAGAGTGCAATAAGAGCTCTGCTGAGTCAAGAGAGCGGTTTTTTAAAGGAAGGAATACTGGGAGACAAGGGTATCTTCTTTGCATGCAGAAGGTCCCAGGCTCAATCCCTGCTATCTCCAAGTATGGTTGGAGATGCCACTGGCAGTCAGTGTGGACAATCCTAAATCAGATGCAGCAGCATAAAGCAGATTCCTATGACAGCAAACCTCAAAGAACTGAAGAGCAGTCTCACCCAAGAAGATGGGGCAAACTTGTTCTGTGTTGCTCTCAAGGGTTGGAAATTTCAGAGAAGCAGAATTCGGTTAAACTTGATTAGAATTTTTCTAATGTTTGGCAGCAGAGTGCATGGGCAGTTGATGGGTTCTCCATCAGTGGAGGTCTTCAAGCAGAGGCTGGATGGTCACAGGTCAGGGATGCTACGGTTGCATCCTGTGCTGCAGAACCAACTCTTTCATCCTGTGAAAGTGTTGCCTTGGTGGAAACTGAAGTCACTGGGGCTATCAGAGAGCAAAGGAAGACCTTGACAAGCATTGGGGGTCTACGAGGGGAGGGGGGCTTGAGTTAGACATGACGAAAATCTGGTGAAAAGCAAGGAGCTGTCACTTGCATGCTAAGATGAGTGATGTAGAGGAACTGGTTTTTAAGGAGAGTTATCAAGTGACCAGGAAAAAGGCCTGCTCTTCCACTGTGTGTTTGAAGCCAATCTGCAAAAATCCAAAGATGAAACTCTTCACGACATGCATATAAACATCACAGAGCCAGAGCTACTGGTCTGTATTTTTCCCTTCTCCCGGCCCCAGGGTAGCAGTGAGAGTTGCCCATTTTCCTTTACATAATGTGTGAAATGGTCATAAGCTATAGCTTAGCCTGTCCGGTGAAGGTTCACAGAAATACAACCCGTTGTAAAAAGGAGGGAATAAAGCAAACAACAAAACCTGGAATTTATATTTATTCATTACATTGATAATCCACTTCATCCACATGGACCCCGAGTGGGTAGCAACCTTATAAAAAAATAAGATTACTACATAAAAATAAGAAGCATGAAACAATACATTTAAAATATACGAGCACACATTTGAAAAACATACCACCACAATAAAGTCTTATTTATCCCTGACCGGTAAGTGCTTGCCCATACAGAAATAGTATTTCATTGCCACTCCAGATATGTTGAACGTTAACTTCAGCTTTTTGGCATGGCAGGCCACACTGCAGATGGTTTCCCTGCCACCTCTTCTTCCTGCTTTTCCATGGTAGTTGTTCACATGTTCAGCTTCAAGCCATTAGATAATGTCTGCACCGGCTGCTCAGCATGCATTCATCTCTAGATAGGACCTATGCCTGAAACCCTAAAGAGTTGTTGCCAATTCTGAGCTGGATGGGCCAATAGCCTTATTTGATAGAACTTGCTTCACAATGTGAGGCTATGTGCCCAGGGAAGATGGAGGAACCTTTGCACCTCTTCCACTTTGCAATTCAAATCTAGGAGCTCAATGATACTTTAGAAAGATATTGTTGCTCCTGCTGTTGCTTATATGTCACCCATCTGACTGTCCCTGCCACTCAGCTTCCAAAGAATGATAAAACTACAGTAAAACATCAAACATTAGAAACTTCCCTGAACAGGGCTGCCTTCAGATGTCTTCTAAAAGTCAGATAGTAGTTTATCTCCTTGACATCTGGTGGGAAGGTGTTCCACAGGGAGGGCGCCACTACCGAGAAGGCCCTACCGAGAAGTTCCCTATAACCTCACTTCTCACAGCGAGGGAACTGCCAGAAGGCCCTCAGAGCTGGACCTCCATGTCCAGGCTGGACGATAGAGGCAGAGACACTCCTTCAGGTATACAGTGGTACCTCATGTTATAGATGCTTCAGGTTACAGACTCTGCTAACCCAGAAATAGTACCTCGGGTTAAGAACTTTGCTTCAGGATGAGAACAGAAATTGCGCAGCAGCAGCGGGAGACCCCATTAGCTAAAGTGGTACCTCAGGTTAAGAACAGTTTCAGGTTAAGAACGGACCTCCGGAACGAGCACAAGGCTCCACTGTACAAGGCCGAGGCCATTTAGGACTTTAAAGCCCAGCACCGACACTTTGAATTGTGCTTGAAAATGTACTGTAGATCAATGTAGATCTTTTAGGAGCGGTGTTGTATGATCCCGTGAACATGGGAACATAAGAAGCGGTCTTATACTGAGTCAGACCCATTGGTCCATCCTGCTCAGTATTGTCTATGCTGACTCTCCAGGGTTTGTTTTTTTGCTTTCTCCAGGGTTTCTGGCAAGGGACACTCCCAGGGATTGAACCTGGGACCTTCTGAGTGTAAAGCAAATGTTCTACCACTGAGCTATGGCCTTTCTGCAGCATCCAGGCATGTACAAATCAGCAGATCAGTCATAACTGAGTTGCAGACTTGGGACACAAATTATTTATAAGGTGGGGGGGGGGAATAAATCAGAGAGAGATGTGCCCCATGCCAGCCATATCTTTTAAATATAGAACCACTCTTCATTCACCAGTCTTTTGAAGGAAGACTGCAGGCAGTTGTTGTTGTTTAGTCGTGTCCGACTCTTTGTGACCCCATGGACCAGAGCATGCCAGGCACTCCTGTCTTCCACTGCCTCCCACAATTTGGTGAAACTCATGCTGGTAGCTTCGAGAACACTGTCCAACCATCTCGTCCTCTGTCGTCCCCTTCTCCTTGTGCCCTCCATCTTTCCCAACATCAGGGTCTTTCCCAGGGAGTCTTCTCTTCTCATGAGGTGGCCAAAGTATTGGAGCCTCAGCTTCAGGATCTGTCCTTCCAGTGAGCACTCAGGGCTGATTTCCTTAAGAATGGAGAGGTTTGTTCTTCTTGCAGTCCATGAGACTCTCAAGAGTCTCCTCCAGCACCATAATTCAAAAGCATCAATTATTCGGCGGTCAGCCTTCTTTATGAAGGCAGTATTCCTTCTAAATACTACTTGCTGGAAGCCACAAAAAGGTGGTGGTGTGATTTTGGTCCTGCTATGAATGCAGGATGTCTGTATTTAGGAAACCAATGTGGAAATGTTGCTTATGTCAAGTTATTTCTAAGTTTCTGTGCCTTTCTGGACAGTTTGACTTCAGTGAATGTTATTTTTTAGGGTTGTTGCTTTTTTCCTATACCCCAACTTTCAATCTAAATCATCCCCCAAACAGCTTACCGCAAATTATGTAATGCAGCATAAAGCTGTGATGATGGAACAATTTTAAACGGATGCCTGGGGGGTGATATGAAAGCCTCTCCTCCGCTCTCAAGCATCCCTGTTACTACTACAGGAATTTTCAGTATACACAGAAGAGTCCCTTGAAGGCGTGCGCTGAGTTTCGAACACCAGTGTGCGTGTTCATTGGTTTTGTCCCCCACGACACACTAATTTTCCCATGTAATGAGACGCTCCAGGGCAACCTTACAGAGTTGTGGGGGCATTCCGAAGAGCGTAAGCTTTTTATTTGCAAATTTACAGGGAGAGAGGGTTGAAAGCAAGCAGGTTACACAAGAAAGGATGCTGAGACCCTAAAGCTGCACCGGAATCATAGAGATAGGGGAGAGTTATCTCGTTTCTTGGCATGCTGGCACCGCCTGTCAAAATATTCAAGAACACTTAATTATTCCTATCCCCCTATAACTGTCTTGTTATACTCCCGGGTTGCCTCCAGACTGCTGTTATCTTGAGGGAGGGATTCACGTGCATACCGGATATTTATATATTTGCACAATTAAAGTGAATTAAAGCACTCTGTTGCTCAAATGCAGCAAATCACACACATACCCCTTTAGAAATAATAACAAAACCCCGACTTTCTGCAGTGAGAAAAGCGATCGGGGGGGGAAAGTGAGGGCTTTGTAACTGCCAAAAGTTCAGTGTGGGGTCAATTCAGAATGAATGTGAGACGGTAGGCTGGGTGGATTGCAGAGGGTTGGACTAGATGACCCCTGGGATCCCTTCCGACCATTTGATTCCATGATTCTATACTTTTCTCAGTGGCAATTTGAGGTGGTACAGATTTGAACGTTTTATCTTGCTGCAGGCATAGCCCAGTCCCAAGAACTAATCTACACTTTAGGAAGAATAAGATTATCTGTTCTGGATTATACCACTTGAGATCTTAATGCTACCACCCACCCAACCCCCCACTTTTATTCATAAAATATTCTCTGCATACGGTAAACCAGCAATACTAAACCTTTCTTCTCTGATCTGCAAGGAAGTTTTCAAATTAGTGAGGGAAGGGGCCCATTCAGATAGATGCTGGCCCCACCCTGATCCTAGACACACAATCCATTCTGCAGTGATAATCAGAATTCCTCCAGCCACCCGCGTTTTGAATAACATCATTTTATTTTATTTTTATTTATTATTATTATTATTATTATTATTATTATTATTATTATTATTATTATTATTATTTTATACCCCGCCCTCCCCAGCCAAGACTGGGCTCAGGGCGGCTAACACCAGGTATAAAAACAATTGATTAAAATACAACTTAAAAACAAGATCAAAGCACAACATTAAAATGCAGCCTCATTTCAGTAGAAACTCAAATCAAAAACTTTTTGGGGATGAAAACGTCAAATCTTCACCAAGGCCAACTATCCAGACTGGTCCTACGTGGGCCAGAAAAAGCCAGGGAAGTCCCCAAATAGGAGTTATATCACAGAAGGAGAAAAGAAAAAGGAAAGGGGGGGGGGGATCAAATTACTTTTTATCTCTTTTTTAAAAAACAAAACCGTGTTTGTTTTACTTTTGGTGAACCGCCTCGAGTCCCCATTCTGGGGGAAAGGCGGGATAACTAAATCAGGATCGATTCCGATATTCTCTACTACTGTAGTAAAACTAAGGCAGCAGGACGTGGCAGCTGCGCTGGGTTAAATGAAAGCGCGATGCCAAGACGAAAGGAGTTGACTTAACCAAGGTGTTTTTTTAATATCTCGGCTGCGCTGGCTGGGGCTGATGGGAGTTGCAGCCCGAGCCTGGCACCAGTTTGCGGCTGCCTTTCCTAGGGCAGACTTCGTTTCAACCCTTTCCTAATCACGGGGCGGGAAAGGAAGCAAGGGGGGGTTATGGGGCGGGAGGACCAGGCGACTTCCAATCGGGAAGAAGCGAGGCAACATTTATCCCGGCGAGGAAACCAGCTGGGTCGAGGAGGTCTGGAGCAGGGAGGCGCTTAACAGACAACGGAGGGGGTCAGAAGCCGCAGATCACAGGGACGAGCGAATGCGCACGCGGCTGATGCGCACAAGGAACAGCCTACCAGGGAGAGAGGCTGGGAAGCTCCGTGCGTGCGTCTGACGTCCTCAACAAAGAAAGGGAAAGTGCAAACTTCATAGAATCGTAGACATCTCGAGTTGGAAGGGTCATCTGGGGTCATCTAGTCCAACCCCTTGCAATGCAGGGATTAGAGAACTGCAAGCCAAGGCTCTGTTGCAGCCGTGGCCAACCTGGTTTGGAGTATAGCTCCGGTCCAAGCCCTCCAGAGGGCACCAGGTTGGCAAAGGGGTGCCGTGTACTTGACTGACCGCAGCAGCATCCTGTCCTTGCTCCCACTACAGGCAGTGCCCCCAACCACACAAAAAAATACGTGTCTTCCCTCCTTACCTCTCTGCAACGAGATCCCAGTGATTATTTGAAGGGGGAAACCAGTCTGGGCATGCCCATGTTGTTGGTTAGGCGTTTAGTCATGTCCGACTCTTCGTGACCCCATGGACCAGAGCACGCCAGGCACTCCTGTCTTCCACTGCCTCCCGCAGTTTGGTCAAACTCATGCTGGTAGGTTCGAGAACACTGTCCCACCATCTCGTCCTCTGTCGTCCCCTTCTCCTTGTGCCCTCCATCTTTCCCAGCATCAGGGTCTTTTCCAGGGAATCTTCTCTTCTCATGAGGTGGCCAAAGTATTGGAGCCTCAGCTTCAGGATCTGTCCTTCCAGTGAGCACTCAGGGCTGATTTCCTTCAGAATGGATGTGTTTGATCTTCTTGCAGTCCATGGGAGTCTCAAGAGTCTCCTCCAGCACCAGAATTCAAAAGCATCCATTCTTCTTCAATTCTTCAATGCACATGTTACATATATTCAAAGTGCTGGTAAAGGTAAAGGTAAAGGGACCCCTGACCATTAGGTCCAGTCATGACCGACTTTGGGGTTGCGGCACTCATCTCACTTTATTGGCCGAGGGAGCTTCCGGGTCATGTGGCCAGCATGACTAAACCGCTTCTGGAGAACCAGAGCAGCACACGGAAACGCTGTTTACCTTCCCGCCGGAGCGGTGCCTATTTATCTAATTGCACTTTGACGTGCTTTCGAACTGCCAGGTTGGCAGGAGCAAGGACTGAGCAAGGGAACTCACCCCGTCGCAGAGATTCGAACCGCCAACATTCTGATCAGCAAGTCCTAGGCTCTGTGATTTAACCCACAGCGCCACCAAACAGCCTCGGTCCTGGATACCTGAAGGAGCGTCTCCACCCCCATTGTTCAGCCTGGACACTGAGGTCCAGCTCCAAGGGCCTTCTGCCAGTTCTCTCAATGTGAGAAGTAAAGTTACAGGAAACCAGGCAGAGGGCCTTCTTGGTGGTGGCACCCTCCCTGTGGAATGCCCTCCATCAGATGTCAAGGAGATAAAGAACTACATAACATTTAGAAGGCATCTGGAGGCAGCCCTGTATCCGGAAGTTTTTAATCTTTGATGCTTTATAGTATTATGTTTTATATATTCTGTAAGCCACCCAGAGTGGCTGAGTATTATTATTATTATCATAAGCAATTCCAGGGGGTTGGAAATGAGTCTTTGGGTCCCTTCCAACTTGACACTTCTATGATGATGATGATGATGATGATTCTAGGAAGCATGCCTACTTGCTAAAAAGTTAACTCCAGAAGATTCAGTGAAGCGGCATTCCTCTGGGAATGTGGAAGAATATGTGGCCCTACAGATGTTCATAGAACATCTTTGATTATCACCAACCCAAACCACACCAAAAGTGTGAGCAAGCTTTCGGATCCCTCAGCACTCTTCATCAGTATGGATGTTTGAGCAAGACTGGAGGTGAAGATGGGGCAGGCTGAATGGTGCCCAAGTTGCGATAGCTCATTCACTAGAGAGTGAGACTCTTAGGATTCTCATGGTTGTGGGTTTGAGCCCCAGTTTGGGCAAAAGATTCCTGAATTGCAGGGGGCTGGGCTAGATGACCCTTGTGGTTCCTTCCAACTCTACAATTCTATGATTTTATGAAAAAGGTAGTTTGGGATTGGAACCATAAACTCTGCCCTCATCAAAAGTTCGTTTTGGTTACATTAGATGGGGCCCAGAAGGGGCGTGGCTGGAAGGGTTAGGGGGAAGAGCGACCTTTTTTTCCCAGAGCATCCTTTCGGAGAGACGTAATTACTGACTGTCTTTTATATGTATATATTTTAAAGGGATCGGGTCTTGTTCCGCTCCGCTGCAATTTATGGGCGCTTCCGCTTGCTTTCGATGGGCATCACGCGGCACGTAGCTGCTGCAAAAACCAGGAGACCCCCCCTTTTTTTTTTAAGTCTACTTTTCCAAAGTTTCTCCCCCTCGGCTCCCCAAGGAAGAGCCATCTTCCTTAAGCCCCCACCCCAACCCCCAGTCCTGATTGCAAAGTTTCTTTTTCCTTCGCTCAAGCGTTGATTTCATTTCAACTTCCCATCTTGCAAGGCAATTGGGGAGGGTCTCCCGGACGCAGTTTCTCTTTGATCGCCTTGTTTCTCCCCCGCTTTCCCACACGCTGCGAAAATCCGAAGTGAACTCGGACCCATTTCTCTTGCTTTCTGAATTGCTTGGCGTCCCCCAAATTCGGGAGTTAAAAGCGACTTCAGAAAGATTTGACGCGCGGTTCTTCCGGGGAGGGGAGGACGATCGGGATTTTACACGTGGAGGAGAAAGACAGCTTTGTTCGAATTAGTTCTGGCTGAGCAGAGGGAGCAGCAACGTAGCTCGGCGTCACAACAGCTGCCATTTTAGCTCCGACATTTTGAAAGCTTCGGGGTGGGGGGAGTTAATTCTTTGATCCGGCCGTTCGCGACACAGAAAAAGAGAAAGAAACAGAGAGGCGTACGCGCGCCTTGTCGGCTCTCCTGTTTGCCTTCAGAGGCGAGGAAGGGGTTAAAAGAAGCTCCCATTTACAAGCCCCCCATCAATAACAACAACAGCCCTAACCTTAATCAGCTTTTGCCGCTCTCATTAATTAAATAGGCTGCGAAGGTAGAAAGCAGTTAGGAACCGCTGGTCCCCTGTGGCACCCTCCTAACAGGAAAATGCGTTCTAGATTCTTTTCCCCACCCCGAACCTCGTTACTTGGTCACTTTATTTTAAAGCAAAGAGTAGCTTTCCAGGGCCTTAAAAGTTTGTGGATGATCTGAACACTCAATGAAATTACCTTCCAAAGGTGCAGTAATAACTTTGCTCAAGGATTGGGCTTTTGTTTCAAGAACCTTGCATGCCACTTTATAGTTGGAAAATTCCAAAACTGCACAGACAAAACCATAACAATAAAAGCAATATAATGCCAAAATGGGGCGGGGGGGGGGGAGGGAATGCAATGCAATTTTTATTTGCACAGTTAAAGTGACTGAGAGCCAGCGTGGTGCAGCGGTTAAGAGTGCTGGACTAGGGCCTGGGAGACCAGAATCCTAGAATCATAGAGTTGGAAGAGACCACAAGGGCCATCGAGTCCAACCCCCTGCCAAGCAGGAAACACCATCAGAGCACTCCTGACATATGGTTGTCAAGCCTCTGCTTAAAGACCTCCAAAGAAGGAGACTCCACCACACTCCTTGGCAGCAAATTCCACTGTCGAACAGCTCTTACTGTCAGGAAGTTCTTCCTAATGTTTAGGTGGAATCTTCTTTCTTGTAGTTTGGATCCATTGCTCCGTGTCCGCTTCTCTGGAGCAGCAGAAAACAACCTTTCTCCCTCAAAGGCCTTGACTTCAAGCAGAGCAAGGGGAGGGACAAGACCTGCTGTCTCAAAACTGGCCTGGCTCCCCATTCTCCTGAACCAGAATAGCATTCATGCTTGGAGGAGGAGATAAGGAAGGCTTTTCTCCCTCCTCTATGTGACATCCTTTTATATATTTGAACATGGCTATCATATCACCCCTTAACCTCCTCTTCTCCAGGCTAAACATGCCCAGCTCCCTTAGCCGTTCCTCATAAGGCATCGTTTCCAGGCCTTTGACCATTTTGGTTGCCCTCCTCTGGATGTGTTCCAGTTTGTCAGTGTCCCTCTTGTGAAGCTCATTGGGTGACCTAGGACCAGTCACTGACTCTCAGCCTAGCCTGCCTCACAGGGCTGTTGTGGGGATTAAATGAGCAGGGAGACAACCATGTATGCCCCCTTGAGCTTCTTGGGGAGAAAAAAAGTCGGATAGAAATGCAATAAATATATGTGTCAATTCAGTATTAATGGCACAGGAATGATCGAGCGAACAGATTACCGTATTTTTCTCTCTATAAGACGCACCAGACCACAAGACGCACCTAGTTTTTGGAGGAGGAAAACAAGAAAAAAAACATTCTGAATCTCAGAAGCCAGAACAGCAAGAGGAATCGCTGCGCAGTGAAAGCAGCAATCCCTCTTGCTGTTCTGGCTTCTGGGATAGCTGCGCAGCCTGCATTCGTGCCATAAGACGCACACACATTTCCCCTTACTTTTTAGGATGGAAAAAGTGAGTCTTATAGAGCAAAAAATACGGTACTTTTAAAAACAGACATTTAACACATCTTCAGTGCACACTTATGACTGGAGATGGAAGCTGAAGGTGGGTCATTTTCTTCCGAAAGGATTACAAGATTTGATCATGTGTTTGTGTTTCCTGCCTTGTGCCCCAAAGGAGTGTGCAGGTGAATAGATGTGTGTGACTTGACGTGATTTGGTTACTAAACAATGTGTGCATGCACAACATATGACTGCCAAACGATGAAGAGATGAGGTATTCCTCTACTTTTTGCTGATTTAAATGACGGAAGGCGCTTCGTCAATCTGGGCACTCACTCCTGGAAGATATCTGCAACTGGCTTTTGAGAGCTGTTGGCTGCCAGCAGTTGAGCCCAGCCTGCTTCCTCAGGTGAACCTGGGGGGAAATTCTGGCAGAGTATGGTTTGCAGCCAGTGGCAAGAGCTTGGCTTTTGCAGCTAGATGAAAGCGGTAGACTTTTTGGGAGGGAAAACTTAATGCATACCCTGTGCTTTTGGAGCAATAGTGGGAAACCTGTGGCTCTCTAGGGGCTCGTAGACTACAGCACCCATCATCCCTGCCCATTGACCATGCTGGCTGGGGCTGATGGGATTTGGAGTTCAACAACATCTGGATGCATCTGAAGAAATGGAGGCAGTGAGAGATTTTACTTTCTTGGGCTCCATGATCACTGCAGATGGTGACAGCAGCCACGAAATTAAAAGATGGCTGCTTCTTGGGGAAAAAGCAATGACAAACCTAGACAGCATCCTAAAAAGGAGAGATATCATCTTGCCAACAAAGGTCCGTATAGTAAAAGCTATGGTTTTCCCAGTAGTGATGTATGGAAGTGAGAGCTGGACCATAAAGAAGGGTGATAGCTGAAGAATTAATGCTTTTGAATTATGTTGCTGGAGGAGACTCTTGAGAGTCCCATGGCCTGGAGGAAGATCAAACCTCTCCATTCTGAAGGAAATCAGCTCTGCGTGCTCACTGGAAGGACAGATCCTGAAGCTGAGGCTCCAATACTTTGGCCACCTCATGAGAAGAGAAGACTCCCTGGAAAAGACCCTGATGTTGGGAAAGATGGAGGGCACAAGGAGAAGGGGACAACAGAGGACGAGATGGTTGGACAGTGTTCTCGAAGCGACCAGCATGAGTTTGACCAAACTGCAATAGGCAGTGGAAGACAGGAGGGCCTGGTGTGCTCTGGTCCATGGGGTCACGAAGAGTCGGACATGACTAAACAACTAAACAACAACAACAAACATCTGGAGGGCAATGGGATTTGGAGTTCAACAACATCTGGAGGGCAACAGGTTCAACCCCCCCGACCCATTCCGAATGAACTGATTCTGCTTAACAACAAGGGCAGTCTATGATTGTGGGCTTGCCTTGGTTAGGCAGAGGCTATTCTTGCCTTCTGGATATTTTCATAGGCCTCAGAAGTCCAGGGGCAGTGGTTACCAGAGCTTGGTGTTTTGTGACAGCTGCATTTTACTTACAGATACACAAGATGGACGTAGGTGGAGGCAGACAGAACAGTACACCTATTTTTTAAAAAAATATTAAATTTGTATACCACCCTTTATCTGGAGATCTCAGGGTGCTTCGCAGCATAAAAATACAAAATAAGAACGCAAAATACATAATAAAAACAAGGACAGAACAAAACCATAACCCTACTTCCCACAAACACATTTTAAAAGGACATAGAATGTGGATCAGCCCAAGGCCTGGTTGAAGAGGAATGTTTTCGCCTGGCAAAATAACAATTTGTCTATCCATCGATCCCAGCTTCCAACATTGCATCCCTCAGCACACCGTCACGCCTTTAAAGTGTTGGTCATTATATGTAATGTAAGTAATGAAATGGCCAGGTTACTTGGAGTCTATGCCTATGCATCCTTTAATCAGCTGTGGCTTTTTTGTGGGTTCTTCAGCCTTTAGAGGCACAGTTAGTTGCAGGGCCTTCTCAGTCGCAGCAACGAGGCTTCCTCCAGAATCTTGGGTATGTCTCTGCCTTCCTCTATTTTAGCCTAGAGGCAAACAGACAAACATTTATCTACTCCACAAAGCATTGGGATTGTATTAACTTCTCTCCCTGCTATCGAAATTTCTTTCTCGCTGTTATTTCACGGTTTATTATTATGCCTTGTACAGTGGTACCTCGGGTTAAGAACTTAATTCGTTCTGGAGGTCCATTCTTCACCTGAAACTGTCCTTAACCTGAGGTACCACTTTAGCTAATGGGGCCTCCCGCTGCCGCCGTGTGATTTCTGTTCTCATCCTGAAGCAAAGTTCTTAACCTGATGTACTATTTCTGGGCTAGCGGAGCCTGTAACCTGAAGCATCTGTAACCTGAGGTACCACTGTATATGCTTATGTATGTTTTTACCTATGTTATAAGCTACTTTGGGGGGCTCTTCTAGCTGAAAGACAGGATAAATAGACAGATATGATGTGGGATTGCATCTCAGTAGCTAGGATCCCAATGGGGCAGGTTTGGAATAATAATGCACAATTTTCCTACATCCAATATGACTGTATGGTAGCTACTCCTTCCTATGGGGAGAAGTTGTAGTGGCGACCAGGACTTCTCCCCATCCTCCAAACTGGCCCCGTACCCCAAAATCCCACAGAGAGAGCATACAAGGTCCCCTTCAAACACTCCCCTCTGGCCATAGTACCTGCAAGAACATAGAGAAAGCTCTGCTCAATCACATACCCTCCAACATTTCTCCTATTCCATAACAACAACAACAACAATTTTCTTATTTGGGAAAGGTAGAGGGCCCCTGGACGGTTAAGTTTCGTCAAAGGCAACTATGGGGTTGCAGCGCTCATCTCGCTTTTCAGGCTGAGGGAGCCGGCATTTGTCCACAGACAGTTTTCCGGGTCATGTGGCCAGCATGACTAAACTGCTTCTGGCACAAAGGAACACCATGACATAAACCAGAGCGCACGGAAACACCATTTACCTTCCTGCTGCAGCAGTACCTATTTATCTACTTGCACTGGTATGCTTTTGAACTGCTAGGTGGGCAGAAGCTGGGACAGCTTCTTATTTATATCCTGCTGCCCTTCTGACTGGGTTGCCTCGGCCATTCTAAGCAGCTTCCAACATATATAATAAAACATTAAACATTTAAAAACTTCCCCTACACAGGGATGCCTTCAGATGTCTTCTAAAGGTTTTATAGTTACTTATCTCCTTGTCTCGGGAGGTTGCATAACTCCATTCCCTCCAACATTTCTCCAATAAAAATAGGGACATCCTGCTATACTCTCGCAACATTTCTCCGACGAAAATAGGGACGTCCTAAGGAAAAGTGAGGGGATGCGGGTGGTGCTGTGGGTTAAACCACAGAGCCTAGGGCTTGCCGATCGGAAGGTTGGTGGTTCGAATCCCCATGACGGGGTGAGCTCCCGTTGCTCGGTCCCTGCTCCTGCCAACCTAGCAGTTCGAAAGCACGTCAAAGTGCAAGTAGATAAATAGGTACCGCTCCAGCGGGAAAGTAAACGACGTTTCTGTGTACTGCTCTGGTTCACCAGAAGCGGCTTAGTCATGCTGGCCACATGACCCGGAAGCTGTATGCCGGCTCCCTCGGCCAATAAAGCGAGATGAGCGCCACAAACCCAGAGTCGTCTGCGACTGGACCTAATGGTCAGGGGTCCCTTTATCTTTGCCAAGGAAAAGTGGGACATTCCGGGATCAAATCAGAAACTGGGACGGCTTCTGTAAATCCGGGACTGTCCCTGGAAAAGAGGGAGACTTGGAGGGTCTGCAATCAGGCCAACCAGATGCCTATAGGAAGCCTACAATCAGGAGCTGAGTGAGGCTCTCCCCACCTGTGTTTCGCAGTAGCTGGTACTCAGAGGTGTGATAAATAAGACCTCCACAGAAATGATTATGTTGTTCTGCTGAACTAGCTCGAGGCTTGCTATAAAGCGGGTAAATGACTTTATCTTGGTTCTTTTCGGTCAGTACATGCTCATCCAGCGCTGGCCACAATGACCATCTCTCGGGACTCTGTGATCCAAAGTAATAAACCAGCAGGGACATTCGCTATTACTTTGCACCGGCAAATTACAGTAAAGAAAGAAGAACCTTCTGCAGCCTTGTAAATGTGGGAAACAGATGAACTCATCCCGATAAACAGAGCGGTTTCCCAGAAACTGTGAAATCAGCAGAGGAGAAAGTAGTTTCCTATTACTCAGGGATGTAAAGTGAGAGGTTTCTGTTAATTGCTAGAGGGATGGCTGGACAGCCAAAGGCAGAAAGGGAGGGGTCAGCTTTGCATCCCTTAGGGTTCTTGCTTCAGTTAATAAATACCAAATACTGTTTCAAAATGCTCTCTGATTACATTTTTTCCGAAACTATTTTAGGGCTTTTGCATAGTTTGGCATTTAAAGCTGGTTGACAGGGTCCTGGTTCGTGGTTGGTGGGGTACCCCAAGAAGCTGGGAAATTGTGACACACCCTCAAACGTGCAGACCGTGCCAAGGGAAACTTTTCAAGAGGCAAAGGAATAATAATCAGAGTTTAAACCTTTCTGCAATAAATTGCTAAGAGGCTTTGGAGTGCAGATGTACAGTAGACGTCTAAGGTATTGAGGGCACTGGGATGATATTGCATGAGATATTGCATTGCCTGCAAGCGTGATTGATTCATGCCAGCTCAGCCTGAATGTTTGCAGCTGCGAAATGTGTTGCAAAAGGTGCAAAGCCGCTTGGGAAGGGCGAACCCTGGAATGAGCATCCTAGCACTGTGGAGGTACAGGTTACATACGCTTCAGGTTACAGACTCCACTAACCCAGAAATAGTGCTTCAGGTTAAGAACTTTGCTTCAGGATGAGAACAGAAATCGCACGGTTGCAGCACAGTGGCAGCAGGAGTCCCCATTAGCTAAAGTGGTGCTTCAGGTTAAGAACAGTTTCAGGTTAAGAACGGACCTCCAGAACGAATTAAGTACTTAACCCGAGGTACCACTGTACAGGGTACAAAACAGTTCAGTCATAGTTCATGTTACGTCCGCTTCAGGTGACGTTCTTTCAGGTTACGTCCCACGGTGACCTGGAAGTACCATAAAGGTTCTGCATGCGCAGAAGCGCAAAATGACACCACACGCATGCGCAGAAGTGGCGAATCGCAACCCGCGTATGTGTCGCGCTGCTGCGGGTTGCGCTCTTTTTATGTTGCGAACGGGCCTCCAGAACGGATCCCGTTTGCAACCAGAGGTACCACTGTACCCCCAAAAATGGTATCTTTTAGAGGCTGACTTTACTGGCAGAGAAACATGCACGCTTTCATGCCACATCAGACGCGCACTGTCAAATTGTCTGCCAACGGCCCAGAACGATAAAGGGCTCTCAACTGGGCTCTCAATTCAACTCCCTTTCATTACAGAATAAGTGACGGGGCTGGTTTGCCCATGAGGTGGATTTAGCCAGCCACCTCGGGCGGTGGAATTCTGTTTGGGTGGCACTACCATGGGTGCCACGTCCCTGCTCCCACTGTTGGAGAAGCAGCTTTAGGCTTATTATCTCAGTGGAGGCCGTGAGCAAAGTTTTGGCAGAGGGGTGGCAGGGACGGCTAGAGGTGGAGGAAGGGGTGCGGTGGGGGCAGACCACCCTGGGTGTCTTCACTGAGGGGGGTGACATTCGGCGTACTCCCAAGCCTACCCCGAGCCATCGGGGAAGGAGGAAAGCTGTGCCACTTTGCTGGTTCGTTTTGACAGCTGGGGGAGGCTTGGGAGTCATGGGCAGGCTGTGCGCTGAATGTCAGCCATCAGCAGCTAACTCTGCCCCTGGCTGCAGGGCGCGCAAGCCGCTCTGTGCATCCAAGCAACTATTCCGCACCTGGGAGGGCACACTCCGCACCTCTCGGGAGCACACCCACCCTGGGTAGCGCAGCCATATGCTCCACTGCTGGGGACGGCACCTTACTGTTTCACCTCAGGCAGCAAAACGGAACGGGACACCCCTGATAGGTGATCATATAAAATGTAACAGAGCTGTTGGCCCTTATGGATGCCAATCTCAGTTTCATACAAAGGGCTTTATGAATGACTGGAGAGAGTCAGCAAGGAAGCACTGGAATGGCTAAACCAGGCATAGGCAAATCTGCCCTCCAGATGTTTTGGGACTACAACTCTCATAATCCCTAGCTAACTGGACCAGTGGTCAGGGATGATGGGAGTTGTAGTCCCAAATCTGGAGGGCTGAGTTTGCCTGTGCCTGGATTAAATTTATGTTGAGGGATCACGGTATCAAAATAACAGTCTTGGAATAGTAATACCTTATGATTACCAATGATGTAAATAGGAGCTGAGCCAGCAAACTAGATCAGACTTTGCACACCTGGTGGCAGGTACGGACTTTGGTAATATGGTACCCTAAGCAAAGGAAAAAGTTGCCCCCCCAATTATTCTTATTTTCTCAAAAATGCTTTTCGATACAGTTGCTTTTTTATAGCTCTTCTCAGTAGGTACCCATATAAATATAGGCTTTGTTGTTGTTATTTTAATATATTTTTATTTAAAATATCTTAGTTTACAAAATTACTTTCATTGTCTCTTTTTTCAAGTTGTGTCTTCTTCAGATCTGTTTCATTTGTTGTGAGACATTAGTGTTGCATACAGTGTTAGGTTAGGAAGAAAAGAGGGTGCAAGAGGTGGAGGGAGGAATGGTGAGTGGGGTGGGGTGGGGTGGCAATTCTTCTACTTAGTGTATGTGTGGGGTTTTGTGTTAGTGTCACTCATAGCGTTCTCTTACTGTTAACTTGTTGTATTTCCTTGCTGGTGAGAGAGATTGGGAGTGGCCTAGGTTGTGGTTAGTTGTCTTTGGTTGGCTGTAGTGAGATTTGTTTTTGTGTGAGTGGGTGGCGCTGTGGGTAAAAGCCTTAGCGCCTAGGGCTTGCCGATCGAAAGGTCGGCGGTTCGAATCCCCGCAGCGGGGTGCGCTCCCGTTGTTCGGTCCCAGCGCCTGCCAACCTAGCAGTTCGAAAGCACTCCCGGGTGCAAGTAGATAAATAGGGACCGCTTACTAGCGGGAAGGTAAACGGCGTTTCCGTGTGCGGCTCTGGCTCACCAGAGCAGTGATGTCACGCTGGCCACATGACCCGGAAGTGTCTCCGGACAGCGCTGGCCCCCGGCCTCTTAAGTGAGATGGGCGCACAACCCTAGAGTCTGTCAAGACTGGCCCGTACGGGCAGGGGTACCTTTACCTTTACCTAGGGTAAGTGTTTTTGGATCAGGTTAGCCAGATTGATTCGTATGCTGTTGGCGGGTTCTTGTCGTTGTCTTGTTGGGCTGTGTATGTGATAAAGGAGAACCATACCGGGGTGAAGGCGTCTTCTTCTATTTGTCCCCGTGTCAGTTTCAGTTTATTGGTTAGTTTTTCTAATAAGGCTGTTTCCCATACTATTTGATACCATTGGTCCATGCATACTCCTGACAGGTCTCTCCAGTGTCTGGCTATGATGCTTCTGGCTGTTGAGAGTAGGTGGGTTATGAGCTCCTTATGATAATAAATAATAATAATTTTTTATTTATACCCCGCCCTTCCCGGTTCAAAAAACAGGGCTCAAGGTAGCTAACAACAAATTTAAAACACTTAATTGATGCAACAAAAAATACAGTATAAAACATGAATAACAATAAATCCAGAATTCAAAAATCAATTTAGGGGGAAAATCCATCTAATAAACATTAGATGATCACCAGCGCTAGTCCTATTTGGGCCAGCGAGGAGACCAGGGGAGAATTAACTGTGGGATCCCAGAGTGGGTAATCTTCATATAAAGGGGTGGGGGAAGGAAGGAAGGAAGGGGAATAAAAGATCAGGCTAAGTTCAAATTGAAAGCCAGGCAGAATAGCTCTGTCTTACAGGCCCTGCGGAAGGAAGTTCAATCCTGCAGGGCCCTGGTCTCATGGGACAGAGCATTCCACCAGGTCGGAGCCATTGTTGTTGTTTTGCACCCCCTCAACTCAACACCCTGTGAGGGTGGGGGGTGGACCACCTGCTCTGTCCTAAATCCAGTGCTGCTGGTGCCCTCTAGAGGTCTTCTCATCAGCCCCAGCCAGCTCAGCTGGGAATGATGGGAGTTGTAGTCCAAAACCTCCTGAGGCTACCAGGTTGTGGAAGGTTGTCCTAGACCAGGCTTCCTCAACCTCGGCCCTCCAGATCTGCTCGCACTTTGACGTGCTTTCGAACTGCTAGGTTGGCAGGAGCAGGGACCAAGCAACGGATGCTCACTCCATCGTGGGGATTCGAACTGCCGACCTTCTGATCTGCAAGAGGCTCGGTGGTTTAGACCACAGCGCCACCCACGTCCCGTGTGTACATTTAAAGAGCCGCAAACAGTGTTCTTGCATCCAATGAACTACAGAATCTGGTGGATCACAAATTCTGTTTCATGAGCAGCTTGTGCGTAGTGGAGAGGAGAGAGATCAGGTAACTTCAGCTTTGGAATTCACAAGGATCTGATTTCTAAAGCAATCTTTCCTCTGTGTCCTTGGTGCCTGGCCATATCTCCTCCTCACTTTCGCTTCTGCTCCCTTGGTGTGAATACCACCACAAGGCATGCTCAGCTCTGAAGGCACATGACACAACCAGCTCGCCTTGAGCTAACCGTGTCTGGAGCTGGTTTGCAAACGCTGCCTGCAAAATGCTACATTAAAATGTGTCTATCTGCATATTTGCACGTGTGTGCTCTTAAATGAGCAGCCGTAGGGGGATCTCTGATCCGGGGCAAGACAGGGAGAAAAGGCTAAAAATAAATAAAAGCCTTAGATCATTCCTTTCCCAGTCTAGATTGGGCTCCCTCCCATTTGTAGTTATTCTTCTGAAGCACAGGCATACGCAGTTATAGCTCTAATGCAACATGGGCTTTTGTCCCTTTGTCCCCATCGGCTGCTGTATCTAAGCAATGTAGGACATTTTTGTTTGTTACCATGGTATGTATTTTTGTGTTTTTATATTGTAAACCTCCCTGTGATCCTTGGGTGAAGGGCGGTATAGAAACTGAATAAATAAGTAAGAAAATACAGTGGTGCCTCGCAAGGCGAAATTAATTCGTTCTGCGAGTTTTTTCGTTCTACGAGTTTTTTCGTCTTGCGAAGCACCACTGTGTATTGACGGTTTCCCATAGGAATGCATTGGTGGTTTTAAAAAAAAGGCGCAAGACGTTTTTTCTTGCAAAGCAAGCCCATAGGGAAATCGAAGCAACTCAGAAAACGAAAAACTCTTTCGTCTTGCGAGTTTTTCGTCTTCCGAGGCATTCGTCTTGCGAGGTACCACTGTACTTATTTAGGTATTCAGGTATTACATGCAAGAACTGTTTGAGGATACCACAGACGAGTGAATCTGACGTTTTCAGTTTCTCCCTGAGACTTCCAATCTTAAGTTCAGTTCTTTGCATCACACTTTCTGTACACATCATTTGGCTGGAGTACATCGGCACCGCAAAATTCAAAGAAGAGTAAACGTTGATGTATGGCTGTGTTTCGCTTTGCGTATTTTCTCAGAAACTGCAAACTGGGCAGCCTCGCTTTGAATTTCTTCCCCACCCCTAGAGGGCGCTGCCAGCTCCATCACCTCTTCTTCCACCCAGGTCCTTCATAGGTGGAAAGGCAAATTTCTGATGTTGGGGATACTTCCTGTACTCATGGAAGTTGCCTGTGAAATATATAACCCTGATTTTACAGGTTTCTAAGTGTGGGGAGGAACGTCTACGAATACAGAAAGCTCCATGTTTCACCCACCAATTAATGTGTGGGGAGGTGTCCTCCAATTAAAAGTGTAGGGGCAGGGCATCGGGGTCTTTTCCAGGGAGTCTTCTCTTCTCATGGGGTGGCCAAAGTATTGGAGTCTCAGCTTCAGGATCTGTCCTTCCAGTGAGCTGTCCTTCCACTGAGGGCTGATTTCCTTTAAGAGTGGATAGGTTTGATCTTCTTGCAGTCCATGGGTCTCTCAAAAGTCCCCTCCAGAACCATAATTCAAAAGCATCCATTCTTCGGCGATCAGCCTTCTTTATGGTCCAGCTCTCGCTTCCATACATCACTACTGGGAAAACCATAGCTTTAACTAGTTAAAGCTCTAAGCATATACAGAGTTGCTTTTCTTCCACCAACCCCAGTCTACGAAAGGCTTCCCAAATCAGCACGGATGACTCCCAGGCCAGCTTGAGGCCAGAACGTTTCTCCTTTTCAGAATGAAGGGATGTTGCCTGAGGCTGAAGGGCTGCTTGTGATCTGAGACATCTCCTGCACCCAGTAACACTAGTGCAAATGAGAGTAATTCTTCCCCTCACCCACACCTGGAAAGTCTCTCAGTCAAGCCCAACCAAAACTGATGCTTGCTCTGAAAAATTATCAGAAAGCCCAACTATTGACTCAGGAGTGTCTCTCTCGTGGTTTTCGTATGAATAAATGTTACGTTTGGGGAAAATCAGTGCAGCCTGTCGCCTATTCAGGCTATTCCTGCCAGCTGACAGATCTCTTTTTAAAGAGAATAATGAAATGACAGTGCTCTTTTCCTGCTTCCCTTTTTCTAAAAATCAAACCCGGAGGGAGGGAGGGGAATCATTTTCACCTGAATTAAAGTATCTTTGATCTTTGCATTTCATTGAACTTTTTTTTTTTGCTTCAGACAGAATATATTAATAAACACTTTCAAATGGAAAATATTGTTGGGGGGGGAAAGGGTCTCTGTTTTATCTTTTTAAGCAGCCAGCTTTGTTGCTAACCTGTCTCTGGTATTCTATCCATTTTCCCTTTTTGTCTTCCTTTTTATGTGGCTGGAAATTAGGTTTTGTTTTTTGTCGTCGTCGTCGTCGTTCCCCCCCCCCCTTGCCTTTTATGATTTGTGAACTTCCTAGCCATTCTGGGGCCATTTTGTGTTATATATATATATATATATATATATATATATATATATATATATCCATCCTCTTCTTTGTTTGTTAATTTTGAAGGAAGCAGATGATAAAAGCAAGAACAACAAACAAACGAATGAATGCAATGTTATTTTAATCAGGCCGAATGAAAGAGCAAATCAGAAAGAAGGGATTTTAATCTCAAACCCTCCCCCAGCCCCCAGCCCAAACAAAACTGCCTCATACATCTGTCATGTTTTGGATTAGTGGAACTCTTTTAAGAAGTGGAAGACTTTTTTTTTTTTGACGAACTATTGAACATGAGTGACCTCGTTTCCATTCTTGCAATACTCTCATTAATAAGAGTGGAAAGGCCCGAGACATCTGTTAGCTCTCTTTTTAAGAATATTACATGGGCCCTTACCAACAGCACAAAACAACAAGCAAATCTTCTAAATGGAACAATTGACATAATTTGCCTGCTGGGCGCAAAGAGGGTCTTGTCCATCCTTCTGAAGTGGGGAAAAGCAACTACGCATTTCTTTATGGCCCTCATCACATTCACCCGCCCACAATGCTCACAGGCCTTTGTTAGTGCGCTCCTTGAGTATTTTTGACTGGCTGGAATGTCTCCTTGGACCCTGATCTTGCTTGCCTGGATAGGGAGAGGTGTAGGTGTGTGGAATCATAAACTGTAGAGTTGGAAAGGACCCCAAGCATCCTCTAGTCTAATAATAATAATAATAATAATTTATTTGTACCCCACCCATCTGGTTGGGTTTCCCCAGCCACTCTGGGCGGCTTCTAACAAATATGAAAAATACATTAAAATGTCACACATTAAAAACTTCCCTGAACAGGGCCACCCTCAGATGTCTTCTAAATGTTAGGTAGTTCTTTATCTCTTTGACATCTGATGGGAGGGTGTGCCACAGGGCAGGCGGCACTACCGAGAAGGCCCTCTGCCTGGTTCCCTGTAGCTTTGCTTCTTGCAATGAAGGAACCGCCAGAAGGCCCTTGGCGCTGGACCTCAGTGTCCGGGCAGAACGACGGGGGTGGAGACGCTCCTTCAGGTATACTGGGCCGAGGCTGTTTAGGGCTTTGAAGGTCAGCACCAACACTTTGAATTGTGCTTGGAAACGTACTGGGAGCCGATGTAGGTCTTTCAAGACCGGTGTTATGTGGTCTTGGTGGCCGCCCCCAGTCACCAGTCTAGCTGCCGCATTCTGGATTAGTTGTAGTTTCCAGGTCACCTTCAAAGGTAGCCCCACGTAGAGCGCATTGCAGTAGTCCAAGCGGGAGATAACTCAGCTAAAGCATCCAGAACAGATGGCCACCCAACCTCTGCCTAAAATCTTCCAACGAGTGAGAGGCCACCATCTCCTGAATGAAACCGGTTCACTGGCTAACAGCTCTTACTGTCAGAAAGTTCTTCCTGATGCTTAGTTGGAATCTCCTGCTAAAACTGGGCAGGGTTACATCTGAGTGAAGTTACATGGCATTGGCAGAATGTTATGATGCAGACTGTAACATGCCCCTGCTCTGTGGAGAGGGAAAAACTTCTCTCTGCTGGGTCTCCAACAAGATGGGAGTGCAGATGTTCTCCCCCTCTTGCCCCATACCTTGCAATAGATGTGGTTGGTGGGAAAGACCTCATTGTTCTTCTCCCCTATCTTCATCAGTCTATCACACTCAGCCGCCGTCACCAAATCTCCAGCAGAAAAGGCGTTTGCTCCTCTTCTCTACTAGAGGTCTAGAAGAGAGGCAGGCTTATGCTAAAATGAAATGTTCAGTAGAATATTGCACTTTCATTCATTTGCTCTTCTAGACAGGCAGAACTTGGAATCCATCAAGCTGGGCATAGGTGGAGGCAGACAGAACAGTACAGTGGTACCTCGGGTTACAAATGCTTCAGGTTACAAATGCTTCAGGTTACAGACTCCGCTAACCCAGAAGTAGTGCCTCGGATTAAGAACATTACTTCAGGATGAGAACAGAAATCGTGCAGTGGCAGTGCAGCAGCAGCAGGAGGCCCCATTAGCTAAAGTGCTGCTTCAGGTTAAGAACAGTTTCAGGTTAAGAACGGACCTCCAGAACAAATTAAGTTCTTAACCAGAGGTACCACTGTACACATCCCCTTTTGAGAGCCTTTTCTAACTCTGTTGTACTCAAACCTTGTTTTAAACTGGCACTCCCCCTCCCTCAGGGTCTCGCTAACTTCTGCCATTTGCCATTGTTTGAAATCACCTTTTCTGTCTTCTCAGTGTTCCTGTGTTATTCAAACCTCTGCTGTTGTTTAAAACCACCATTTTCCTTTCAGTGTGCCTCCACTCCCGTTTTATTCAAACATCTGGCACTGTTTAAAACAGCCTCTATTTCCCCCTTTCAGTGTTGCTCCTTCCTTACTGTACACAAACTAGTTCCTCTTCCATTCCCCAGCTGCCTCATGTGACAAAGATTAAGGTTGCAGAACCACCAAATATTCTGTAGTGTGAAGCTACCCTACTCAAGCATATTTTGTTTAAAATCTCAACTTTCCTCTCAGTTTTCGCCATCCCTGGTGTTATGTACTGAAGTTCTCACCCTGGGCCAGCAGGGGGATACCGTAGATAGTTTTCACTCAGGTCCGCATATGCAAATAAAGAATTGAAAGTGACGTTCAGTGATTGGATAGTTACAGAAAGTTGTTACTGTTGCTTTGTAGTTGAGCTCTATATAAGCAGGCTGGCTGAACCCTTCAGTTCAGTTCTGTTCTGGCCTGTGAATAAACAAGAGCTGTCTGAAGAATCGCTGTGTCGTCTGATATGTTCACCCACAACTTAACACCTGGTTTATTCAAACTTCTGCCATGATTTTAAACAACCATGTTCCCCCTGTCAGCATCCCTCCATTGCCACTTCCATGGCACAGCTGCTGTTGTTGTTCAACCTGCCTACTCTTTTGCTCCCCTACCTTTTGTTCTCCACCATGACTTCATGCAAATCCCATGTATAGCGATGCAACACTACAAATCCCCCAATGAGGGCTGTGCGATGACAGCATTACACACACACACACACACACACACACACACATATATATATATTTATGTAGGAAGAAATTGCATTTTCTCATGTGGTTTTGAGGAGGAATCATGGGCTCGCAGGTCAAATTGATCTACGCCCCTTGTAGAGGTTGGACTGAAAATGAACTATCAAGTATCACAGTGCCGTTGTATAAGTACATATATTGTGTGGCCTGCTTTTATTCTTTGTACATTTGTGGCCGCCCTAGTTCAAAGACAATATCACAGAGCTGCAAAAGGAAGGAAGAATGGGGAGAACTTAAATGATCAAAGGGATGGAACACTTTCCTTTTGAAGAAAAGCTAAACGGTTGGGGATTTTTAGTGAGAGGAGGGACAGCTGGGGAAGCGAGGGATGGAAATTTATGAATGATGCAGGGAGAGTGAACTGAGAGATTCTCTCACAATACTAGAACAGTGTTAGGGAACCTGAGCTCTCCAGATGTTGTTAGAGTAACTCCCATCAGCCCCAGGCAAGTGGTCAAGGCCATGGGAGCTGTAGTCCAGCAACTTCTAGACAGCCAAAGGTTCTTAATCGCTGTACTAGAAGTCATATGGGACATGGGTGGCACTGTGGTCTAAACCACTGAGCCTCTTGGGCTTGCTGATCAGAAGGTCGGTGGTTCGAATCCCCGTGATGGGGTGAGCTCCCATTGCTCTTTCCCAGCTCCTGCCAACCTAGCAGTTCAAAAGCACACCAGTGCAAGTAGATAAATAGGTACCACTGCGGCGGAAAGGTAAATGGCATTTCCGTGCACTCTGATTTCCGTCACGGTGTCCTGTTGCGCCAGAAGCAGTTTAGTCATGCTGGCCACATGACCCGGAAAGCTGTCTGTGGACAGACGCCGGCTCCCTTGGACTGAAAGTGAGATGAGTGCCACAACCCCATAGTCACCTTTGACTGGACTTAACCGTCCAGGGGTCCTTTACCTTTACCTTTACTAGAAGTCATCCTGGAAAACTGGCTGTATTTTCAGGATAGGAATAAGGAACTGCTTGCTCGCAAAACACAAGAGTTAATGTATGTCATTCTTTGCCACATGATGTCGTAGTGGTTGCTGAGCAAGCACAGATGCTTTTTAAAAGAAATTAGAAAACGGAGTTATCAATTTCTGTTAACTATGATAGGTGAAAATGGAATCTCCTTATTCAGAAATATATCCGATTATCAGTTGCATAGAGCAAAGAACAGAGGACAGCTTTATATCCCTGCTTGTTGGAAGCCAACTGTTGTTACATGTTTATTTGTTTTGTTTAAAATTATTAATAAACCACTTAATCAAAGAGCTCTCATAGAATCATAGAGTTGGAAGAGACCACAAGGGCCATCGAGTCCAACCCCCTGCCAAGCAGGAAACACCATCAGAGCACTCCTGACATATGGTTGTCAAGCATCTGCTTAAAGACCTCCAAAGAAGGAGACTCCACCACACTCCTTGGCAGCAAATTCCACTGTCAAACAGCTCTTACTGTCAGGAAGTTCTTCCTAATGTTTAGGTGGAATCTTCTTTCTTGTAGTTTGGATCCATTGCTCCGTGTCCGCTTCTCTGGAGCAGCAGAAAACAACCTTTCTCCCTCCTCTATGTGACATCCTTTTATATATTTAAACATGGCTATCATATCACCCCTTAACCTCTTCTTCTCCAGGCTAAACATGCCCAGCTCCCTTAGCCGTTCCTCATAAGGCATCGTTTCCAGGCCTTTGACCATTTTGGTTGCCGTCCTCTAGACACGTTGCAGTTTGTCAGTGTCCTTCTTGAACTGTGGTGCCCAGAACTGGACACAGTACTCCAGGTGAGGTCTGACCAGAGCAGAATACAGTGGCACTATTACTTCCCTTGATCTAGATGCTATACTCCTATTGATGCAGCCCAGAATTGCATTGGCTTTTTTAGCTGCCGCGTCACACTGTTGGCTCATGTCAAGTTTGTGGTCAACCAAGACTCCTAGATCCTTTTCACATGTACTGCTCTCAAGCCATGTGTCACCCATCTTGTATTTGTGCCTCTCATTTTTTTTGCCCAAGTGCAATACTTTAAGCTCTCTAAGCAGTGCACATGATAAAATATAGACTAAACATGGCTAAAATCCGCAGAACGATTAAAATGTGTTTATAATAATTGTCAGCAAAACACAGATTAAAATCAGTAAGATTTTTAAAGCGAATAGATTTGAGCTGTATCCAGTGCTTGTCCCACTGTGAATGGGGTTAGTGAAATGAATGAACATGACTAGCCTAGGTACATTAATTCCAATAGGTCTACTTTGAGTAAATCTTAGTTGGACTTACTAAAACTATGTCTGGGTAGGCTTCATGAAACAATAAAGAAAAGGTTTCAAAGCACACTTTCTGCCCAGTGAAGATACTGACTCCTCACAAATGTGGGACAAACATTATGCGCCACTTGTAGAGGTGCAAATTCTACATATCCCTTGCAAGCATCTGCAAGGCAGCCCTGATCCCCTTTATCTTTTTTTAAAAAATAACTAAATAGCTTTGAGAGGTGGGAACTGGCATCAGACAAGCACCAATGAAGGAATTGCTCAACCCTTTTCATGTTTGCAGCATCTCATCCCTAAAGTATCCCTCAAACTGCAGGTGTTTTACCACTGAACCATGGCCCGTCCCATGAAACTTGCTAGTATGTGGATGAGTTTTGAGCTGGAGGTGAGGCATGGTGGAAAACATGGGGCTGTGGATGGAGTCACAACCTTGTTAAAGTCACATGTTTCCTAACTTCAGGTTTGGTTGCTGCAAGATGAGGTGGGGAGGGAATCATAGAATCAAAGAATTGTAGAATTGTAGGGTTGGAATGGACCTGAAGGGTTATTTCGTCCAACCTCCTGCAAGGCAGGAATCTCAGCTAAAGCATCAGTGACAGATGGCCATCCCAACCTCTGCTTGAAACCAGGCAGAGGGCCTTCTCGGTGGTGGCACCCTCCCTGTGGAACACCCTCCCTTCAGATGTCAAGGAAATAAGCAACTATTTGACTTTTAGAAGAAAACTGAAGGCTGTCCGTTTGCATTTCTTAGTGCAGAAAGTATTGATCTGATGTGTAGAGATCTTTCCCATTCTCATTGATTCAAGAGGGTTCTGGAAGCCTCTCTGTGTGAAAGAAACAAGCAGAAGGTTTGTGGTGTTTGGGTTGTTCCTTCAGAGAAGCGGAATACAGCTGGCTTAAACTGGTTCTGTTATCTCTTTCCATCAAGGTCATGCTGACTATGACAATAAGGCCAGAAGGAGCCTGGGTTTCACTTTCTCTTTCTATCTCTTTTCCTTCTGGTGTGGTGTTCTGTACCTAGTATGCTTAATATTGAGGTTTAGACTTATTATAAGTTATTGTAAGTTTAAGTTAAGTCTGCTGCAACTGGATTTCTTATGGACAGTGCCAATCCTGAATGTTTTTGATCTGTGACCATTATGCTCATTTGCCTTCAGTAGCAGTAAAGCTCTGCTGGATGAAATTAATTGCCTCTGGTCTATTGTGTGTGTGTGTGTGTTTTGGAATCCTGCAACGTGTTTAAGTTTTTACTCTGCTAAATATGCGTTGGAGTGCTGCTCTGGATGAGTAGAATTCCATGACAAAGGCAGTCCTGTTTAGGGAAGTTTTTAAGGTCTGATGTATTTGCTACATTTTTGGATATGTTGTAAGCCGCCCAGAGGAGTTGTTGTTGTTGTTGTTACTGAAGAGGAAGGAGAGTCTACCACCTCCTGAGGGAGATTGTTCCACTATTACTTTCAGAAAGTTCTTCCTGATGTAAACAAGGAATATCCCGTTTCGTAACTTGAAGCCATTGGATCCTACCCTCTGGAGCATGAGAAAGCAAGCTTGCTCCATCTTCCATGGGACAGCCATTCAGATATTTGCAGATGGCTGTCATGTCTCCTCTCAGTCTCCTCTTTTCCCGCCTAAAGTGGTTAAGAGCGGTAGTCTCGTAATCTGGTGAACCTGGTTCGCTTCCCCGCTCCTCCACATGCAGCTGCTGGGTGACCTTGGGCCAGTCACACTTCTCTGAAGTCTCTCAGCCTCACTCACCTCACAGAGTGTTTGTTGTGGGGGAGGAAGGGAAAGGAGAATGTTAGCCGCTTTGAGACTCCTGAAGGGGAGTGAAAGGCGGGATATCAAATCCAAACTCTTCTTCTCTTCTTCTTCCAATCCTTCAACCATTCCTCATAGGGATTTGTTTCCAAGAAGAAATGAAGGAATGCAGTGCAAGATGGCACCACCTCATGCACCTAGGTAAACACTGCAGGAAAAAGGAGGGGAACCAGGCAAGCGGTTTTCCACTTTGGTGCTAACCCGCTCTCCATTAGGGGAAGGACCTAAGCTCAGCAGTAGGCCATCTGCTTTGCTTGCAGAAGGCCCCACGTTCAGTACTCAGCCCCTCCACAAAGGGCTGCAGAATGCTCCCACCTGAGACTCCTGAAGAGCTGCCTCTAGCCCAGGGGTCAGCAAGGTTTAACTCGCCTGTGCCGGTTCACTCCAGCGGAAATCCCTCCGTGGGCCAGATTGTGCGCATGCGAGAGCACATGCACCCCCGATTTCCGGTGTCAGCGTCTGCGCAGACGCAATTTCAGGCACCGCAGAAGTGAGTCCCAACGCCACACGGTGCCAGTTTAGCACAGCGTGCGGGGACTCACCAAGCAGGCGGCTCGGTTCAGGGCAGCTTGTGGGCCGGTTAAACGACCCCCATGGGCTGCTTGTGGCCCATGAGCCTTAGGTTGCCTACCCCTCCTCTAGCCAGTGCAGACAGTACTGAGGCAGATGGACCGTTGTCACATGCAATTCCATTCTATGATGTGACAGCTATGATACGCTGTGCACTTTTAAAATGTGGGTTTGGTGGGGGGGCTATTGGGTTGTTTTCATTTTGATTATGTATTTTGTGGTTTTATATTTTGATTTTATTCTGTAAACCGCCCTGAGATCTCCGGGTATAGGGTGGTATAATAGTAATAATAATAATAATAATAATAATAATAATAATAATAGACTTGCCATTAGACTTTACGCGAACTCTGTGTCTTTTAAAATAATGTTTCCACCTGGTCTTGGGCTCTGGGGTTGGGGGCTTGCCAAACATATGTTGACACTAGGTTTGTGTGTGTGTGTGTCTAATTTAGTCGCTAGTTGGTCAAGGTAGTGGATGTGAGTCATCTGTGGAGGATAATTGAATGGTTGCACCGTAGCTGTTGATGAGCGGGGAGAAACGGGGAGGGGAGAGACTGGAAAATGACCTTGATTTGTATGTATGCTTTGTGGGGATAATAACACAGAGGAAACAACCAGCATGGCTTCGACCCCCCAAGGAAAGAGCCACGCGCACCGCAGATTCCTTGCAGAAAGGAACAGCTTTCCTTATTAACAGGGCTATATCATTTTAAGGGAAAGGTTGCTGTCAGACACATTTTTTGCATCTTGTTTCGGTATGCCGGGTAAAATATTAACGAAAGCCTGCGAAGACAAAGTTGTGGTGTGAAAGAGGAACAGCGGGGAAGAGGCAGATGGTGCCAGCACGCCGGCAAAATCCCAAACACGGACGGTTTCTCCCCCCCCCCCCCCTCTTATTTTCAGAAGAATAAAAATTCAAAGCACCTCTGGCATTCTCTGGTCCACCTCATGGGCGGAATTTCACCCAGATGAGGAGAGTATTAAGTGAAACACCCTGATATAGTTTTGTTTTTGTTTTTTCCTGCAAAGTTAGAAACAAGGTTTTCATGTAATTTCCCCAGGATTTCAATTATTAGCTTCTAATTAGACTGTGTTTGCCAGGTGCGGTCTTCAGGTGGTTACATTGATTGTATGCCATTATAAGTATTTTTTAAAATATCTTTTTAAATAATAATGATAAATAATGGAAGCCACTTCACAAATTATTGTTGTGTGTAATTATTGCAATTACAATAATTGTATTGTTCATTATGCACACAGCCTCGTTAATGTTACGTGGCATTTGATAAAGGCTCATTAGCAGAAAATAAAATACAAGTCGGCCCCTGCCCTTAGGAGCTTACAATCTAAAACAGATAACGGGGAAGAAGACAGAGGGTTAGGAGAAATTAGGGAGAGCAAATGCAAGGACTTAAATTTGGCTGGGAATGAAAACATTCTAAACAGGAGAAGCAGTTCATACATTTTGTTAGTCAATAAAACGTAAATAAACCCCTCTCTATCACCATCCCAGGCTAACGCTGTGGGAGGTTGTGGACTCCCCTTCCTTGGAGATTTTTAAGCAGAAGTTGGATGGCCGTCTGTCATGGATGCTTTAGTTGAGATTTTTGCATTGCAGAGGGTTGGACTAGAGGACCTCAGAGATCCCTGCCAACTCTATAATTCTATGTTCCCCAACGCTCAGGATGGGGAGCAGGCATCTTTTGACGAATCAATTTCCCTCTGCCCACAGCCGTTCCAGGCCAGAGGACATTGCTTTGACATCCTCCTCAGATTCGGAAGACCCATGTCTCTGAGTCCCTGCACCACACACACAGAACTGTAGCAGGTAATCGCTGCAGAATAAGGCCCTGGCCCTTTTGGAGGCACAGCTTCTCAAAGAGGGTGGAGGGAACAGCAGGATTACTTCAATCAGTCTTCAGAAAACCTTGGCACATTGCAGGAGCGACAGCTCCACTTTCCATTGGTGTGAGAAAGCTCCAGCCTGCTTTCTCGCAGTGCTCTGTCCAAGGTCCTGACCAGAACTGCCTTGGCCCGGCTGGACCAGACAGGACCATGGCTTATCTTCAGTTATGCTGCCCTACCAGTGGGAGCCAGTGTGGTGTAGTGGTTAAGAGCAGTAGTCTCGTAATCTGGGGAACCGGGTTCGATTCCCTGCTCCTCCACATGCAGCTGCTGGGTGACCTTGGGCCAGTCACACTTCTCTGAAGTCTCTCAGCCCCACTCACCTCACAGAGTGTTTGTTGTGGGGGAGGAAGGGAAAGGAGAATGTTAGCCGCTTTGAGACTCCTTAAAGGGAGTGAAAGGCGGGATATCAAATCCAAACTCTTCTTCTTCTTCTACCAGTTGGTGGAAGGTGCATTCTATTGAGCTAGACAATGGTCCATTCTTCCTCAGCATTGTCTACACAGACTGGCAGTGGCTTTCCACAGTTTCAGACAAGGGGCGTTCCCAGCCCACTTGGAGACTCAAAGGTCTGGAGGCCCATTGGGTTGTCGATATTGCTCTTCAGTCCGAAGGCTGTAAATATGATGAGAATGCCACCACCTCATCAGCTCAGGCTCACAAAACATTTGACCCCTAGGTCACCACCATGATTTATTCAGTCGAGTCCTCCAGCTGCGAATTGTGGCTTGCCAGTCAATCGGCAACCTTCCTGTTCCAGGAAGTCAGCATAAACAGAAAGGCTATTAACTCTCTGGCAAGCCACTTTGCAAGGCTGTTGGGCTGCGCCCGGTCAGGAGTGAAAACCTAGGCAGGCCTGGTCTATTATGATCAAGGCTTGATGGCCAATACTCAGTGAGCAAGGAAGTGAGAAGATGGAGACAGAGGCTTCTAACTCCAGTGATGTAGAGAGGATGCTAAGGACAAAAGCAACTTAGAGATTTCCCCTTACTGTCTAAGGTGATCACTTCTCATGAAATCTCCAGAGATCAAGTGCTTCCTGAGGTCATCCCTGTTTAAAGCTATTCCCCTTCATCCTTTCAAGCCTCCAACCAACCACTGTACTTTGTTGACACTGCACACTCAAATAAGTAGATAAGGCTCTGGGCAACCTTTATCGGTTAGGTTACTTTGGTCTTATCTACATGACAGTTTTATACCACTTTACAGCTTCCCCTGAAGGATCTTGGGAATTATAGTTTGCTGAGGAGCAAAGACTTATCTCTTGGACCTGCCCAGGCCCCCCATGCAGAACTGCAATGAAAAAAGCAAAAGCCACACCCCCATAGCAGACTCACATTGGTTTCATTGTGGTTTTCTCTTCCTGGGGAATTCCAGGAAATCCACTTTGAGGGTTTGGCCTCTTGTATATCCTACTGATCCAGAATGAAAGGACTCAGACACGGGGAAGGAACCTTAGCTCAGCAGCAGAACATCTGCTTTGCATGCAAAAGGTCCCAGGTTCAGTCCCCAGCATGTCCAGGGGGAACTGGAAGAGACACCTGCCTGAAACCATGGAGAACCACTGTCAGTCACTGGGCTGGATTGACCAATGGTCTGACTCAGTATAGGGCAGTTTTCCATGTTCCTGACTTAATAATAATAATAATAATAATAATAATAATAATAATAATAATAATAATTTATTTATACCCCGCCCATCTGGCTGGGTTTCCCCAGCCACTATACATCAAACATGAAAAGCTTCCCTAAACAGGGCTGCCTTCAGATGTCTTCTAAAAGTCTGGTAGTTGTTGTTCTCTTTGACACCCGATGGAAGGGTGTTCCACAGGGTGGGTGCCACCACCAAGAAGGCCCTCTGCCTGCTTCCCTGCAACCTCACTTCTTGCAGTGAGGGAACCGCCAGAAGGCCCTCGGAGCTGGACCTCAGTGTCCGGGTAGAATGATGGGGGTGGGGACGCTCCTTCAGATATACTGGACCAAGCTTCCTGAGGTCCTGAGACAGAGGCAGATTTAGGGGAGCATAACTGAGTCGTCTGCCCTGGGCACCAAGCTGAGAGGGTACTGCACAACAATGACTTAGAACAGAAGATGAGAGGCAGGAGGAGCTGAATTTTAGTGCTGCACAGGGTGCCACTGAAATTTGAAATCCCAAAGCCTGCCATTGCCTGATGCTTCCAAGCCACATTCCCGGTTCCAGGAAGCCAGTAAATTATGCCCTAGAATGATTTTGTGAAGTTGCAGCTCCTATCATGGATTCCATCAAACCTGCTTGCTGAGCTCAGTGGCAAGACAAGATGAAAGTGAATTGTCTCCTCCTGCTGGAGCCTAGTGCCTTATTTAGTTAAAGTGTTCTCTTCTAGCTTAAGGGGAAAGTCAGGTGCATTTAGCAGACACAGTTTTGCTGAGGCCACATTACAACGCTCCCACAGCGAATGTTATTACAAGGTACATGAGATATCTCTGGAGGTGGCTGCATATGTATGGTACTTAAATCCTAAAGTACCATTGGCTTAATCTGCAGGTAACCCAAGAGGGGCTTTTTGATTTGATGTGAGGCGGGGGGAGCCAAGAAATTCCTCAAAAGCGAGATATTTTTATATTGAATAGCTGTGCTCAGTTTGCCAGTCCCTCTGATTCTCCCGCATACGGCGTGCTAAGTTTTCTTGTCAAAATATTGAGGTGGGGTTTTCTTTTCTGCATAACACCTACATGCCATTTGCGAGCTATTTCAATGGCAGATTAAGCATCAAGAATTACCAGGAAAGTGACTGAACATAGAATAACAAGCGTAAAAAAAAAAAAAACCCTCATTATACAAATATATGCACCACACACATTTGGAACACTGTGTTCAGTTTTAGACACCCTCATCTCAAAAAGAATATCAGTAGGGCTGTGCCAAATGTTCACCTCTTAATATTTTCAGGGTGAACATTGTGCTTTCAAGGGAACCAAAACTGTTCCTGAAAAGCCATTGCGTTTTTTTCCCGGGGGTTTGGCATTATTTGCAGCTCCTTATATCATTTGTTTTGTGGCCTGTTGCTGCTTCAGATGCCATTTCCCTCCCCCTCTGATCTCATTACTGGAGGGATCCCAACTAATTAGAGAGCAAAGAATTGTAGAGTTGGAAGGGACCACAAGAGTCATCTATTCCAACCCCCTGCAATGCAGGAATCTTTTGCCCCAGGTGGGGCTCGAACCCACAACCTGGAAATCAAGAGACTTGTGCTCTACCGACTGAGCTATTTGTGATGGCATCACTGAGGCCAAACATAGCCAAGTTAGTGTGAGTGCCGTGCTTCGTGAACTGGGCACATGGGTGATCCCAACCAGTCAAGGGCAGGTTGCTTCTCTTCTGAGCCAGCAAAGTGCTTTGCAAATTGACTAGGGAGAGGGTCTATTGGAAAGTGCTTTTCTAAGACACGGGGAGAATTGATGCTTTAAAGAAGGTGCTCACTGGCACCATCCTTCATGCTCTCTTAGTATCATTTTAGAGAAAAGGTGAGTAGAGAGGGAGACATGAAACAGGTGCATTCAATTGGCACGGTGTAGAAAAGGGGACAGGGACACAGGTGGCGCTGTGGGTTAAACCACAGAGCCTAGGACTTGCCAATCAGAAGGTTGGGGGTTCGAATCCCCGCAACGGGGTGAGCTCCCGTTGTTCGGTCCCTGCTCCTGCCAACCTAGCAGTTTGAAAGCATGCCAGTGCAAGTGCGGGAAGGTAAACGGCGTTTCCGTGCGCTGCTCTGGTTTGCCAGAAGCGGCTTAGTCATGCTGGCCACATGACCCAGAAGATGTACGCCGGCTCCCTCGGCCAATAAAGCGAGATGAGTGGTGCAACCCCAGAGTCGGCCACGACTGGACCTAATGGTCAGGGGTCCCTTTACCTAGAAAAGAGGAGAGGGGAAAGTCATTCCCCACCTGTCATAATACCAGAACCAGGGACATTCAAAGAAGCTGAACAGTTAGGAGATTCAGAACAGAGAAAAGGAAACACTTCTCCACACAGCTCATAGTTAACCATGAGATTTGCTCTCAAATGAGGTAGCGATGGCCGCCAAACTTGGATGGCTTTAAAAAGAGGATTGGGCAAGTTGGTGGGATATCAGGCTATCAATGGCTACTTGCCACATGAAGGAGAAGAAGGAGAGCTAGGTTTTTGCTCCACTGTCATAGGCAGTGTGTCTCTGAATACCAGCTGCTGGGAATTACATTGGAGGAGGAGGAGGAGTTTGGATTTGATATCCCACTTTATCACTACCCGAAGGAGTCTCAAAGCGGCTAACATTCTCCTTTCCCTTCCTCTCCCACAACAAACACTCTGTGAGGTGAGTGAGGCTGAGAGACTTCAGAGAAGTGTGACCAGCCCAAGGTCACCCAGCAGCTGCATGTGGAGGAGCGGGGAAGCGAACCCGGTTCACCAGATTACGAGTCCGCCGCTATTAACCACTACTCCACACTGGCACTGGAGAGTGCTGTTGTTCTCAGCTTGTGGGCTCCTCATGGGCATCTGGTTGGCCACTGTAAGAAAAGAATGCTGGGCTAGATGGGTCTTTGACCTGATCCAGGAGACTCTTCTCGTGTTCATATGTAAGGTCCTGCTCATCCATTTCATTGGCTGACTTGCGAGTTCTGGTGCTGTATGAGAGTGTGAAGTATTTCATTCTTGCAACCTTGGAAATTATCACATTCAGCCTGTGGTGGGCTAGGGCAGGGAAGGGCAGATATGCCAACATTTTCAGTATTATGAGTTCTGCGCTAGACCCCAAATTTCCTGCGTGCATGGGGTAGCATGCTTGGGAGTCAATGGGAGTGCGTGGTGACTCTCCTATTCAGCTGTTCATTATAGAGTCTCCGTGCCTTTGTCACTTGATAAGCCACTATGGGCAGTCACCAGACAAAGTTGTTTTGTTTTAATTGAATAGTCCTGTGACTAGGGCTGCACCAAATCTTTAAGATATCTAAGCTTTCAATGCAAAAATTGCCCTCCTTGCTGATAAAAAAAAGTTGTGAAATCTCTGCCACCTTTCACTTTTGTGGGCACCTCCTCCCCACCAACCTGCTCCAAGGAATTGTTACCTGAATCTTCTGTTGCCTTGGCACCATTTTATTTTATTTTATTATTTGAAAGGAGAGATGCCCTGAGCTTTTTTCCAGCTCTGTTGCCATGAGCGGATGCACATGTGCATCCACATTAAAATACTTACGTTCCAACCCACTTACTATGTGCTGACATGCATATATACATCTGGCTTAAAAGGACACATGCAATTTGCAGATTATTATTTTTTTTCAACAACAAAAATACTCTTTTTGAAGACTCCTTGTTGTCTGATGTAGTGCACGCAATGAACATCTGAACTGTTCTTGTACAAATCTACACATGACCCCGCAAAGATTTTCAGTGCATTCTGAATGCTGCCACCATCACCCAAAGCGTTGTGGGTTGGCGTTTTAAAAGGAGCACAAAAAGAATTCCAGAACACACTGTTCTCACCTCAGCCTGGCTTGGTAAAATTGATGGTTTCTCTTTAAAAGGCAACCAGCTTCTGCTATTGCTTTGTTTCCTTGTTTCTTCCATCATTTGAACTCTTCCCTTTCAGGACCAAATGGGATCTCTCTAAGCCCCTTCTGAGAGACTCCCTACAGCAAGCTAAAGGCATCCTGAATGCTTCTGACTTTGCCAGCAGGATGCTGCAGGCAACATGTGATTCGTGTGACTTGCCTTCCTCTTCCCAGCTTCTGCCAAAATAAAAAAATCACAGCCATTAGCTTATTATCTTACTGTCAAAATTATCTTTACTATCCAACATTTAAGAGTCCTTTGTGGTGCCCCCCTCCATTTAGGACTTTGGGGGACTTCAGTATTTGCTACAGAAGGTCCCTGGGGGACTGTCAAGCCAAAATAAAAAGGATGGACAAGAAGTTCCTTTGTAAAAGACAAGGGCAGGTGATTACTCATTTATTGACTCAGCACCGTCCAAGTGCGTGGTGCTTTATGGCACGACAACAAAAGGACAGGTCCCTGCCCCAAGGAAGTTCCAGGCTAAACCTCAGCACAAGGGAGACAGCAGAGGGAAGGATAAACAGAGAAGCAAGACTAAGAACTTGGGTTCAGTCAAGATCAATGGACCACAGCTCAATGGTAGAACGTCTGCTTTGGATGCAAAAGCTCACATGTTCAAGCCCTGCCATCTCCAGTTAGGGCAGGGAAGGATTTCCACCTGAAACCATGAAAACCCAGTCGGTGTACTGAGCAAAGTGAACCAAAGTTCTGACTTGGCAACAAGGCAGCTTTGGGTGTCATTCCTATTTTCACTTGCATGTATTTAGGCCTGCTCTTGTCAGATGGTTCCTTAATCATACCCAGAAACCAAAAATCTGGGTAATTGAGTTACGGCGGTGGTGGCAATTCAGTCTTTTATTTTGTTCCATTTTCTCTTTTTGAAATATTTACATTGCACCTTTCAAACTCGCAGTGAGACAGACAAGGCAAGGAGTAACATGTCAATTTTAAAAAACAAACAAGCATACAGTAGAAGAAAAACAAAGCGAAATAACAGAAGCAGGTGGGTCGGTTTCATAATATTCAACAGTAGGGATTTAGGAGCTGGACAAATCACAAAGAGCAGCTGGAATAAAAGAGTTTTCGTCCGGCATCCAAAGACTTTGAGGATAAAAGTGCTTGCCTGTTTTGCCTTCTATCTTGGCTTCTACAAATGCTATTGTTGTTGTTGTTATTGTTGTTGTTATTGATTTAAATTGTATACCACCCTTCATCTGAAGATCACAGGGTGTTTCACAACATGAAAATACGAAAAGAAAAAACAAAATACATAATAAAATAAAAGCAAAACAAGCCAATAGCCTACCTCCCATGGACAATCTTAGAAGGTCATAGAATGAAATTAATTGGTAGCCAATGGAGTCGGGCCTGGATCTGTGTAATATGCTCTTGTCCCGGTGAGCAACCTCAAAAACATCCACTTTTTCTTTAAAGCAAACTTGGGATCTGGGGGGTAGGATCAGTGCCAGAACAGCACTGAAGGGGAGGGGAGATTGTCGCATCTGGCAAGCAGAACTTCATGCACGATGGAGCCATCAACAGAGCATGACGCTGTATTCCACCCCATGTGCTTATATGCATGTACTTTGTTCCGCTGGCGTGTGGGCATGCGCATTCCAGCCATCTAGGAAAGAGCGTTGTCAGAGGGCACCAGGAAGTGTTAAACCACCCCAAGGGGGTTTTCTTTTTGCTTATTTCAGAGCGATTTCGCCTCCTCATTACGCCTTATTGCTTCTGTCTCTTTGGCTCGGCGTGACACACATTTTGTGTCAGGTTTTCACTTCTCATATGACAAGAGGAAGGACGGACTTAATATTAGGACGACAAGCTGGCACTGCCAAAGGATCCCTCTTAGTCATCGCATCCCATGTCAACAAATCCCATTAGCTAGCTAGCTCCTTAGCTGCCGCCTTGCACGGATATTCTAAGTTTTAGTGACAGATGTGGCAAGGCGCAGAAAGATCCATGCAGTAAACCCCATTGGTCTGGGCTGCAGGCCTCTGCATTTTTGCTCAGAGGTATATCCTGTTCCTTCACAGAGCTGGTGGGGAGAACGGAGGGGGGGGGAGAGAGAGACAAAGGACTTTCTGTATCCCTTTGGCCTGGCTTTCCCTTGCAATTCCTCATAGGTTTCCTTCCAGCTTGTTAATGAAATTAATGATCTACTACTTCACAGGGTTGCTGGGGACAAGCCCACGAGACAATTCCTCTAGAAGACTTTGCGGACTATGTGCTCAAGGGAAAGGGCAAGTAATCAAAGCTGCCCATTCTGTGTAGATTGTGTAGAGAAGGCTGGATAGCTCCATGGTAGGAAGTGTTTGATTTGCATGCAGAAGGTCCCTGGCATCTCCAGGGAGTCTGGGAGAAACTCCTACCTGAAACCCCAATTCCTATATAGCATGCACATTGTATGGGACACAGGTGCACTGCGGTCTAAACCACTGAGCCTCTTAGGCTTGTTGATCAGAAGGTCGGCGGTTCAAATCCCCGTGACGGAGTGAGCTCCCATTGCTCTGTCCTGCCAACTTAGCAATTCGAAAGCACACCAGTACAAGTAGATAAGTAGGCACCACTGCGGCAGGAAGTTAAACAATGTTTCCGTGCGCTCTGGTTTCCATCACAGTGTCTCGTTGCGCCAGAAGCGGTTTAGTCATGCTGGCCACATGACCTGGAAAGCTGTCTGTGGTCAAACGCCAGGTCTCCTGGCCTAAAAGCGAGATGAGTACCACAATGCCATAGTCACCTTTGACTGGACTTAACCATCCAGGGGTCCTTTACCTTTACTAGAAGTCACCCTTGTAAACTGGATGTATTTTCAGGATAGCCATAAGGAACTGCTTGCTCACAAAACACAAGAGTTAATGTATGTAATTCTTTGCCACGTGGTGTTGTAGTGGTTGCTGAGCGAGCACAGATGCTTTTAAAAAGAAATTAGACTTAACCATCCAGAGGTCCTTGACTTTACTTTTTACTTATACACATTGTGCATTGAAAACACGTTGGAAGGCCATTTCCCCACCCCAAGAATCCTGGGATCTGTAGCTTGTTAATGGTGCTGTGAACCGTAGTTCTATGAGGGGTAAACTACAGTATTAGTGTGTACGCAGCCTGTGCTACTTTTGCAAAATGGCCAGAGAGAACAAAACCTATGGAACTGCAGGCTCGGATTGTTTTCGTTTTAGTCTCCTCTTCTAAATGAAATGCAGGAAAAGCAGGAGTATATTGACGCCCGCACGCGCCTTCCACAGCTGACGGTGCCACGGTCTCCATCCCTGTCTTTTGCCACTTAAACTCGGGTGCTTTTCATAGCCAAGTTTTAAAAAGTCAAGTGTGAATTGGCCCTCTGGTACATTTATGCGCATCGGGGTGGGGGAGGAATGATGGGCTGTTGCTTCGCTCGCCTTGTTATTTCATCCCAATTTGACTCTCATACCACCTTCTGTCTTCAATAAAAGGCAAAGATGCAAAGCGTGTCCCTTAATCTCCAAAACAGCAGCTCACCGCTGAGAAAATGATATAGATGCAACTTCCAGCTTCATACACTTTCTTTTCCATTTATATGCAAATGCCGACCTTTCACCCAGGCTGTCTCAAAGAAGTATTTCCTTAAAAATGCAAATGGCATGTTTCAGGCAGTTGCTCCGGCTGAGGCTTTCTTATGGTATTATTACTATTATTATTTCTCGCAACCTTGCCGGCGCTGGGGGAAAAACCCAGCAACTGCTGAACTGCACCCTGGTAGTCTTTTACTTCCGCATCCTAGATTCAAGGCTGCCCAATGAGGAGCAGAGGGGGCTATAGAGTAGATGCAGAGACACAGTGAATTTGGGAATCGGGTAACCCTTAACAGTTGCACAGACTGGTGAAAACCCAGCATGGAAGAGGGAAGTCAGCCATCAAGGTGAGCTCCCATTGCTCAGTCCCTGCTCCTGCCCACCTACCAGTTCGAAAGCACGTCGAAGTGCAAGTAGATAAATAGGTACCACTCTGGCGGGAAGGTAAATGGCGTTTCCGTGCGCTGCTCTGGCTCGCCAGAAGCAGCTTAGTCATGCTGGCCACATGACCCAGAAGCTGTGCGCCGGCTCCCTCGGCCAATAAAGCAAGATGAGCGCCGCAGCCACAGAGTTGGTAACTACTGGACCTAATGGTCAGGGGTCCCTTTACCTTTACCTCAGGTTACATATGCTTCAGGTTACATACACTTCAGGTTACAGACTCCGCTAACCCAGAAATAGTACCTCGGGTTAAGAACTTTGCTTCAGGGTGAGAACAGAAATCATGCTCCAATGGTGCGGCGGCAGCAGGAGGCCCCATTAGCTAAAGTGGTGCTTCAGGTTAAGAACAGTTTCAGGTTAAGAAAAGACCTCCGGAACGAATTAAGTACTGAACCCGAGGTACCACTGTAGTTCTTTATTTAAATGAATTTATGTTTTTATTATATTGTCTGTCGTTCCCCATCAGCAACAACGGTGCCTGTGAAGAGCATTTTCATTCATATTCGTGTGTGTGTGTATCTTCACAGCGGAAGATATAGGGCAAATCCCAGTGCCTGAGCTAACTTTTGCTGGAAGAGAGTCTGACGGCATCCGCCCATGAGTCCTCAAACAATTCAGATGCAATTTTTTCTCATCCTCTAACAAAAATATGTACCTTGTCCCTAAGATCAGCTTCCATACTTAAGAACTAGGAAGCAGTCAAGGTAACGTTTAAAAAGGGATCCTTGCAATTATGGGCCAGTTAGCTTAATGTCTGCCCTGGAATGACTGGTGGAAATGGATAAAATAACCAAACATATAGAAGAACAAGCCTTGCTGAAGCAGAGCCAGCGTGGCTTCTGCAATGGCAAGTCCTGTTTCATAGGTAAAGGTAAAGGTACCCCTGCCCGTACGGGCCAGTCTTGCCAGACTCTAGGGTTGTGTGCCCATCTCACTCAAGAGGCCAGGAGCCAGCGCTGTCCGCAGACACTTCCGGGTCACGTGGCCAGCATGACAAGCTGCATCTGGCGAGCCAGCGCAGCACACAGAACGCCGTTTACCTTCCCGCTGGTAAGCGGTCCCTATTTATCTACTTGCACCTGGAGGTGCTTTCGAACTGCTGGGTTGGCAGGAGCAGGGACCAAGCAATGGGAGCTCACCCCATCGCGGGGATTCGAACCGCCGACCTTCTGATCGGCAAGTCCTCAGCTCTGTGGTTTAACCCACAGCGCCACCCGCATCCCTACTACAAGAGTGGGGAGGGAGTTATAGCTGAGAGGCATGCTGGAAGATTGGGGAAGTGTGAGAGCTAGCAGATAAGGAGGTTCCAATTCACACATTAGTCTGGATGGTGTGGCTCAGCTCAGCCCCTTTAGAATTTGTAGCCAGCAAATTGCTCAAACACCCCTAGTTGAGCACCCTCCCCCCTTCCTTTTTAAATGTCAGCCAACTGGAATAAACTTGTTGCCTCCTAGAAAAATAATCCAAATGAACATGTTTGCAGTAGGATTCTACCAAAGGCGAGTCTGTAGCCTTGCAGAACCCAGTGGGAAGTAGCAGCGGATGTTAAAAGAGCAGTGGAGAGCAATGAAATGGGCTCCCCCCACACACCCCACCCTGGCTGTGCCCTGGTGGAAGACCTTGCGCTTGTCTTTCTAGCCACCCTCCCTCTCCTTTGCCCCGTGCCAGCAGATTTGAACCAGATTACGCTCAGCTGTCAGCGGAAAACACCTCGGAGGCATGTTTCTGCTGAGCTGGGAACATCCGTTCTACAGCGAAACCGGCACAAGTTCTGACCCTCCTGAATCAGCAGCTTCTTCCCCCACCAACCCACACACTCCCCCCTTCTTTTGATTAGGAATGAGAAGCAGATTTCAGAAAACACTTGCCCTGCGTTGTCAAAGGGGTGATTAGACTGCTGGAAAAACCATACAAGGAGGGGAACGGTCTCTTGCGGGTTTTGCACCTATAGCCGGAGCTGCATTTATTTCCTATTTTAAAAAATAAAGGCAAACCGTCCCTGTATAAATTATGCATACACACAGTTTGTATATTTATTCTGGTTTTTCCTAGGCATGGAAGGGCACTGAACTCACTCACTCCTGTCACTGGGAATCAGATTCAGACAGTGCTCTCTGGCAGTGGCCCACACACATTGAAGCATATCTTCAGAGGCATAAGAGCTAGAAATCTGTGAAAGAAAGAAAGAAAGAAAGAAAGAAAGAAAGAAAGAAGCTGAGAACACAGTAGCACACTTTGCAGTTCTCTTGCATCCTTGTGGAACTGCAATGGACAGACTATTGCCTGGTACCTCTGGTAACTGACTGAGACCTCCACGTATAGAGCGGTATATACCATATTGGCCTGAATATAAACTGCACTTGAACATAAGCAGCACCTTTAAAATTCAAGGAGGGGGGAGAGACAATACCCGAATAAAGCCGCTCCCTTAAAATTCCTCAGGCACTCACACCTGTTCCGTTTTACTGTATGTCTGTTTCAGCAGCACTATCGTATAAGCCAATTTTTGTAAGGTCGTGATTTTAAGCCACGTTTTAACTTTTCACTATCGGAATTTGGGGGGCAGGGTGGTGAGGCTTATATTCAGGCCAATACGGTAAATGCAATAAATAATAATAATGGCCAGGTGCGACACTAACCACAATAAATATTCATAAAATGCACTGCTTTTGCTGTTCAACCTTGTATACCTCAGGTCTTTTGACCTGGTCATGACTTCCTCCCACTGAAATCTCCAGTCTCCTTTCACCTTACCTGGCAGTGGAGGGGAAAAATCACACCCATAGAAACCTTTTCTGGCACAAGGGGAAAGGGGTAATTCGTCCCTATGCACGAAACACAGAGGATCACGGGGTGCATTCCTACTGTTTACTTTGTACAAGCTATGGGACTCTTACATCATACATTTAAAACACTCTTAAAGGTAAAGGGACCCCTGACCGTTAGGTCCATTCGTGGACGACTCTGGGATTGTGGCATTTATCTCACTTTACTGGCCGAGGGAGCCAGCGTACAGCTTCCAGGTCATGAGGCCAGCATGACTAAGCCACTTCTGGCAAACCAGAGCAGCGCATGGAAATGCTATTTTCCTTCCCACCGGAGCGGTACCTATTTATCTACTTGCATTTTTGGCGCGCTTTCAAACTGCTAGGTTGGCAGGAGCAGGGACCGAGCAACGGAAGCTCACCCTGTTGCGGGGATTCGAACCGCCAACCTTCTGATCAGCAAGCCCTAGGCTCAGTGGTTTAACCCACAGTGCCACCCGCGTCCTTTGCACTCTTATACCACTTTAATAGCCATGGAGAAACCTGGGAACTGTACTTTGCTGAGCACGCTGTAGCTCTGTGAGGTCAGCACCCTTTTTTTAAAAAAAATACTACAGTTCCCAGCATCACCCATGACTGTTAAAAGTGGTATAGGAGTGTGTTAAATGTATGTGCTCCGGGGAGTTTTTCCAGAATGGTCGGTTTCAGGACCTTGGATAGCTCTAAACAGAACCCCCCCTTTGGCTTAAAAGTTTAACATTCAGTCTGGAGGCAAATTCAGACCAAAAGCACTTATCCATGCAGCACATTGTCAGCCTATGGAACTCCCTGTCACAGGAGGCAGCGTTGGCACCGATTCTGATGGCTTTAAAAGAGGATCGGGCTAATTCACGGAGGAGGAGAGGTTTATTAAACCCGGTGAGACTTACTTTTAAGTCGATATGCATGGGCCTTGCATTGTCAGACACTGCACTGCACAATTTCTTGAAGATTCAACTGGGAGACGCATTTTAGTCTCATGTGAATAGTACTATGGTGGATAATACAATGATGTTGATGATGATGTGATATTGTTACCCTTTGATGCATATATAATTGACATCTTTTTCCACATATTTCATAGGGTATCTTTTCCGCCTGCGTGTGGGCTTTCCCCCCCTGTAGTTGAAAGCTGCCGCGCTTAATTGCCCTTTGTTTGTTTAATCTTTTTCTCCTCTCCTTCGGAAAAAAGCCCCGCATCTATAGTTTCTTCCATCCCATGTGAATATTATTTACTTAAGCAAAGCAGTGAACGATGCCTGGAAAATTCAGCTCTTGAAGCGTGCATTTAATTTAAACCCTAACACAGAATGTTAAACTGTGTATTGCACCACTAATGGCTAATCATTAAAACCTATTAATTGAGGTTTAACAGCTGTGTAATAGAGATACACGGCGCTCACTCCCTCAGTAAATATGATGTAATATCTGACTGGGATAAAAATGATGCCAAGCGGGGGGTGGGGGGGCAGATTCATTGCTGAAAACTAACGGCATAGCTCTCCTAATGGGGGCCCCATTTCTAACAGCATAGCTCTCCTAATGGGGGCCCCATTTTCCTGCTTTTCCCATTTTCTCCGTTCTTTTAAACAAATTGTATTTTAAAATTTGAATATCGCTTCTGAAAAACAATAATAACGGCCCATCACCATCTCACCGGACTTCCAGCCTGCTCCGTGACACAATCTGAAATTTCTCATCCTTACCTTCAAATCTCTCAATGGACCTGCTGCTGCTGCTCACCTTTCCAACCTGTAGCTCAGTCCTGGAGAACACGTTTTGCATGCAAAAAGGTTCCTGGAGGACAAGGAGATCAGCAGTGCTGTGTCGAAACTGGGCCTCCCAGTTTCTCGCAGGTTTTGTTCCACTACCAAATAAGCCTGCATAGGAAGATCGGAAGCTGCCTGGTTTGGAATCAGACTCATTGGTCTGTCTGAGTCAGTATTGCCCACACAGGCTGGCAGCAGCTCTCCACGGTTTCAGGCAGGAATCTCTCCCAGCCCTCCCTGAAGATGCGGGGCATTGAATACGGGACATTCTGCATGCAAAATAGCTGCTCAGCCTCTGAGCTATGGTCCTTCCATTGTCCTTCCATTTTTCAGCCCTGCTCTCACTTCAGTATTTCTTTGGAATCTTTGTGGGTGCAAGGTTTGGTGCTTCCCTTAGCCCTGTAAGCTCGGCAGGGTACGCATGTCTTTCTTTCCAACAAACATTTCCCCAGCACTCTGTAGCTTTTTCCTGGCTGCCTGTGTTTCCTGATCTCCTTCCCATGGGCAGAGTTCACTCGCAGTGTCTTACCCTGGGCTTGCACTGAAGTGTGGACACCCAGGAAGGCTGCAGAGTGCAGGCCACTGGGAACGAGGTTTCCACCATGAAAGAAAAGGCGCTCACAAGCCACCCTCTGCCACCTCAAAGTCAGGCAAGCCCTACACCCCACCCCATGAGAATTTCACCCAAATTCTATCTCTCCCTTGTTAATTTTCAAATGAGATTTCTGTTCTCATTAACCAATGGAGAATGAACTAAAATTCTGGATGTCTGCAAAGAGAGAAGAGGAGACTGTTCAATAAGGTTCAACTGCAGTGCAGAACTCCACTCAAAGGAGTTCAGACACGCAGAATCAACACACAAGGTTTTCAACATTAGGGGGTGCCTTACACACAGAAGCTTTCTTTCAATGGGCTCAGTTCACACATTCTCCAGGAATTACTGAGTGCACCAAGATGATTGACAAATCCCTGTCCGTCAGCTGGTGAGCAACCAAGTGATGGCTTCCCTGCAGTTATCCCAGAACTTTTGCATGTCCTCCCCAACATGTGCTTTCCAGTGGATGCAATTAGCTGCCAGCGAGAGAGAAATCAAGCATGTGTGAATCAAACCATTGTGTGAATGAAATATCAAGTGGTGTGTGTGTGTGTTTATCAGCCCTGGGCTTTTAGGCGGAAGCCTTGGGACTTTCTGTACTCTGTAGCCTTGACTTAATAGGGAAACTGAATTTTGCCATTCCATGTTCTCAAGGTAGCTACATCCTTCCCTGTTGAGAACAGTCCTCTGCCTGGCAGTGAAGGGCAGTTGCCTTCCTTTGCCTGTGACCTCTTTGTCAACATTTAATATGTCTTGCTATAAATATGCACATTGGGAGGACAAATTAATACCTTGAAGGTTGCTGCTGGTGGGTTTTTTTTTTTTCTAAGTTGCCACGATCAGGGCAAAGCAAGTTACAGGGATGTCCCTGTGAATCATGCTGCCCCTAAGCCCTCTTCACAGCTTAGGGTCCCTTTTTTATTGTGCGTTTGTCATGATTTGTGAAAATGATGGTATCAGGGCTGTTATATGCGATTCCAGACTGCTTGTACCTGTAAAACCTTCAGGGAAAGACCCATTGCTTCCTTTGCACAGCTCTGGCATCTGCAGGTAGAGCTGGTGTTGTCCCCCACCTGGAATGCTGGAGAGCCACTCCCAGTCAGATTAGATCAGGGGTCAGCAACGTAAGGCCCATGTGCCACAAGCGACCCATGGGGGTCATTTAACTGCCCCCCCCGAACCGAGCTGCCTGCTCAGCGAGTCCCCACACGCTGCGCTAAACCGGCCCAGCGCGGCGCAAGGACTCAATTCTGCGGTGTCAAAAATTGTGTCTGCATGTGCACAGACACCAGAGATCATGTCTGTGCAGACACAGATGCCGGAAATCACACCTGCGCAGGCGCAGGCACTGGAAATCGCTGGTGCGCTTGGGCGCGCACACAATCTAGCCCACAGAGGGATCTCCGCTGGGGTGAACTGGCCCAGGTGAGGTAAACCTTGCCAACCTCTGGATTAGATAATACTGAGCTATATGGATCAATTTTCTCACTTGGTATAGCGTCCTATGCGACCCTGGTCCTATGTCCTCATGCTACCCTGTCCCTACCTGCACCCCACCCATGTGAACTCTGATGAACCTCCACTGACTATCATAAGGGGTGATATGATAGCCATGTTCAAATATATAAAAGGATGTCACATAGAGGAGGGAGAAAGGTTGTTTTCTGCTGCTCCAGAGAAGCGGACACGGAGCAATGGATCCAAACTACAAGAAAGAAGATTCCACCTAAACATTAGGAAGAACTTCCTGACAGTAAGAGCTGTTCGCCAGTGGAATTTGCTGCCAAGGAGTGTGGTGGAGTCTCCTTCTTTGGAGGTCTTTAAGCAGAGGCTTGACAACCATATGTCAGGAGTGCTCTGATGGTGTTTCCTGCTTGGCAGGGGGTTGGACTCGATGGCCCTTGTGGTCTCTTCCAACTCTATGATTCTATGACTCTATGATTCTATGACTATCCTCCGAACTAAGCCTCCCAGAGGAAGCATCAGTAAAGTGGTGCCAGAGGCCTCCCTAAGCTGCCTTCGTTGCTGACGCCGTCTCTTTCTCTTAAATCCTTAGAAAATGAGTTCCGAGGCAAACTGCTGAGTCAAAGGTGGACCCGTGGAGAAAAGATCAGCAGTTGCGAGACAGCCAAAGGCCTCCACAGCAGGCACATCAAGGTGAGGTCCGCCTTAGAGGGAAGCATCAGTAAACTCACAAAGCTAAGATACTAACACCCTGGTCTTGCTGTGCATTAATTAATAGGAACACCAGCAGACATGGGGGCAGGGTTTTTCCCAGAAATAAGACATTCATTGAAGCATTTGCTTGTTGAATTTGTATCCCATTCTTCCACCAAATGGTGCTCAAAGAAGTGAAATGTGATTTTAAAAAATACAATAAAATGCAATGATGCAGGAATAAGATGGGTCTGCCAGTGACTATGAAACAGGAGAGGGGGAGCTTCGAGGTTCCAGAGACATCTCGCTGGTTGTTTTCAAAATATGATGCTGGACTAGGAGGACTTGGTCTGATTCTGCAGGCAATTGGTAATGCTCACATGCAATAAACACTGCATTGTCACTCTTTCTTGAACTTTTCAACAGTCCAGAGAAGAAATTGCAATCCCCAGTGCATTGACCTGGGACCAAGTCCCACCACAGCTGTCAACGTTTCACTTTTTTAAAGGGAAATTCCCTTATTCCGAATAGGATTCCTTGCAAGAAAAGGGAAAAGTTGACAGCTATGAGTTCCACTGAACTCCAAAGGGCTGGTCTCTGAATTACTGTGTGCATTATTGCACTGTCAATAAGGCTCCTCCTCAACCCAGACTAAACTTGCCTCACTTTGATAGTGGTGTCCATTCTTCCTCTGCTTACCTGCCCCGTGAACTGAATAGCCCTTACCAGGGGTTGTTGTGTTTTTTTTTTGGGGGGGGGGGGGGGTTGCATGAATTCACACACACACACACACATATATATATATATGTGTATATATATATATATATATATATATATATATATGCAGGTTTTGGTGTCCTCGGGTGTCTTCCCGTGTAAAAGTTGGGGTGTCTAGGCGACGTTTCGACGAGGTCTCACTCGTCATCTTCAGGCTGGTGCTTTCGGCTTCTTGTTACTGGAACAGAGCAGGATCTCAGTGTTTGAGTTCCTATAAATACTGTTGAGGAGGTGTGGTGTATAGCCTCCAATGTTCTGGGCAGAGAGGAAGTTCCCAGGCTAGTGTGCCTTTTCTTCTTTTGTTCCTTAATTACTTGAGGGATATCTTGAGTGATTTCTTGAGTGATTTCCTGAATCCCACTTAGGTGGGTCATTAGGTGTGGATTAGTTGCTAAAGCCTTCGTGTCTTGAACTCTTGAACTTTGTGAAGAGTTTTTCTGAGAAGATGGCTGTACTGCACTTGGTTGTGCTCTGGCTTGGCTTCGTGTATAGGGGCGAGCTGTGGTTTTGTGGCCTGTGCCAGCCAGATCTGTGTAGGGATTGCAGGGGGGTGCAGCAATCCCTACACAGATCTGGCTGGCACAGGCCACAAAACCACAGCTCGCCCCTATACACGAAGCCAAGCCAGAGCACAACCAAGTGCAGTACAGCCATCTTCTCAGAAAAACTCTTCACAAAGTTCAAGAGTTCAAGACACGAAGGCTTTAGCAACTAATCCACACCTAATGACCCACCTAAGTGGGATTCAGGAAATCACTCAAGAAATCACTCAAGATATCCCTCAAGTAATTAAGGAACAAAAGAAGAAAAGGCACACTAGCCTGGGAACTTCCTCTCTGCCCAGAACATTGGAGGCTATACACCACACCTCCTCAACAGTATTTATAGGAACTCAAACACTGAGATCCTGCTCTGTTCCAGTAACAAGAAGCCGAAAGCACCAGCCTGAAGATGACGAGTGAGACCTCGTCGAAACGTCGCCTAGACACCCCAACTTTTACACGGGAAGACACCCGAGGACACCAAAACCTGCATTCCTGTACCCGTGAAAATCTACGAAAGCAAATATATATATATATATATATATATATATTGATTTAAAGGAAAGCGGCACGATGAAAAGATTGCACAACTACAACTGTTATTTAGTTTTGATTCTCAAAGGAGAAATAAAATTAAAGGACCCTGTATCTCCCTCCCCAACCTCCCGGGGAACAAAAAGCAGAGGGATCAATATTTTGAGCAGGAAGAGAAGGTGTTCAATAGCACCTCCCCTTTTACCATTCCTCCACTCCCAGTTGCAGCCTCTGAGGGCTCCCCTACACTTATGATTGTGCTATGCCTAGAAGCCACAGGTCCAAGCAGTCTTCCACTTGACCCATACTTTCTGGGCATGGGTCCAAGTGGTTTTCCCCTTGCCCCACTTCTTTCCCAGGGAAAACCCACTCTTTAGCAACAGATCGGAACAAGTGGCAATCCAGGGAAACTCCAAACTGCCTGCTTGCTCTGAATGAGCAGTAGAGAGTGCTAAAAAGGGGAAAGCAGTGGTGGATAATCCTTAAGGCTGGTTATTGAGAGAGAGAGAGAGAGAGAGAGAGAGAGAGAGAGAGAGGAGACTGAGGCTGCTTCCAGGCAACCTATTTATTTCACATTGGTCCTGATTTGCTTGCACAAAGTTTGCCTGGAAGGTAATATGATGCCCATTCTATATTGAGCATCCATTCCGATTGCTTTGCTGGAAGGTTATACAATATTGCATCTAGCAATTGTGATCCCACAGTTTCCAGTGCATTTCCCTGTCACTTTCCTTCCTGCAAACAGTCAGGGGGCTTTTCTTTTCTTTTTGGAATCGGGTCTGCCGTGCAAGGATCTCGAATCTGCTTTAATTGTGCAGCCTAAATTTGCTGATATGCAGTTGAATCCCACCAGCAAAAGAAAGTAAGTGGTCTGACTCTGGCTCTCCCCACCACGGTGTTTCATCTAGCTTGGCCCTAACATTGCTTGAGGCCCTGCATTTACGCTTGGCTCGGGGAGACTGTTTGCAAACTCCCTAAGGCCATAACCAAAGGTAATTTGCTTCCAAAATAGGTTTATTCACCAGTAAAACGAGAGATAATAAATATCAGCAAGACAAACCCGCGAGCTAAGGAACTAACATAAAAGGTCTAAGATACAGACTTCTCAGAAAGAGACTCCTGACAGGCCAGGTGAAAGGCGAAGTCTTTTGGAAGAGCTAAATGAATTCCTCCATTCATTCCTTCATTCATTAGCAAAGCAACCCTAATTAGAAGTCTTGGTGAAAAGAAAGCAAGTTTTAAAAAGAGAGTGGGTGTTGTTGTGTTAACACAGGAGGGTATTTAAGGAAAGCGACCCAGCTGCAACTTTTTGAAAAGAAGGAAAGGGGAAAGGCGGAACTGTCAAAAGTTCAGGCTAAAGTCTCTTGCCAGAAGATTAGGAGGCTTTTATGAAGGGATACTTCCGGTCTTATCTTGGAACTCCTGAAACACGGAGCCCTGTGTCCCCCTGGTAACAAGGCATCATCTTGTGGTAGTTAAAACAGGCTCAGTGTAAGGCAGCTGAGCCAGCCTGTATCTAAAGACCTGCTGCCAGTTACAGAGGAGAAACCAAACAGGGTGGTTGTTCAGCCTGCCAGAATCCAAACCCTGAAAGGTCTCCTGTTACTTTAAGAGCTGCTGAGGAAGGCCACGCATGGACAGGTGTGGCTTTTGCTCCTCACAGGGCTGCTGAAGCCTTATTTACCTAGGGATCCATTAGCCACGCCATCCCCTGGACCTCGGAGGGAACAAAAGTACCAGGAAAGCAGAATCTTCTTTGGAGAAAAAGAGTTTATTGAGATCTGAGCACAGAGTCAAGGTCTGTACTCAGAGACAGCCTGCTGGTTAGTTCCTAGAAATACACTGGCTGTAAAGCAAGACACTTCAGCAGACTTTCTTATACCCCCAGACTTCCCCAATCGGCTAGCAAACATTGCTTGCTTAACACATTTTATTGCTTGCTAAACATTCCTGTCTTTCTGCTAAGCCAAGCACTCCCTTCGTATCTCTTCTTATTCTTGCATTACTTAAAGCAGAAGCAAAGCAGGAAACATCTTGCTAGTGGTTTTTAGTTGACAGCAGTTTTTGGCTAGGCAGGAAACGACCTTCTGACCTGTAACTAGCATCAGCAGTTTCAGATAGCTGGTTAGACAGGAAACGGCCTCCTGACCTGTCTGATTTAGACTTTGCAAATAACTGCATTTTTGGGTTTGAGCTTGTGTAACCATCCTAGCAGAGTGCCGGAATTTACTATGTGTAGATAATATTTGAGAGCAACAGAATAAAATATTGAGAGAAACCTTTCCCATCTCCCTTTACTCCGTCCTCTTCTTTTGAACAATCTATTACTTAGATTCGTTCTGGGGTAGGGGTCTATATTCTCTCATTACAGCAATCACGCGAGGTCCCATCATGCGAGACATCATCTTTTTCATCATATGTTGCAGGCATTGCATTAAGCAGGGTATACAGAAGCAGAAAAGCAATAGAAGCATTATTGGGCCTATTCTCCCCACAAATACGATACCGTTCATGCCAACAGAAATACGAGAGCATCCATATGACAAGGGCGGTACATATCACTCCTACCCACCAAACCCAATATCTCCATGGTTCCTCCCACCAATATTCAGGGGGTGTGCTCATTGTTGAAGAGCCCACTGATATTTGTGCCCGACTACCTGTTGAGCCTCAAGGATGAGAGCCCACCGGTGAGCTGATGCTCCCACTATGTGGGTCAATTTTTCTATTAGCCCTGTTGGGTGGATTGAACTCTCGTGCTGCCTCCCTAGTGACCAGAGCATATGGAAGCTGAAATCCTGGGGTGGCAATTCTTACTGGCACTTGTTTAGTAATTTCAATGCACACCTGGCTCAGGCTCCCATCTATCACCTGGGTTAAGAGTAGGACCTGGTCTATCAAATGAGGTTGGTACAGTGCTCTACCTTCCAGATAACAGTTGACTACCCTCCCACAACAGCAAGAGCGGTCCAGAACTAGATAGATTTCGATCGTCTCTACAGCTTCCCGTAAGAGCACTGTCCACGCATGCTGGTCAGTGGTGTGGGAGAGGAGCCACAACGGGGCAGTGGGGTGTCTCAATACGGTAATCTCATCAAACCCCAGTTTCCAATAGCCAAGGAGCACGCCATCTCTTACCACCGGCAAGACGAACCAGTCGTAGCAGAGGCCAGCAGGCCAATAGGGTTGGTATGGTTCGGTAGGGTCAGGGCAATAAGACATAGAGCAAGTCAATAAAGAAAATAAGAGAGAAAAGAGAAAGTCTTTGTAACTGTCCTTGTGATGATTAGTCGCAGGATCTCGTTGCCCGTGGCCTAACGCTTTTTCCTGGTAGCGTCAGACACAAGGTGATGATCAACTTCAGAGGGTCAGCGGGATTTCTTTTGCAAGTCCAGACACCCTTCTTCAGATGCGTGTGATGTACCCAGGGGATCACCTCGACTACTTTCACTGCAGTTAGGGATGAGGGGGTCGCCAGACGCTGTCACTCAGAGGGACTGGTGAACCGGCTCAGCGAGACTGCCACGGGACTGCAGGTGTACGCTTGAGGGAATACCTGGAAAGAAAGCAAACACACACAACAAACACAGGGATTGCACTTGTTCTTGGGTGATGTGATCTCCCATCTGCCCAAACCGGCGGGGATGCCTCGGACGAAAGGGGTTGGCCTGCCATATAGAAGTTCAAAGGGTGATAGTTCTCAGTCTCTTGGTTGGCGCACAGGGCACATTTTGGGATATAGCAGCAGTTAGTTATAGCAGCAGTTAGTTGAGGTAGAATATTCTCCCAAGGTGCGCCTTAGCAGCTGGGCCTCCCAAATGGGTGGACTCGTGGTAATTCTTTACAATTGTGCTGGCCAGATGTTGGGGCACAAAAACACGGCTGTCCGGTCCTTCCTGGAGCGTTGCTCCTTCTTGGCTGGTCCACTGCTGTTCATCAAGGGTGTAACGTGGTTCCACATCGTCTGGAGTGAGTTCTGGCACCAATATCAAAAGTCCCGGTGGTGCCTCTAAATTGGCTGGAGAACAAATGTCTACGTTGGGGGCGCTGCCTGCGGGCGCCCCTCCCATCCAATTCTTCACCGTGCGTAGAGATATCAGCAAGGCGGTCGTCACTGGAGGGGATCTTCAGGATGCTGAGACACAGTCCAATCTGAAGCAGCTTTCTTATGTGGTGGACCCAAGGGGTGGTGCCAGCGACCTTCACAGCTGTGGGTGTGGAGAGCAGATGGGCCCTTCCAGCACGGCGGCAGTGGTGCCTGGGACCAGTCTCATCCACACCTCGTCACCTGGCTCAAACTGGTCATGCAAGAAGTTCGGGCCTGGGTTGAGAGAGAAAATCTCGAGAGAGAGACTGTACATAATTGTTCAATTCCACATCTTGAGCAGGGATAGGTGAAAGCATGCACACATAAGGAACCGGTCTCCCAAACATCACTTCAAAAGGGTGACAAGTGAATACGTTTCAATGGGAGGCTACAGACTCTAAGCAAAGCCAAGGGCAACATGGACACCCAATTAGACCCTGTTTCTTGGGTCAATGGTTTTTTTCAAAGTCCTGTTCATCCTTTCCTCTTTTCCAGAACTTTGGGGCCTATATGCGGTACCCACCATCTTCCTTCTTCACTGGCAACAGTGGGGTGTTTCACTGTGATTGGCATTGTTTCAAGATTCCATGTTGAAGCAATCGCTTCAAATGCACCCACACTCCTTCAGCTGCCTGTCGTGGGATGGGGTATTGGTTTTTATCTTTCGCCCATAGTCCAGGGTCAACATCATGAGGCAGGCTAACAGGGAGGATTCCCTCCTCTTCTTTTGCCATCATCAAGCACCAATGGTCTCTCAGGGGCATTTCTAAAGAAAACTCTCCTGCTGGTCCAGTTGTCATCATTACTTCCCCCATTGGTTGGAAGGAAATCTGGGCTTGTAATTTTGTTAACAAGTCTTGGCCCAATAAAGGAATGGGACACTCTGGTATATACAAAAAATTGTGCTGGACTACTTGGCCACCTAGGCAGCAGGTAACAGACTGCAAAAAACGGGGCCTTTTGTGATTTACCTGTGGCCCCAATTATATTAACCACTTGGTTTGTGGGTTTTGTTACAGGCACAGGTAAGACTGAGTGGGCAGCTCCCTTGTTCACCTTCTCCTACCTGTAATAAGGTAGCTAGGTTAAGGGCTGTGGTAACCTGAAACTTCAGGCGTGAATGTAATAACAGCATCTGGCACTTCCTCATTTTCGCTTGTGATAGGAAATAGGTGCCTTTCATGTCAAGTAAGGCTGGGACTGCATGTGGAGTCACACAGGTGGTGTCCTGTCCAAACGTGAATTTTATCTGCCTTCGTGAGTAGGGTGGCCACTGCCACAATCGCTTTCATACAGGGGGGGGGCAATCTCTGTTCTGTTGGGGTTAGCTTCTCTGACAAGTATGCGACGGGTTGCTGCCAATTTTTCAGTTTCTGGCATAAGACTCCCTTGGCTACCCCCTGGTCTTCATCTATGAACAGCGTAAAAGGCTTCTTGGGGTTTGGATGCCAAGCACTGGGGCTTGTTGTCACTTTGAGATCCTGAAAAGCCTGCTGCTGTTCCCTGCCCCATATAAAAGGATCCTTCTCTATTCCCTAGTTGACTCATGCAGGGGCCAAGCAATGCTTCTGTAATTAGTAGTGAGTCCAGGAGATATTGTTCATCATCATAAGTGGGATTATAGGTTTAAAAAAAATCCCTTCAAACAATTTTACGATCTTTGCTGGATTCTCCTCAAAAGAGGGGTTCTGATTTCTCCAATTACAAACATCTGCACTTGAAAAGGGTATATGCTGGACCGTGTAGGTCTGTGGTGCCTTCGCTTGTTCAGCTGGGACAGGGGCTGGTGGATCATAAACCCTCTGAAGGGGCATTTCTCCAGTTGCCTGATCCTTCCTGGTTTTCTCATACTATCTGTGAGACATAACTCTCTTCGCCGCCTGTCCCCACTTACGTTGCCATCTCTTCCTCTTTTCAGGGGTGCAGCATTCTGCTGCCTCAACTAACAAGGGGCTTACATCCAACTTCTTCCTCAAATGGCTTTACAAACTCCTTTAGTCTCTTTTTCTGTCTTTCTGTCCACATTTTCTTTCCTTGATTCATATCATCTAGTGTCTTCCTAAACTCTTCGTTATCTTCCTCATCTTCCTCTTCTTCCGTCTCACTATCCTCCTTCGCAGGTCCTCCTCCCCCCTACACCAGCACCTCCCTGTGCTTCTTGATCTTGGCCTGGGGGGGGGGGGGGTTTGGAGGGGCTGTTGGTGGAGTGTAAGGTGGTGGCTTAATCACTCCCCCTCCTCATCTTCTGGGTCTTCTAACACCAGAGGCTTCACTGTACAAATCCTGTTCTGTGTGTTGCTGTCACAGCAAGACTTTAGCCATGGTAGATTCTTTTCTTTACATTGGTCTTCCAGGTAGAGATATAGGGGATCTGGTCTGGGTGGACATTTAATATATTTTGCCACAGGGGGTTGATTTGCCACAGGGGGTTGATTAATTGCAAATCAAAGCCACGCAGTTCTCTGGGTTGGCAAGTCCACCTCACATAAAGTTTTGAGTCTCTGTTTTTTCAATGTGAATCATCACTCTTCGTGGCTGTTTTCCAGTTATTAAAAAAACATTCCAGAGGAATACATTGGCTTGCTCCAGACCCTATTTTTTTTTTTTTTTTTTTTTTTTTTTTTTTTTTTTTCTTCAGATACTCCGCACCTGACTGGGCTGTAAATTCTTTCACAGTTCACACGATACAGATTGTGGTCTGCACGAGGTCGCCCTGGCAGAAAACGCACAACCCTGCAATCGCTCGGCCAAGGGGAGCGCTAGGCCCCGACCCACACTTGACAACAATTCAGTCACTGGAGTATCTGACACACAACATGTCAACAAAACACTCAATTCCCTCTGCCCCATTCCCTTTCCCAAACCTTTACCAATTCCTTTCCTGGTGGCATTCTTACTGCCGGGCACTCTACTGCCAACTACCAGGTGAGGCTGATCAGGCCTCTGGCCCTTTCCCTCGGGCCCCTAGCCCTTTCCCTCGGGCTTACCTTTCTCCGCTGCGGACCTGTCCCCTCGGCGCCGTTCTGTCCTCTTGTTCTCCCTCAACTAGATGTCTCCGCTCCAGGACGGTGTGGCAATCTCCCCCTACAAACTGGCAGGGTGTGCACCGGAAATGCGAACGCCGATTGGAGCTGTTCACCTTGGTTGAGCCTGGCCCTCCGGTCCGTATTTGGGGAGGGGGCTGATCCCGGACGAGCCCCCAAAGAAATGAAGCCTTATTTACCTAGGGATCCATTAGCCACGCCATCCCCTGGACCTCGGAGGGAACAAAAGTACCAGGAAAGCAGAATCTTCTTTGGAGAAAAAGAGTTTATTGAGATCTGAGCACAGAGTCAAGGTCTGTACTCAGAGACAGCCTGCTGGTTAGTTCCTAGAAATACACTGGCTGTAAAGCAAGACACTTCAGCAGACTTTCTTATACCCCCAGACTTCCCCAATCGGCTAGCAAACATTGCTTGCTTAACACATTTTATTGCTTGCTAAACATTCCTGTCTTTCTGCTAAGCCAAGCACTCCCTTCGTATCTCTTCTTATTCTTGCATTACTTAAAGCAGAAGCAAAGCAGGAAACATCTTGCTAGTGGTTTTTAGTTGACAGCAGTTTTTGGCTAGGCAGGAAACGACCTTCTGACCTGTAACTAGCATCAGCAGTTTCAGATAGCTGGTTAGACAGGAAACGGCCTCCTGACCTGTCTGATTTAGACTTTGCAAATAACTGCATTTTTGGGTTTGAGCTTGTGTAACCATCCTAGCAGAGTGCCGGAATTTACTATGTGTAGATAATATTTGAGAGCAACAGAATAAAATATTGAGAGAAACCTTTCCCATCTCCCTTTACTGCATTGACAGGGGAAGTTGCACCTGGTGGGGTTTTCCCCCTCTCTTCTGTGCAGCTCTTAAAGGTACAGAGGCTTCTGGGGGCCTAGTTTCCGTAGAGCTCTCATTGGGACATTAAGGTTGGTTTATCAACCTAAATGGTGATGATGATGTCTAGTCACCAATAGTGGGCCCAATGGCGAAGAAGACATGTGCTGTAGAGGGAGTGAGGGGCAGATGGGGCTCGTCAACCTGGGAAGCCAGCCTATCTAGGAGAATAATAATAATAATAATAATAATAATAATAATAATAATAATTTATTATTTATACCCCGCCCATCTGGCTGGGTTTCCCCAGCCACTCTGGGCAGCTCCCAACAGAATATTAAAATACAATAACCTATTAAACATTAAAAGCTTCCCTAAACAGGGCTGCCTTCAGATGTCTCCTAAAAGTCTGGTAGCTGTTTTTCTCTTTGACGTCTGATGGGAGGGCGTTCCACAGGGCGGGTGCCACTACCGAGAAGGCCCTCAGCCTGGTTCCCTGTAACTTGGCTTCTCACAGTGAGGGAACAGCCAGAAGGCCCTCGGTGCTGGACCTCAGTGTCCGGGCAGAACGATGGGGGGTGGAGACGCTCCTTCAGGTATACTGGACTGAAGTAAAACTCTGGTCCTAAACCTCCACTGGCTTATGGGACATCTTTGGGAGAAGAAAAGACCAAGGAGTAAACCTTACACAAATCTGGAGGGTAGTAGCCTTGCAACCTCCTTCTGGCAACTCCAGTAGCCAGGTTGGTACCCAATGTCTTGCTCTGCTTTCCTTTGTATTTTTATTAAGTTTTCTTTTTCATTCATTACATACATCTCATATCCATAACATTTACTACGCATTCCTCCCTCCCTCCCCTCCTAGGCCTCCCCCAACTTCCGCTTCCGGTTTGTTTCTCCTTTCAGCCAACTTGCTACCTCCTAAAAGAAAAAGTACTAATAACATATTTATACAATAACATCTAACCTAAAAACATAAAGATGAAAATAAGTACACCGTATTATTTCTCTATCTTCTACACATTTTCTAATACTAATGATGTGAATGTTTATTTAAATCCTGCCATCAAGTCTATAGACTTTCTTTGTTTCTGCAAATATAATATAAACGGTTCCCATTCTTTTTCAAAGTCACTGTTGTCTTTTTCTCGTAGTCTCTCTGTCATTTTTGCCAGTTCTGCATAGTTCATCAACTTCTCTTCCCGTTGTTGTTTAGTTGGTGTTTCTCCAGTCTTCCAGTTTTGTGCAATCAACATTCTCGCGGCTGTAGTGGCCTACATAAATAAAGTCCTCTTTTCTTTCGGTATATCTTGGCCTAAGATACCTAGTAGAATGGCTTCTGCTTTCCTTTGGACCACATCAGAGAGGCGGGAGGGGGGTCTTGTCATCTGGACAGCCCAGGACCTCCTTGCACACTGCCCAGACTTGCACCCCAGGGTGCTGTTAACACGCCGTTGCCTCTCGAGACAGACAGATGCCAATTAAAAAAACAAGGCTAGTCCCTGAATCATCCTGCCAAGTGACGAGAGTTTTGCCACACATGTTCCGCCTCCACTATTGGAGGTAATATGTGTTTGAATGCAAGTTTCCAGGAATCACAACTGGGGAGAGGGCTGCTGTTGCATTCAGGTCCTCTTTGCAGGCTACTCGTGAGCATCTGGTTGTTCACTGTAGAACAGGATGCCACTGGCTTGATCCAGCAGGGCTTCTCTTATATTCTTTTGTGCATAAAACTTCAGATTTTGTTGTTGTTTAGTCGTTTAGGCGTGTCCGACTCTTCGTGACCCCATGGACCAGAGCATGCCAGGCACTCCTGTCTTCCACTGCCTCCCACAGTTCTGTCAAACTCATGCTGGTAGCTTCAAGAACACTTTCCCAACCATCTCGTCCTCTGTCGTTCCCTTCTCCTTGTGCCCTCCGTCTTTCCGAACATCAGGGTCTTTTCCAGGGAGTCTTCTCTTCTCATGAGGTGGCCAAAGTATTGGAGCCTCAGTTTCAGGATCTGTCCTTCCAGTGAGCACTCAGGGCTGGTTTCCTTCAGAATGGATAGGTTTGATCTTCTTGCAGTCCATGGGACTCTCAAGAATCTTCTCTAGCACCATAATTCAAAAGCATAAATTATTTGGTGATCAGCCTTCTTTATGGTCTACATCACTGCTGGGAAAACCATAGCTTTAACTATACGGACCTTTGGCAGCAAGGTGATGTCTCTGCTTTTTAAGATGCTGTCTAGGTTTGTCATTGCTTTTCTCCCAGAGATCATTCTATCATTTTTGAGATTGCATCCCAGTACAGCTTTCCCCGCTCTTTTGTTGACTATGAGAGCCACTCCATTTCTTTTATGGGATTCTTGCACACAGTAGTAGATTTGATGGTCATCCGAACTGAATTTGCCCATTCCCATCCATTTTAGTTCACTGATGCCCAGGATGTCAATATTTATTCTTGCCATCTCATTTTTGACCACATCCAGCTTACCAAGGTTCAAGGTTCTTACATTCCAGGTTCCTATGCAATATTTTTCTTT